>NW_026057586.1:61132028-61258868 GCF_023721935.1 Panthera uncia | reverse complement strand
CCCCCCCCCCCCCCCCCCCCCGCCAAACACTTCCAGGGCTGTACCACAGGCTGGCTCTTGGATCTAGAACAGGTTTTTCTGTCAACCCTGTAGTTAGACGCTACCCAACATCATGATCTCTATTTAAATATCTTGTCTGACCACTGTAAATTGGATCATTTCTGTTATTTTCTCTCTCTCCCTTTTCTGTCCTTAATAGCATTTATTACCAGTTGTAGTTATTTTATTTGTTTCTTTGGGTCTGTGTTCACTGAACGTAAGCCCTATCCCTTCCTCATGCATTCCCTGTCTTTCAAAAAGGGAGCAAGGACTATGTGTGGCTTGTTTGCTGCTATATCATCAGTATTTTAGTACTTAGTAGGTGTTAGCAAATATTTATTCAATGAATGAGGGGGAAGAGGCAAGCTGACAGGAGGACAGTGTTTATCTATCGATACTGATGCTCAGTTTCAGCATGAAAAAAAGAACATACTTTCACAGATGGACCCAAACATTGCCCACATTTGGTCCCATGAGAAAATTTGGAGAATAATTCTGAGAGCTATTTATTTATCATAAAGATTATAGGGGCCCTGTGTCTTTTTGGTGGGCATTGTGTGCCTTCTTCTTATTCAGCTAATTTGAATCATATTCATAACATGGCTGTGTGACAGACAATTCAGCTGCACACTGAGGTTTCTACTAGCTTACAAGTATTATTCATCTACATGAACATCTTGAATTTTTTCTGAAACTGTACCTTAATTTCCACCGTGTAGTTGTGTGGTTCATCAAATTTTGTGATTCCACTGAGGTGAGGACATTTCAGAGAGTGTGCTATGTTAGGCCTAAATCTGAACAGCCAAGACTATGAGTGGTCTTTTTTTTTTTCTAATGTTTAGTTATTTATTTTGATAGGGTATGCATGTGTGTGGGGGCGGGGGACAGGCAGAGAGAGAGAGAGGAAGAGAAAGAATCCCAAGCAGGCTCCAAGCTGTCAGCACAGGGCCCGATGCTGGGCTTGATCTCCCAAATCATGAAATAGTGACCTGAGCTGAAATTATGAGTAGGATGCTTAACCAACTGAGCCACCCAGGCGTGGTCTTCTAAGACCAGAGTGGTCTTCTAAGGTTTGTTCACCAAAATGCTCTTTCTGGTAACATTGAGTAGACTTGTTGAATGGAAGCGTCTGATTACTAACATTTAGGATTTAAAATGTTTGCATTGTATTAGTTGAGGATTTCTTTATGACAGGCATTTTACATTAGGGCTCATTTGTTTCTTAAAGCCATTTTATGTCAGTTTATAGGAAGATTGATTTTTCCATTTCCTAGGACATGAAGGAACTTGTCTAGTAAATCTTAAGAGCAGTTCGGATATTTCAGAATCAGTTAAAAAGAAGGACCTAAAAAAATTCAGCCTTGATTCTTCCAGCATTATTAAAATGCTCATTCCTTTTGGGAAACAGTGAGCTGAAGTTTTGGCTTGCTATGCATATCATCCCTCTTCTTAGAGTATAAGTACGATGATAATGTTGGAATATTTTGAAACTTAATGTTTAAGTATCATTTCAGATATTTCCTTTTATTTTACATCATCAGATAGTTAATCTAGCCTTTTAATTAACCTAATAATAATAAAGTTGTTAGAACTTTAATTGTTGAAAGAAAGAATTCACTGCATTAATAATCTGAAACCTTGGTTAGGCCTACCATCAGCTTAGTTTACTGTACTTGTAGAAAGTGAAGTTATATGATTCTAGGTTTTAGAGGGATTCCTTAGGTTTAGTTTTGGAAAACAGGTGGTTGACCTTTGACAGAGGACTCAAAAGTTGTCAAATGAAAATTTCTTAGTTGCTACTCTAGCAGTTTCCAACTGTTAAATTGAGGAATACATTTTCCCATTTCCCCAGATACAGTATTATAATTGGTAGGTAGCTGGGATAGCAGCTCTGCAATCCCCTATCCTAACCCCAGTGGCCACTGCAAGTGGGAATGGAGGACAGGTCATGACAAAGTTCAGGAGCCTTAGAGTCTACTCTTAGCTCTGTCATTTTGTGCAAGTCATTTGACTCCTCAGGCTCAGATTACTCATTGGTAAAATGAATGGATTGGGCAAGATCATTTCCAAGGTTCCTTTTAGCTCTGCTGTCATGTAATTAGGATTTTTCTGATTCCTGGGTCAGAGTCTGGGCAGGGATTTGGATGGCAGAATAGTGTAGGTGGTCAAGCATTTCGTAGTTAACCACATTTCTGTAGTTGCATGATTTAGTCACTGGGTCATATTGAATAAACAGAAGTGGTTGTGCACTCTCACAAAAATAGGAAATAATTTTCAGTTTTATAATAGAGGTCATTGAAAAAAATCTTATTTCATAGGACTCACAAGTCCTTGTGACATCACTCTGTCATTCTTTGAGTACTTCATTACTTTCTGGTGCAAAAAGATGTTCCAGTTTATCTTGTAATTTCTCTGTCCCATCTGTGGAGTCAGCCAATCCCAAGTCCTGGTTCCTTTGAGGGAGAATGGGCTAGGTGTGCTCTTGCAAAATGGGGTACTATTGCTTCTCCCTCTTTTGGAAGAGAAGCTAAGGAGTATGTTTTTTTTGAAGTTAGATAATACCTCTAATGCCAGTTTACCACCACAGGCTCTTCCTCTCCTTCCCACACGTTAGGAGTGTATGCTCCTTCTCCCTCAGTTCATAATTCCCAGCAGTATCACTGTATTTATTTGCTCAGTGCTACAACACATACAAAATAGTTTCAAAAATTTTTACCAACTATACTACCAACAACAAACCTTCTACGTAAAATTGTAGATTTCTTTGCAATTCTCTTTACCTTAAGAATCTGTCATACTGAAGATGTACTTCCATGTACTTTCAAAGAGTTTGTTCTCTGTTATAGTTGTCTTAACACTGTATTTCCCCCTCCTTCCCTTCCCTCCCCTTCCCTCCCCTTCCCTCCCCTCCCCTCCCCTTCCCTCCCCTATTCCTTCTATGGAATAGACACTCTAAATGTTTGTTGAGAGGTAGTCTGTGCCTTTCTTTGAGCTGCTCCTGTTCACAATACTTTGCTAGGTTAAGTTAATCACCCTTTCTGTAGGAGTCAAGGATAATTAATCTACCAAAAGCACTGATGTTCTGAGCAGTCATATACACATACGTAAAACTGTATAATATATGTAAAATTCTATATTATACAGTTTCATGTAACAATATATGAATATATAAATAACAGTTATGTATTTATCAAACCATAGTATATAAAACCTTTATATATATATATATTTTTTTTCAATATATGAAGTTTATTGTCAAATTGGTAAAACCTTTATATATTAAACCCATTTGATCTGTATGTTCATGTAATCTTTATTTATTGCTCGTAAATCATTTTTAATTCACAGAACCTGTGGTCACTTATCTTCTGGTCTCAATTTCAGCCAGTATTTCACATTAGGATTATTAGGTCATCAGAAATTGTGGGTTTCAGTTTTTTCATTTTAAGAGTCAGGAGGCACATAAAAAACATTATGTTTTGTGTGTGTGTGTGTGTGTGTGTGTGTGTGTGTGTGTGTGATATCATAAACTCTAAGGTGTATAAATTCTCATTAAGCATTGAAGAAAAAACACAGACTGAAGGAACAACCACTGTGGGTTAGGGCTAGGTGTGGGGGTCATAGCCTGGAGAGAGGAAGCAGTTAGGGGGAAGGATAATGTTATTGGAGGAAAGGAGGTAGAGATTAATGTATGTTTGAAGTGAGGACAATGAAATTTAAGATGTGTGGACTGGGGAAATTACATTTTTTAGTACCCAATATAAATGTGTAACCTGTTCTTTTTGTTAAAACTACTTAATAAGTGATCTTTAAGATAGGTGTTTTTTATTGAAAAAGTATGTTTTATTCATCCAAATTGAAATAAATATACAATTTTACATGTTTCTTGGTGTTCAGTCTCAGTGATGAAGAGAAAATGTTGCTGCAGCCAAATATTGTTCAATTCTAGTTATTGATTAGGTGATCCTCTATTGGAAAAATTACTAAGTTAATTATGTGGTTTTGTCTAATCATTAATCAAAGAAAAACAACCATCATGTATTAAAGAAACTATTAGTTTAAGACATTTATGCTTTTATTGAAATGATCACTGTGCCTGTAAACTGGAATATATGTTTGGAAAGAAGCCCAAGAGTCTTTAAAGATTTTTTGAAGGTATTTTAGAGGATTTTAAAAGGTACCTTTTAAATACCTTTAATGTATTTTAAGATATCTTTAAAATAAATTAAGATTTTGATAAAAATATTTTTATTTTACTTTCATTAACTTGTATATATGCATATTAAATATGTGTGTGTGTTTTAGTTCTTATTATAATTGAATATATTCTTCCCATCTTTCTATTATTTTGTTTTGGTCCTATTTAAACAAATCCCTAAGCAGGACTTTCTACAATGTTTGGTCATTCTAGCATCTTTTATTTGCATAGCTTTTCATAGATATAATGAAGCCATGCCAGAGTAACTGAGATATTTTTATCAGTATGAAAAAGCTAAAATCCTTTGAAAGTAACTTTTTGTATTTTTATTACAGGTAAATTGGGATACTCACATTGTACAGAGACAGAGGTAAGAGAAATGCTCAAAAATTTGTTAGTAAAGCAGGTTTGCAGTTCTTTAGACTAACTTAAGTATTGAACTATCATTATGGATTTTTGGCCTTCTGACAAGGATATGTTGACAGCAGGTGTATATCTTTTACATTTAAGAAGAGTAAAATGTGGAGAAAAATCAGTTATATTGTTTATTTATATATTTTTAAAAGATTTTATTTTTAAGTAATCTCCACACTCAATGTGGGGCTAAAACTCACAACCCCGAGATCAAGAGTTGCATGCTCCACTGACTAAGCCAGCCAGGCGCCCCCTCCTTGCCCATATTTTTAAAAGTCTAGGGTGTGTTAAAAAGATTAGCTTAATCATGGTTTTAAAATTTTCCCATGTTATTATTTGCAAAATTGAGATACTAAGATTCAGAGCCCTTAATAAGAAATAGTTTAAGTTCACTTTTTTTCATAATCCAATCTGATGTGTCATAATCATTTAAATGTGTTGGAATCCTCTGGACCTGTCTTGGTGTAGGAAAAAACAGGGGCTTGGAAACAGTATTCTAGTAAGATTAATAATGAATTAAATGCTTTGTTATTTGTATAAACAGATTTAGTACTTTTTAATAATTTAGTTCAAAATTCTGACTGTGAATTTTAAGGAATTTCCATGTGATTCCCTGTGTTCCTTGCAGGAATTTCAAGGGTAACACTGAAATATAAGGGTAGCATCCATGAAGTATGTATATGTGGTGTTCTTTTTAGGAACTGTACATCTTTACATTAGGAATCTTGGGTATTTATTAATGGCAATGACTAAATAAAGGATTTAGGAAGTTATTTTTTTTAATTTGATAACCTGTCTACTGTTGTAGGTTTTAGTAAATTTCAACTGTTATTTTAAGTAAAATGCA
The DNA here is from genome assembly GCF_023721935.1 of Panthera uncia. Classification (NCBI taxonomy): domain Eukaryota; kingdom Metazoa; phylum Chordata; class Mammalia; order Carnivora; family Felidae; genus Panthera; species Panthera uncia. Next base: position 61,253,370 of record NW_026057586.1, on the reverse strand, counting down.
AGCTTTCTAAGGGATTGTATTGTATAATAAAGAAGCAAAAATAATTTTTTTTTGCATTCAGAAGTTACTATTTTTTAAAATGTTTATTTTGAGAGAAAGTGTGAGCGGAGGAGGGGCAGAGAAAGAGGGAGAGACAGAATCCCAAGCAGGCTCTGTGCCATGAGTAGAGAGCCCAGTTCGGGGCTCAAACTCACCAACTGTGAGATCATGACCTGAGCTTAAATCAAGAGTCAGATGCTTAACTGACTGACTCAGATGCCCGTATGGTTTATTTTTGTGTCTTCAGCTTTGGGAGTAGAGATCATTTTTTTCCAAATTAGCTCAAAAAATAGGCAAGAATGTAATAAAAATTTTTTTTTTATTGTGAGAATTTTTGAGTAATACAAAGAAGTGGGGCTTGATTGGAGTCAGAAGATAAAATTTCTCTCTGTGGTTTCTGGTGTGCGTCTTTCTAGGTATGTAATTTTGAGCAGTAATTTTTTTCTCCCAGAACTTTGGCTATCTTATCTGTAAAATGTTAATCATAATTCCTATTAACTTCATGGGTTGTGAAATTTTAAAGAGCAAATATATGTGAAAATGTTATATAAACCCTGAAGACACTATATATGTCAAGATGTCAAAGTCTCATTATTCTGTCTTATTATGTTGTATTGCCATAAAATCTGAATGGTTGTAGCATTTTGTTTAGTACTCGTTTTGTATAGGAACATCACTCATTTTATCTCCGTTGTCTCCTAATTAGTAGCACTTATTCTTTGACCTACACCTTGGGTAACCAGAAACACTGGAATCTAAACAGAACTCTCATTCAGGATTTTTAATAATCATTTAAAGAGGGAAAAATAACAAGAAAATAAGATCAATCTGATTAATTTAGTGTACAAAATAGACTTGGGGTATTTTCTAGGGGTAACAGTGGTTGCTTCCTCTGGCAAAGAGACTGGAATTGTGGGTGGGGATTTATCTATATTGTTTGAATTTTTTAAAATGAGAATGTCTTAACGTATTACTTTATTTATTAAAATAATAAAATGAAGGAACAGTAGAGGCAATGGGAACTGTTTCAAGAAGTTTGGTGACTTGAAAGAAAGAGGGTACAGCTTAAGTAGGAAGTTTTGTTTTTTAGGAATGATGGTACTTGGGGAGGTGGGGGGTCGTGGTGGTAAGGAAGCAGGAGGGAATAGGCTGGAATCCAAGTTAGAGAGTGGATATATGCTGTAACTAGATGTAGGACTACATTTGGCTTGACTAGACTGATGGTTCTCCAAGTGTGGTGGGAGGACTTGGGGGTGGGGGTGTGTGTTCCTGACACCCTTTCAAGATCCAGCTATTTTTGAAGTAATACTAAGACATTACCAGCCCTTTTATTTACTTTGATTCTCTCGAGGATACAGTGGTATTTTCCTTGGCCACCTATGACATACCACACCTCAGAAGCAGAGGCAAGATCTAGCCAGCTTTTATTAAGCATGACCTTCAATAGTTTTATAAAAATGTAAAACAGTATCTCATTATTTTTTTTGAAAATAGAGTTTTTCCCCCATAAAAATGTTACTTATATTAACATATTTAATATTTTTCAGTGATTTAAGTGATTAAAAAATTTCTCAGTTTTAATTTCTGATACAGGAGATATTGGTAGATTATGGCTCACATACACAAAAGCTCCTTGGATTCCTCAGTAGTTTTTAGAGTGTAAAACGGTCACAGTCTGAGAGCTGCCGGGCTCTGCGGTGTGGTTATAGTGGGTATTTTTTCCTGAGAAATAGAATTGAAGGCTGAGAGCAGTAAAACCACAGTCTTGAGGAAGACCATGGGAAATTGAGGGAATCCTTGATAATAAGGATTTAAGCCAGTCTTTTCTGTCCGTGAGATGACAGGGTCATTTCTGAGAATGAGGTTATCCTGGATCAGAACGGTGATTGCTAGAGCCTCTTTTGCCCTTTCATTGGTCTTCTGTTGAGAGGAAATGCTCATCACGCTCTGGCATTAAGTGCAGACCAAAGTAAGGGCTGCTAACAAGTTGTAGGCGAGTGGAACTGTGAAGGGCCCTGGATAAGGTGGAGTAGCACGTTGCTTGCTCCACATTGCAGTGCAGGTTCACGCCCCAGGAGCCCATACGTTGGGTGTTTGTGCTTGGGCCCAGCTCTGGCTCCACCCTTTCCCTTCACTTCTCGGCCTCAAGATTCCTCATCTGAGAGATGGGTGAATACAGAGTTTAGCATAAAGCCTGGCTTAATGAATGTAGCTTGGGAGGTGTATAGTTTCCTGGGACAGAGAAAGTCATCTTCCTGAGCAAGGCTCATGGACTACTAGGACCCTCCGGTGACTGCTAGGGAAAGCAGAATCCCTTTACATCATCAGGACGTATAACTCGAAGTGTTCAACTATATTATTTTAATAGGTTTTGTAGTATATGGAAATCATATTATGAATTGTTTTCTAGTTTTACTTACAATTCTCTTTTTAATACTTTTCCTGTATTCAGAAAAACCAAACAAAAGTATGAGTTTAGAGAAAGCAAGGAGGCCATAAGTAGGCATTCAGTCAACTTTCATGTGATCTTGTACCTCAGTATAGCTTAATGTTTCTAAAAGATCAAGTATTGTACCTTATTTCTCACTGTTTGGAAAATTTCTTGAGTGTACTTGATTATACTAGTGTTTTCCAGTATTTGAACTCATTAAGGGAAATCTTTCATATAGTTTGTTTTATTTTTTTTAATGTTTTATTTATTTTTGAGAGAGAGTGTGTGCACGAGTGGGGGAGGGGGCAGAGAGAAGGGGACAGGGGATCTGAAACAGGCTCTGTACTGACAGCAGAGAGTCCAATGTGAGGCTCAAACTTACAAACCATGAGATCATGATCTGAGCTGAAGTCAGACACTTAACCAACTGAGCCACCCAAATGCCTTCATATAGTTTGTTTTAAAAGACATTGCAAAGTTTTTTACTTTAATAGGCAATTTAATTTTTTCCTGTATCTCTTTTCCATTTTTTGAAGGTATAATTTGCATACAGTAAAACACCCTTTTCAGTTATAGTTCTTTGAGTTTTGAGAAACATTAAGTTGTGCTAACCAACTCCACGATCAAGTTCTGTCATTCCCCAAACTCCTCCAGTGGCTCTTGGTGGTCATTCCCTCACCTCCCCTACTCCCTGCCTCTGTCAACCACTGATCTGTATTTTGTCCTTTCATTTTGAGAAGGGCATATAATTTCAACAGTACATTACCCCTGCTTCTCCCTCTCTAGAAGTGCTCACAGCTCAGCCTGGTCATTTATAAACTCTTGATGACTGACCTGTTCCTGTGGGTACTAAGAGGCAGTTATGTTCCACAGTTTGAGGGAGCTTTTACCCATTTTACAAGTTTTTCCTACTGCCATTATTTAAATAATTTTGTGGGTTGTACTTTTATATTTGAAGAAAATTGCTAAGCACTTAATGCTAAAACATAAAGGATTTGAATTTTTCAAGTATTTTAATTGAGGCATTTTTATTGTTGTTTTCAGCTTTCCAAATTTTATCACATCCCTGTTTGCTATTAACCACCACTAACTATGAAGCACTGAGGCCCTTTCCCTTTAGCAGGGAAGAAGGTTAAATGAATAACTAGAACAATCCTCTTGTTCCCTTGGTAGATTAGCTGCTTTAAGTGGAATAGGTTAAAACATTATATAAAGTTTTGCCAGTACTTTAATCTTGATAAAGCTAGTTTATAAAAATCGTAGTGTAGCAGGAAAATGTAATCTTTACTGTGGGAAACTATAAAAGATTCATGTTCACATCTTAGGAATAGAGTTGATATATACTGTACATAAATACTTATTCTGTCTCATTCCCACATTGAATCTTAAAAAAAAATACTTTAGAGCTAACTGTATGCTAAGTACTGCTGTAGACATTAATTTTATCCTCTTAACTAACTTAAAAACAAATTTTAGAAATGAGAGCTGAGGTATAAAGAGGTTAAGTAACTTGCCCAAGGCCATAGAGCCAGTGTGTTGCAGAACCACTTCCCTTCGCCTTAAATTTGTTTGTCTTTATCCAGCCTTTATTTATCTGCAGTGTAAGGCATCTACATAATGCTGGCAATTAGTTTAGTGCCCCATTCGGGACAGTGAAATGGCTGTGTCTCCTTATTCTGTATGTGTCTTTTACCTGTGACTACAATTCCTGGTGTTGTGTAGCCAGGGACTGTGTTCCTGCCCCACGTAAACTGGGACTGTGTTCTTGCTCGATGTAAACTGGGCAAAGGAATGGTTGCAGTCCCTGAACCTTCAACCCTGTTGGTTAGACGAACATAGAGTTCTGTAGTGTAGTAATTTGTGAAGTAGTCTGATTCTAACTTACTCAGAATGACTCAAGAATTGTTCTCTATATTTGAACCTCCTGGGAAACCAGACTAACTAGAATTAGTCTGCTTTGTGGGGGAGCCCAAATATATCAGAGTTAGTGCCTTGGACTTACTCCATTTTGATTACATACAGTTTTTGACACAAACAGGAGTATATGAAAATTTTTTATGTTTCCTGAGCAGCCTAAAATAAACTGCCAAAGGTAGTATGTGGGAGTTTGCTGCTTTAACACAGAGTATAACATTTAAAAGTTGCCCATTTTGTTGGGGCGCCTGGGTGGCTCAGTCGGTTAAGCGTCCGACTTCAGCTCAGGTCACGATCTCGCGGTCTGTGGGTTCGAGCCCCGCATTGGGCTCTGTGCTGACAGCTCAGAGCCTGGAGCCTGTTTCTGATTCTGTGTCTCCCTCTCTCTGACCCTCCCTCGTTCATGCTCTGTCTCTCTCTGTCTCAAAAACAAATAAACGTTAAAAAAAAAAAATTAAAAAAAAAAAAGTTGCCCATTTTGTGTTTAGCTAAATCAGCCCACTGCCCTTTGATTTCATCTCTGGTTCATGCAGACCCATGGTGACCGTGGGATGAGTAATACCTCTTTTAATTGACATTTGATAGCCCTTAGTTAACTTCAAAAGTAACTTAAAAATGTAAGTTGAAGAAGTATGTTCAGTTAACCCTTGAGCAACTTTGACTCCCCAAAAAGTTAACTACTAATAACCTTACCAACAGATCCTTTTTATGTTGTATGCTCTTATTACAATAAAGTAAGTTACATAAAATGTTATTAAGAAAATCATAAGGAGGAGAAATACATTTACAGTATTGTACTGTATTTAACTGAAAAATCACAGTATAAGTGGACCCATGCAGTTCAAACCCATGTTATTCAAGGATCAGCTGTAATATTTTTATGAAAATATTTGCATTTGTGCATAACTACAGCTGCATAATGAGCTTGTTTAAATGATTGTGAGGTTAGTATTTGATACCAAACTAATTAAATCTTAAAGCAGAAACAAAAAGACAATTACTGTCAGATCTGTTCTTTCAGTGGATTTTAAACCTTACTTTAAGGTTTTATAAATGGAATTGCATGACAAGAAGTTAAAATAATGATATATGTTCTATAAAAGGATTGGAAGAATAAGCTCCATTAACTGCAGGTAACAATAGCATTTTCTCCTTGGTCAGTAGACCAAAAGAAATGGGAAGGCTGCTCACACTCTACTTGCTGTGCTTTTGGATTAAAAACCCCAAACATGCCTGAATTTACATGGCCTTTTGGCTGACTTCAACTTAAATGGTTTGGAAATTGGCTTGTGTGTCTGCAGAGTAAATTGTGTCTACCTTTGAGTTGTTGCTTCTGAGTATGAATATTAGTAGAGGTTAGTAGTGAGGTTTAATGGTGTGATAAATAGATAATCTCATTTGGATTACATGTGTCATCAGATAGAGACTGGCATGTTATGTTAGTTACTTGTTATATTTGAAATTCATTTCACCCACCTTCCTTGCCTTTCTTTCTTCCTGCCTCTCTTTCCCCTCTACCCTCCCTCTTCTCATAACATTTATTACCAAAATGTCTTTCTGTGTTGTAGTCATAGATGTCTTAAATACGTGGTTTGACCATAGGATACAAAATTTATACAGGTAGTATTCCTTTGTATAGTTTTTACTGTATTTGAAGACCAATAACAATTATATATGTATGTCTGGCAGAGGATTTCAGAATAGCTCAGATTATCGAGAGTAAACATAGTATTCTTGACTGAGTAGAAAGTTTACACTATAGGAATCTGAAGCACCTGTAAGTACTTTGATAATAGAGTAGAAGGTTTTCATTATAATTTGCCTTATCAGGGAGCCATATCAATCTGCCTTAATGAAAAGTTTAAATTTTTAATAAAATAAAACAGTATTTTTCAGCACAGAGACTACAATGCTGATAGATCAAGGTGGGAAGGGGCTAGATTTTTTTATTGCTTTTTTTTTTCTTTTATTTAATGTTTGCTTTTTTGAGAGAGAGAGAGAGAGAGTGAGAGAGTGAGAGAGAGAATATGAATGAGCAGGGGAGGGGCAGAGAGAGAAGGAGACAGAGTCCAAAGCAGGCTCTAGGCTCTGAGCTGTTAGCACAGAGCCTGATGCAGGGCTCGAACCCACGAACTGCGAGATCATGACCTAAGCCAAAGTCAGATGCTCAACTGACTGAGCCACACAGGCTCCCCTTTATTGCCTTTTTCAAAGTACCTTTATTCTTTGTAGAAATGTTATATATTCACTTTAAAAATTAGAACATTGCAGAAAGATATGAAGACGAAAGTAATAAACACTTCATACCCTACCATCTACTGGTAATGGCTGTTTATTCTTTTAGACATCTTCCCATATTTATATAACAAAGTTGACTTAATCATTGAGCATCTATTGTGTACTGCTTTCAGAGATACATGTATCTTTGCATAAAAGACAAACTTGGCTTTAAGGAGTTAGCCAGACAGAGGGAAAGTTTTAGATATGTGGGTAGAACTTTCCACGCGGAAGGGAATCACAGTGAGAACTCTTAAGAGATCAAACTGTTTTTAAAACTGACAGAACACCAGGCTGTCTGAAGCATAGAGAATGTTAGGGAGAGTTGTAGGAAATGTAGGGAAGACAATGTGGTGTTGGGTCTTATAGACCATATTGAAGATTAGACATAGGTTCAGTTTCTCTTCAAGAGAAGAAACATTTTTGTCTGAAATTTTCTTCTAATTTTTAGGGTTATTCTTTTGATGTGTATTCTTTATTTGCTGTTTGCTTATATTTTTTGCATATTTATATATTCATATTTCATCGGTTTATGTATCATTTCATTAAATTGTTACTGTAATCACATAAGAGCTGTTGCATACATGGGTTTGGGAACAAACCTTGCAGACAAAATTTAAGCATAAGCATGTTTAAGGTAAACATATGGCTCACCTGGTAGGGGGCAAAAATGCACTGATGACCTAAAGAGTAGCTTGTCCATTCATGGCTAGTAGTAGTCATGGAGCCCAGTCAGTGTAATCTAGAATGACTGGGGAATGTGAGATGGATAGTCAGAGAGAGGCTGACTAGGAGAGCTTCCATTGTTCAAGATGGTGTCTCTTGACATCATCTCTCCATTTGGTAGAGATTTTTACTGTATTTGGCAGATACTATAAAACACAGTGTAAAGGGGTGCCTGGGTGGCTCAGTCGGTTAAGCTTCCGACTTTGGCTCAGGTCATGATCTCGCGGTCTGTGGGTTCAAGCCCTGCGTCGGGCTCTGTGCTGACAGCTCAGAGCCTGAGGGCTGTTTCAGATTCTGTGTCTCCCTCTTTCTCTGACCCTCCCCTGTTCATGCTCTCTCTCTCTGTCTCAAAAATAAATAAAAATGTTAAAAAAAAAACAGTGTAAAAAAACCCATTATCAGTAAAATTAGGTACTTTACTTGGTGTTGTGACAGTTCCCTAATGTCTTTTGATGATGGGCTTTATCAAGTGAGAGCTTTATCAAGATATCATTCACAGATATAAGTCACCCGTTTATAGTGTGTATTCATTGGTTTTTGGTATATTCACGGAGGTATGCAACCATCACAACACTCACTTTTAAAACATTTGTGTCACCTCTGAAAATCCAGTACCTTTAGCTATCATCCACCATTCCCTAGTCCCCTTACACTACCCCAAACAACTAATTTACTTCCCATGTCTATGGATTTGCCTATTCTGGATATTCCATGTAAGTGAATTATGTGATATGTGGTCTTTTGTGCCTGACTTTCACTTAGCACAATGTTTTCAAGATTTATCTGTGTTATAGCGTATATCAGTACTTCATTCCTTTTTACTGCTAAATATTCAACTATATGGATATGCCATATTTTGTTTACCCATTCATTAGTGGATGGACATTTGAATCACTTCCACCTTTTGGCCATTATGAATAATGCTCCTATAAAGGTTCCTGTGTAAGGTTTTGTGTGGATGTAAGTTTTTATTTCTCTTGGTTGTATACCTACGGGTAGAATTGTTGGGTCAACTGGTAGCTCCATGTTTTAAACCTTTGAGGAATTGCCAAACTGTTTACCAAAGTAGCTCCATCATTTGACATTCCTACCAGCAGTATCTGAGGGTTTGGGTTTCTCCACATCCTCACTGGTACCTGTTGTTATCTGCCTTTTTGATTCTAGCCATCCTGGTAGGTGTAAAATGGCATCTGTTTTGGTTCTGATTTGCGTGTTTCCCTGATGATTAATGATGTTGAGCATGTTTTCATGGTTATTGGCTATTTGTACATTTTTCTGTTCATCTTTGCCTTTTTAAATTGGGCTCTTTATTGTTGAGTTGTGGTAGTTCTTATATATTCTACATACAAGTCCCTTATCAGATACATGATTTACAAATATTTTCCCCCATTCTTTGGGCTTTCTTTTCATTTCTTGATGGTATACTTTTAAGCACAAAAGTTTTTAATTTTGATGCAGTTTTAATGTGTCTGTTTTTTCTTTTGTTGCTTGTTGTTTTGGTATCTTAGGAGTCTGTTGCCAAAAGCAAGATCATGAGCATTTACCTCTATGTTTTCTTCTAAGAGTTTCATAGTTTTGCCTCTTATACTTTGACGGTCTTTGATCCATTTTCCAATTATTTTTTTAATATGAAGTGAATAAGGGACCAACATCATTCTTTTACGTGTCGATATGCAGTTGTCCTGACACCATTTCTTGAAGAGACTATTCTTTTCCTCATTGAATAGTCTTGGCACCCTTGTCAAAAATCAGTTGACCATAGATCTGTGGGTTTATTTCTGGATTCTCAGTTCTATATTGTCCTGCCAGCACCATGCTGTCTTAATCGATTTCCACTTCTTGGTAGTAAGATTTGAGATCCAGAAGTGTGAGTCCCCCAGACTTGTTCTTTTTCAAGATTATTTTGATTCTTCTGGGTGCCTTGCATTTTTATATGAGCTTTAGAATCAGCTTGTAAATTCTACAAGGAAGCTAGCTGGGATTCTCATATGGATAGTGTTGTATCTTTAGATGGCTTTGGGTAGTACTGCCTCTTAATGGTGCTAAACCTTCCAATCCATGAATACAGGGTGTCTTCCCATTTATTTAGATGTTCTTCAGTTTTTTTCAGTGATATTTTGTAGTTTTCAGAGCATAAGTTTTACGTTTACACTGTTAAATATATTCATAAGTATTTTATTCTTTTTGATGCTAATATAAATGGAATTGTTATCTTAATTTCATTTTTGGATTGTTCATTGCAAGTATTTAGAAGTAAAGTAGAGGGGTGCCTGGGTGGCTCAGTCAGTTGAGCATCTGGCTTTTGGTTTCAGCTCAGGTCATGATCTCATGGTTCACAAGTTTGAGCCCCGTATTGGAGCTCTGTGCTGACAAAGTGGAGCCTGCTTGGGATTCTCTCTCTCTTTCCCCCCTTCTCTCTCTGTTCCTTCCCTGTCCTCCCTCCCTCTCTCTCTCTCAATATAAATGAATAAACTTTAAAAATAAAAGTACAGTTGATTTTTGTGTAATGAGCTTGTGTCTACAACCTTGCTGAACTCATTCATTAGTTTTAGTAGTTTTTTAGTATATGCCCTTGGATTTTCTATGTGTAAGATCATGTCATCTTGTGACTAGAGATCGCTTTTTTTCTTCATTTCTAATTTGGATACCTTTCACTTCATCTTTTTTGCTCTTTCCTTTTTAAAAATTGTTTTTATGGAACTCAGTGTTGGAGGGTATTTAAAAATTTATTTCAAATCAATTTTATGAGAGAATACTTAAATGTTTGAATGTTAAATCAGAGACTTTTGGGACAATATTTATATAATTTATATTTCAAGTAGATATGTAAATTTTATGTGTGTTGAAACAGACTTCAGTTTTGTCCATTGTAACTGAAATTGGGCCTGTGTTTGGTTTCCCCTGAGGATCATTTTATTTGTAGAATATCAACTTTATTGCAAGAGTACTTTCTAGAATATAAAGTTAAAAGGCATAGATGGCTTTCAAACTAGGAGTTGTGACTGACTTTACTTGTTGAATGCTCATGTTTTTAGTCATAGAGGTTTTATCTGACATGACTGCTTATTTTTCTTCAACAGAAAAGTTCTTTGACAGTTTTGCAGATTGTGGCTGTTGCACTTGTGGGTAATTAATAAGCCCCTTGCTCTTTCATTTGAATTTATTATCTGGGGGGAAATTCTCATGGATAAATAGAGATCTTAGGTAAATGAAAAGAGTTGTGAAAGGGAGGAGGAATTATGGGTACAAATAGTAAAACTTGACTTAATTCGGACATCATTTGTCAAGCACTTACCATTTACAGACTCCGTGCTAAGCGTAGGGAATGCAGTGCTGTCCTCAAGAATTGATATGTTGCTAGAGTACTGCTTTTATAAAATATTTTTTTAAAAAGAATTGTTGATTTATTAGTAATCTTAACAAAAAGTAGCACATGATACAACATAACAGAATAAGAGATCAGAACGTGAGCTTGTTTGATCAAGCCATAGTTTCACTCGCTTCTTGCCAGTTTCACTCGCTTCTTCCCATAGTTTTTGAATTCAAACATTTGCCCACTAACTACAACAGAGTAGCAAAGAAACACAGTTGTAGCAATCAGAAGTATTTAAAACGTATCTCTCAAAGGATATTGTAGTGGATTTATCTTATAGGTTACAACACCACAAAATTATCAAAATTTCCTTAAATTTCTTTTTTTTTTTTTCCAGGGGGCCTGGGTGGCTCAGTCAGTGAAGCGTCCAACTCTTGATTTTGGTTCAGGTCATGATCTCACTATACATGAGATCAAGCCCCTTGTCGTGCTCTGTGCTGACAGTGTTGAGCCTCCTTGGGATTCTCTCTCTGCCCTTTCCCACTTGCATGCATGTGCTCTCTCTCTCTTAAAATAAATAAACATTAAAAAAATTTTTTGTTTTAATTTCCTCATCCCATGTAGCTACTTTGGAACTCTCCTCTTACTCCTACCCTCAAACAAAGCCACCCAACCCAACCCACTTTTCCTGGAGTTCTGTCATTTTCTCTTCTCTCTGCCTTTTGTTCTTTCCACATCAGCTAATACCAACATTCTCCACTCCAAATGAAGAGTCCAGAATCACAGAGGGGATGTCCTTTTCCTTGCCCCATTCCTGTCTTCTTTTCCTTGACATTGATCCTGTGTCTTCTTGCTAGTCTCCATTCTATACTGTGGACAGCTTAGAATCTGGGCTGGCAAAAGTAAAACTCTCCTTGGGTAGTGAGTGGGTATGGGACAGAAGCTGGTAGTGGGTGAGAGTAGATGATTGGGAATAGGATAATGTGTCTCCCTTCATTATATCTTATAAGTAATTGAAGTCATATTAGAAAGATCATGATGTACAGCCTCTTCATTTTGCATTGGTGATCATGTTGATTATATGAATGTGAATCTCAATTCTTTTTTTTTTTTTTTTTTTTTTTTTGATGTGAGATGAGCTCCTTCCTTTTACTTCCATGGCTGCCTCCGTTTTTCACTGTCTATCCCAGGAAGAAGAGATAGGAGAAAAAGATACCTTTTTGAGTAGGGCGTAAAACGAAAGACTCTGGGCACTGGCTCTAATTTGGCATATGTTTTGGACACAAATATTCCCTTTTTACTCTAGAGGCAATAATACCAATTTCCTTAAACTGTTATTTATATACATTTTGGTTTATTAAACTTGGAATTTTATTTTTTCCTTATGCATAGGTAATAAAATTAGGTGATAATACCAAGCTAATAAAAAAGAGCAAGATAATCATTTATATGATTTGATGCTTTTCTTACTATTTTCAAATATACTGATCTATTACTGCTCTGTAGCTTACACAAGAAAGAAATTGAAGGGATACCTGAGTGGCTGAGTTGGCTGAGCATCCGACCTTGATTTTGGCTCAGGTCGTGATTCCAGGGTCATTGGGCTGTGCGCTAAGTGTGAAGCCTACTTAAGATTTTCTGTCTCTTACTTTGTCCCTCTCCCCTGCTCACACAATCTCTCTCTAAAATTAAAAGAAAAGTGGGGCACCTGGGTGGCTCAGTCAGTTAAGCGTCCGACTTCAGCTCAGGTCACGATCTCGCGGTCCGTGAGTTCGAGCCCTGCATCGGGCTCTGGGCTGACGGCTCAGAGCCTGGAGCCTGCTTCTGATTCTGTGTCTCCCTCTCTCTCTGCCTCTCCCCCGTTCATCCTCTGTCTCTCTCTGTCTCAAAAATAAATAAATGTTAAAAAAATTTTTTTTTAAATTAAAAGAAAAGTTAAAGAATGAAATGGAATAATTAAAAACAGATCAACAATCTGTATTTGTGACATGGGCTTGGGATTTCATGGTTTGGGCCAGTATGTATGGCCTTGAATAAGGACTACCAGGTAGCATTAGAGGAGAGGCCATCTTACCAGACTTGACTTGACTTTGGGCAGGGAAGGGATAGGAGGAGAACAGAATGCTTAGGGAGAAGGAGCTGGCAAAAGAATTGAAGGAGATTGCGAAACTTTAAAATATCTACTCAAAGAGCTAGTTATGTTTCCTGTTTTAAATTTCTTTGTTCTGGAAGGGAGACAGGTCTGGTTAAGAATGGGAGATGGAGGGGAAAAAAAAAAAAAAGAATGGGAGATGGAGAGAGTTCTGTAACCCATGACAAGCTGTAAAATGTTGCTAAGGAGATTCCTTTGGGAAGGAGCAGTATTTAAATGATCTGTTACTGAACTCTGACTTCTTAAGCAGGAGATGAAAGGAAGAGGGTACTTTATTTCACTCTGGTAACATTTTAGGAAGCAAACAAAGCAAGATTACTTAAACATATATCATTTGGTGTGCATATGTTAACATTATGGGTGTAAATACTTTATTGAAGTATAGGGCACTGAGAAAAGGCACGAATCATTAAGTTACAGCTTGCTGAACTTTTACAGATTGTGGTAAAGTTGTATTTTTTTTAAGTTTATTTATTTTGAGAGAATGAGAGAGAATGCCCACTCAGGAAGGGCAGAGAGAGAGGGAGAGACAGAATCCCAAGCTGAGAGCACAGAGCCCAACACAGAGCTTGAACTCATGAACTGTGAGATCATGACCTGAGCCGAAATCAAGAGTCAGACACTTAACCAACTGAACCACCCAAGTGCCCTGATAATGTTGTGTTTTAATGCCACTTAAGTGTATTTTATTATTATATATATGTCTTTGAAAAATGTCATCTTAAAAATTTCAATTTCATGTGAAGATCAAAGTAGTAATTTCAAAGCATTACAGAAATTTTGTTTAGTTTCTGCTTTTAATTGCATGTAGTATCCCCCCATCTTCTTTCCCAGCCTCCTGTTATTAAAACAAAAACCAAGGAAAGAAATTCTTTCAGGGAGAAAGGAATTAATTTTGACAATATATTTTATTTAAACTAGTATATCTAAAACATTATATCAACATGTGATCAGTGTATAAATTATTGGGGCGCCTGGGTCGCTCTGTTGGTTGAGCATCAGACTTTTGATTTTGGCTCAGGTCATGATCCTGGGATCATGGTCATGGGATCCAGCCCTGTGATGGGCTCTGTGCTGACAGCATGGAGCCTGCTTAGGATTCTCTCCCTCTGTCTGTCTCTGCCCCTCCCCTGCACTCTATCTCTCTCAAAATAAATAAACTTAAAAAAAATGAAAATTCTTAATGAACTATTTTATTTTAGTTCATGCTGAAGTCTTTCTAGTGTGTATTTTACTTCACTTCTCTGGGCTAGTCACTCTTGAAGTGCTCCCAGTCACACTTAAGTAAAAGGAGTAGGGAGAAGAAGGAAAAGACATGTTTGAAAAATGAGAAACTTGAAGGGATCAAAGAAGTGTTGGTCTTGAATTATCTTTAACAAAAATCCAGGAGGCTTAGTGGGGAGTAAGGACATCATGGTGAGGGTCTTAGCTAGCTGACAGTAAAGAATAGATGTATATTCTCAAGTATACTGCATAGATTCTAGGAAGGCAAGGAACAGAAAGATTTATCATTATAATGATGGACCTTGGAATTTAACCTTCTTAAGGAGAAGTTGGAATATGAGGGTAATGGTGAGGGAGAGTAGAAAGAACATAGGATCAATGGATTGTAGGTCCTGGTGGGGTTGAAAGAGTATTAGAGTCAGATACTAGAAGGATTGAGCCAGAAAGCTAGGGGAGGTTGTCAAAGAGAGGGACCCTTGAAATTGAAGTGATGGAAACGTTTCGGTTACTGCTGGTGAGGGAGTGTGGGATATTACTGTGATAGGGAGCGCCTAAGGTCAGGTGGAGGAAACATTACAGGAGTGGAGTTCACAGAAGTGAGAGGCTCTGGTGTCGGGAGGGTCATTTAACATCACCCAAGAATTAAGAGAAGAGACTGACAGGAAACTGGAAGCTAAAATCGAGCTATGATGGGATAACTGGAGGCTTTATAAATGACAGCAACAGGGAGGGAGAGTAGGTATATGTATATGGACTGGTGATATAAGCGGCAAACCTGGAGAGCTTTGAGGAGGAGGGAGGGAGAGAGGGAGAATGTGTGAGGAAACATCTGGGGGAAGCAAGAACATCTTCCCCAATTTCAGTCCCAGGGTTGAGAATTATCAAAGAAAGAACAGCCAGGACCAATGTTGCCCTCTGGGGAGACTTAGATTTAGGTGAGAGCAAGAAGGTGAAGGGATCATTCAGAGAAGATGAAGATACAGGGGACCATATTTGGAGGGCACAATGGAATGGATTCAGGAGGTACCAAATGCTCCAATATTTATTAAAAAATACGCACAGGACGAATACAGTAAACTGTTAACAGTGACTGTCCCTGGGATTTATGTTCTTTTACATTGCTTGTATTTTCTAGGATTTATAATGAGTATGTTTTGCTTTTGTAATATGAAAACAATAAAAGAGACATCATGGGCGTATTTGTCGGGGGGTGGGGGGTGGAGGGTGCAGTGAGGTGAAAAACTCTAAAACGGGAAACACACATTTTGCTTTGTTACTGGTCACGAGTGACTCTGTAGCAGTCTGTTCCATTCGGCCATCCAGACCCAAGTCCAGTCTCATGACTGAGCTAGATGAGGGGTAGGGGAGCCAGAGCTGTGCTCATTGCCTTAGGGCCTGGCCACAATTCAAGAACCACAGGTAGCTGATTCTCATAACATTTAGTCTCTTTAGGGATCTCAGTTTTCAGCTAGGAGAGAAAAGTGAAATCAGGTTGAGCTGGGAAACATCTATTGAAGGTGACTTGAAAGAAATATAGGATGTAAGGGCAAGTTAGCTGTTACAGCCTGTTCTAAAAAGATGAACTGCTATTGCTTTTAAAGCCTTTCCATGAATATTGTTGAATTAGCACAATCCATTTTCAAGAAACAGGACCTTGTGATTGTCACAAGTTACTCAGGCAATTAGAAACTCGGAAATTTACTCTTGTGGAAGCCACTTCATGAGTCACAGTTACAGTATGGTAGTGGAGCTGTCAGATCCAGTGCTGTTCTTATATCAGGTGACTGCTAAGATAATTGAACTAGTTTCTGAAATTTGTTTACCTTGAGCTAAGTAAAAAGCAAGTTGCATGTCCTAACAAAATCATGTTTTATTCTATTGTTCAGCAGGTGTGAGGGTAAGTCAGCCTTTTAATTATGTATATAGTACTAATAAAAGGGAACATTAGATTGTTAATTATAAAAATCAGGTAATTAAAGGGAGAAAATAATTTTCTTGTTTTAGTAAGGCGAGCAGCCCTGGAAACAAGCTAGACCAGGAGAGTAGCCCTGAGCTAGGTAGGCATATAAATGCCCCTTTCTTTTCCCCTACCCCCTCCCTAAACATAAAATTTATCATCTTAACCATTTTCAAGTGTACAGCTCAGTAGTGTTAAATACTACTATTCATATTGTTGTACAGCAGATCTCTAGAACCTTTTCATCTTGCAAAACTGAGCTCTATTCCCGTTAAACAACTCCCCACCCACCATCCCCCAGCTCCTGGCATCCACCATTCTGTTTTCTGTCTCTGTGAATTTGACTACTCTAGGTCCCACATATAAGTGGGATCCTATTTATCTTTTTGTGACTGGCTTGTTCCACTTAGCATAATGACCTTCAGACTAATTTACAGTGTGTGTCAGAATTTCCTTCCTTGTTAAGGTTGAATAATATTACACTGCGCGTGTATACTATATTTTGTTTATCCATTCATGTGTTAGTAGTCACATGAGTTACTTCCCCCCTTTGGCTCTTGTGCATAGTACTGCTATGAACATGGGTGTGCAGCTACGGGAGACTTGAGCAGTGACGTGATCTGCTCTGGCTTTGTTCAGAAAATACTTTACTCTGGCTCAGCCCTTTCCCCGCTGATAGGTGAGCAGAGACTTAGTTTCTACTGTGTTCCTAAATGCTCACAAACTGTTTGACAGTCAAACATTTGAAGAAGTAACTGACGGAACTAAACATACTATCCTGCAGACTCTGGAGGCTATCATGTGGTTTACAATGTGTTACCTCACACGTGTACTGCGCAGTGGTCCTTTACTGTATAGGGGTCTATGATGAAAAACAAAAACAGAAAAAGAAAATCTGATGAAGAGTATGGAATATTCCCCAAAAGAAAACACGCAAATATAGTAACATGTTTACCTACAATGTCAATGGGTTTTTGAACTCCCGATGCCCATGGAAAGACTTTATGCATAACTAGGGCATTGATGTTCTTCTATTCCTGGCTTATACTGGTGGCTTGGAGCGCTTATCCTACAGTGATGTTTGAGATATCATAGATTCAGTCGCTGAGCAGTGCCCTTACTACAAATTGTAGGCTACATGGTACTTGCCGTTTTCATCAGCCTTATTTCATGGCAGGACAGATTTCCCCCAGCCTTACCTGATTCTGTGTCTCCAGCTGTGCACAAGTCCCTAACTCCTGGCTGCTTCTGGATACAGAAATCAGGAGACCATAGATGCAGACTTTTATTGTTTTCTGTTCTGTTCCAGGTCCATGGAAATGCTCATCTTCTTTTGAGCATGGCTGTGTCTCAAAAATATTTAAAAATTTTCCATTTACTTGGAGTGTATTTGTGGAATGACAGTCTCAAAGAGTGAAGTCACAGTAAAACATGACTGAGAAGTTACCCTTTACTAACTATTCACTAAGAATGAATTGATAGGGATTATATGAATTGATAGGAGTTAGGGTGGGATATGGGGTATCTTAATAGAAACAGTTTTGTACCTAGTATGCAAAATTCTAGAGAGAGAAGTAAAAAAATAAAAATTTAACATCAAGCATTTGGGATCATTGCTTGGAAAAGATTTCTCTGCCAAAAGGCTCAAGAAAGCCTTTTCAGGGATATGTATCAAGAGTTATGAAACAGAATGAAACTAAACGTCTAATCTGTTTTTCACTGCTGTTTCCTTCCTAACCAGAGAAAGGAAGGGATTATTATCTCATCTTTGATGTTGCTGTCTGTATCATTTAGGATGTTTTCAACTGCAAGCAGCAAAAAGTAGCTCAACTTTTCTTGTCTATATGTATGTATATCCGTGTGTGTGTTTATAGAAACATACGTACACGTTGCTCAAGGGTCTGGAGGCAGCAGGGCCACCCACCCCTGTAGCATCAAGCACACCTAGCTATCCAGATCTTGGTTTCTAAATAGCCTTCCCCAGTACAAGTAGCCATGTTCCTTGGAGAAATGGCTGATTCTAGGACTGGGGCAGGAAGTACAGGATGAGCCCAGGGCATCTTGGTAGGCCAGGAACCAAGGAAGTACACAGAACATTGAGTACACATTCTCATTCATACAGTGGGCAACTATTTGCCAGTAAAAAGGAACAAAGTACTTAACATATGCCACAACATGGATGAGCCTTAAAAACATGCTACTTGAACAAGATCCAGACCGCAAAGACCACATTTTATGTGATTTTATCTGCAGGAAATGTCCAGAAAAGGAAATCTATAGAAACAGAAAATAGATGGGTGGTTTCTTGGAGCTGGGAGTTGGAAGGGGAATGACTGCAAATGGACATGAAGTTTGTTTTTGGAGTGGTAACAAAATCAGCATTTGAAAGTTTGTGGTGATGTTTGTGCAGTTTTGTAAATTTACAAAAAAAAAATGACTAAATTGTACACTTTAATTAGGTGAATTTTATGGTAAGTAAATTATACCTCAATATGTTAAAAAAAAAAACACAACAACACAGGATTTGTCACAAGGACTCAGGAGTTAGTTTGAAGAAGCTACCACTGGCCAAATCTAGGAATACTTGAACATAAGAATAAATATTGACAATGGATTAATTCTGTACAGAATAAAATAATTCATGAGTTTAAAAAATGGAGGTGGGAAAATTCTTCTTTATACTAGATTGCTAACTAATAAATGTGGAAGAAATGATGGGTAGAAGGCATCGTTTTCTAAATATCATAGTAATAATTCGTTTAGGCAAAAATCATCAGTGGTTATTAAGACTAGCTGATGAAAATTTGATGAGGACTATGATGTTGACATAGTTTCAGAGGAGCTCCCCAGAACTTACATATTGATTTCAAAGGGAAAAATAATACACTGGACTAATCTGGCAGAACCTTCTTAAGTTTAGCCACTTAAAACAGTCACACATTGATTATATCAGTTTCTGTGAGTCAGAAGTTTGGGCATAGCTTTGCTGGTCCTCTGCTCAGGGTCCAGTAAGACTTTAATCCAGGTGTCAGTGAGGACCGGGTTACCTGGAGGCTCCACTTGGCAGAAGGCCTACTTCCTACTCATGTGCTTGTTGGCCTCATTTAGGTCCTTGCCATTGTAGGACTGACAGCCTAATTTTCCTGCTGGCTGTTGGCTAGAGGATGCCCTCAATTCCTTGAGGCTGTCTGCGGTTCCTTGCCATGTGGGTTCCCCAGCATGGCCACTGGCATCCTCATAGTCAGCAAGGGAGAGGAAGCTCCAGCAGGGCAGAATCTACATCTTAGGTAACATAACCCCATACTTGTAAAACACCCTGTCACCTTTACTGTATTCTGGTGGTTAGAAGCAAGTCACAGGTTCTGTCCCCACTCAGGGAGGGGTCACACAGGGCATGAACATCAGGAGGGGGCAATCACAGGGGCACCTTAGAATCTGTCTGCTATGATGATCAAAGTTAACATCACTAGTATTAGGACAAAGCAACATCATGTGCCTCCTATTGCACTGAAAGGGACACAGTATCACTTCTGATACAATTCAGAAGGAATTCACAATTCAGGACTCAGAAGGAATATGCAGATATTCCTGCCAAGTATGTAGAACCCAGGGAAGCATGAAGCAGTCCAAAAACCTGGCCTGTACTCTTCAAAAGTGTCAGTGTCATGGAAGACAAAGGCCAAGGAACTTACTAGATTAAAGGAGACTAAAGAGATACGACAACACATGCAGTGAGTGACTCTGGGTTAGGAAAAATAGCCACAAAGGACATATTTTGGGGACAGTTTGTGAAATTTGACTATAGACTGTGGATTAGATTGATCAATGTTAAATTTTCTGATTTTGATAATTGTACTATGGTCACCTAAGCCATGTCCTTATTTTTTAAAAAAAAAAAAATTAATATTTGGAGAAGAGATGAGCGTGATGTATGTAATTTTCTCTCAGGTGGTTTCCAAAGATTTGTGTGTGTGTGTGTGTGTGTGTGTGTGTGTGTGTGTGTGACACAGAGAGAGAGAGAGAGAGAGAGCGAGCGAGCGCACAAGAGAGCGCTAGCATGCGAGGGGGGGATGTAAAACAAATGAGGTGGAATGTTAATTATATTGAAATGAAAAGTTGCAGAAAATTTAAGCTGACTTAAATTTTAAGGATGTTTATTGACTCCAAAGCTAGAAGTCCAGAGGGGTGGGCTTTTTAGGATGGGCTTTATGTAGCAGCTCAGCAATCTTATGAAATGCCAAGGTTCTGTCTGTCTTTCTGCTCAACAGCCCACAGTGTGAGCTTCATCCTAATGCTGGTTCCTCCTGAGGTTGTAGGTGCTTGCCTATAACGATCAGGGCAGCATGCTTTCTCATTGAGCCCATAAATACCCTTGCTATTTAAGTCACTTTAAACTTTTTAGAAGGTTTCATTTTGACATGCTTTTAAACATACAATAAAGTCTCAAGAACAGTTTAAAGAAGTCCTGTATATCCTTTACTCAGATTTATCCATTCAAGACCATCACTTCCAGAAGTCTTCCAAGCAAATCTTTTTTTGTCTCTAATTGACTCAAATACTATAACTTGCCTGTTTTTGGACCAATCCCTGATAATGGATATGGAATTATGGTGTATACTATTCCAGTGATGTGTGTTTGTGTAAAATATATTACATGTCCTTTTCACTTAATTCCTTATGAATATTTTGTATGACATTAAATATTTGACAATCTAGTAATTATATGGCATTGTATTGTAAGGCTGTATAGTTTACCAGTCCTATGGAGTAAAAGGTTAGGATTTCAGATTTTTTAAATATTACAAGTAACTCTTGGGTAAACAGAATAAATCTTTTTTTTTTTACATTTTTTTTTTTAATGTTTTATTCTTGAGAGAGAGAGAGAAAGAGCATGAGCGAGGGAGGGGCAGAGGGAGAGAGGGACACAGAATCTGAAGCAGGCTCCAGGCTCTGAACTGTCAGCAGAGAGCCCGACGCAGGACTCAAACTCAAAACCACAAGATCATGACCTGAGCCAAAGTTGAACGCTCAACCAACTGAGCCACCCAGGTGCCCCAACAGAGTAAATCTTATATCTAGAAATTTATCACAAGGAAATATTCAGAGAAGTAGATAACTAGATCAAAGGGTATACACATTTTTAAAGACTTGACATATTTCCAAATTGTCTACCCAAAAGATTGTGCCAATTTATGGTCATACCAGTGACAGGAAAGAATGTTCATTTTCCTGAACATTCGGTGATAATTGAGTGTTAACATTAAAAACTATTTTTCTAAATGGATAGGCAAGAGATGACATCTCATTTAAAAAAAATACACTGATCTGTTAATGCAGTTGAACCTTTTTTTTAAAGTTTATTTATTTGAGAGAGGGAGGAGGGGTGGTAGAGAGAGAGAGAGAATCCCAAGTAGGCTCTGTGGTAAGCATAGAGCCTAATTTGGGGCTTGAATCCACAAACCATGAGATCATGACCTGAGCTGAAATCAAGAGTCAGATGCTTAACCAGTTGAGGCACCCAGGCACCCTAGGCAATTGAACCTTTTAACAACGACAAAAACCATATTTTTGGTTATTTATATTTTTTGTGTGAGTTGTCTGTTACTATCCTTTTCTTGTTTTTCTGTTGTGATATTCCTCTTCATATTGGTTAAGAGTCCATTATTTAATATGTCTTATCTCTTTGTTCTGTTGAGTATATTAGCGATGTTTGTAATCAGTTCCTTGGCCTTTTTACATTATATGTGGTATTTTTGGTCCTACAGAATTTTAAAAAATGGATTCTTCTTTGCTTTTAAACATGAGAGAAATTGTTCCCGTAATATTAGCAGATAAATTTTCACATTTTCACCTAGTACTTTAAAAAAATAGGTATAGGGGCGCCTGGGGGCTCAGTCAGTTGAGCATCTGACTTCAGCTCAGGTGATGATCTCGCGGTTCATGAGTTCGAGCCCTGCGTTGGGCTCTGTGCTGACAGCTCAGAGCCTGGAACCTGCTTCAGATTCTGTGTCCCCCTCTCTCTCTGTCCCACCCCTGCTTGTGCTCTGTCTCTCTCTGTCTTTCACAAATGAATAAATATAAAAACATTTTTTTAAATAGTTATATTTTAGTCTTTACCTGAAAATTTGGAGATGGTTTAATGTGAAGGATGTTATTTTATTGTTTTCTTTTAAAAAAAAAATTTTTTTTAACGTTTATTCATTTTTGAAAGAGAGTGCAAATGGGAGAGGGCTAGAGAGACAGGGAGACACAGAATCCGAAGCAGGCTCTAGGCTCCAAGCTGTCAGCACAGAGCCTGACATGGGGCTCGAACTCACAGACCACGAGATCATGATCTGAGCCCAAGTTGGCCGCTCAACCGACTGAGCCACCCAGGCGCCCCTATTTTATTGTTTTCTAAGACATTAATGATTCTTCTACTTTTCTTCACTGATTTGAAATGGAAAGTTTATTTACTCTATCTTTGTATATACCAAGGTTAATTTATGGGCTTATTTTTGTTATTACCCTGTTGATCATAAAGTAGTAACCTTACTTTGGTGGCATCTATTTACATATAAATTATGATAATTTAAAACTATTTTTTCACTAAAACGGATTTTAATTGATTACATTATAATTAATTGCATTTAAAAAGCTTATTCTATTTAAACTTTTGTTAAATTGCTAGTTAATTTGCTTGATGGAGTTTTGTTATTTGAGGTAAAAAAAAAAAAAACACGTAAAAAGTGATTTATGTTACAGATATGTCAGGACAAATACAGCCTGGAATCAAGTGGTGAAAGAAGTGCACTTTTTCCTCTGTGTGGTCATTAAAATATAATGTGTATTTTATATGCTGTCTAAAGGATATCTTAATAGAATTCACAGTACTGCTTTTATTAAAGAACCCAAAATTTGAGCAGTGTTCTTGAAGGAATTATTGCTTCCAACATAATTTGAAAGGAATTTTAGATTTGAGGTATCTTCTAATCATTGTACAATTCTAATTTAAAAAATAACTGTGTATTTTTAGGGATACACAATTATACCAAATGAATATAAGAAAAATATGTTAGGAGTAAATAATATAGATAATTCTTTGTTTTCTTATTTTATACTGTATATTTCATAATTTTTAAATGTCAAAGATAATATACCCTTTAGTTTGGTGATTCAAGCTAGTCTCTTGTGTAAAAATCCAAAGTATGTGAAATCTCTGCTGCCTCTGCACACGCGCCGCGGGCCAGCGCTGTCCTGGCTAGCTCCTCACCCACAACTCCCTCAAGTGTTATTCAGGCTTGTCTGGATACGAGTGAATGGCACTGAGCTGGGGGCAGAGAAGGGGCCTACACATTGAGCTATGCGGTCATGTGGTCATCTGTGCCATTTGAGTCCACTCTTCTCTTCTTCCTCCAGCCTGCATATTTAATTATGCCCACTAGAAAGTAGAGCAAAGAAATTAAGCGGCTGTTTTGGGCAACTGGACAGATCTTAAAAAAAAATAGTGGAGACCATATCTGCTCTGCTTTTTGAATACTTCTAGTGCAAGAGAAGCCAGCTGTTCAGGTTGTTACTATTTAATTCTCAGCAAATTATTATTATGCAGAGTTTCTTTTCTTCTTTCCAAACATTCCTTTGGCAGTTGAACTATTTTGGAGGCCCTGGGATGAAACCATTCATTTGGCAAATGTTCAGAAGTGCCAGGCTCAGAGATATGGAGACAATAATACAGTTTGCCCTTAGTTTTTGGCACCGGGTTAGCATAAGAAAGCTGTTCTGACTCCTACCTGTTTGTCTGAGTCTTCAAGGTCTATCCACAGGGCTACAGCAGTCCCCAGGTCACCGCTCTCCCACTATAGACTCCTTGTGTCTGTGGGTGACAGCTGGCCCACTGGTATTTCAGACCTGTCAGCTTTAGCCCTCTTTCATGCTTGCTCTGGTACACAGGCCCAGATGGGGGCATGGCTATAGTGGGTGGGCTCTCTTTCAACTTGGGAGTTGTAAATAAGCCAGTGGTTGAGAGTAACTGTGTGTGTGTGTGTGTGTGTGTGTGTGTGTGTGTGTGTGAGAGAGAGAGAGAGAGAGAGAGAGAGAGAGAGAGAGAGAGACAGACTAGAGAAAAGTTGCAAAAGTGAAATGGTGAATAGAGGTTTTGAGGTAGGAGATGAACAAAATGGGAAACTTTGGTTTTGTAGGGAAGCAAAGAAAGAAAGGAAGGTAAGCATTTCTTAAGAGCTGTTATTGGCCAGAATAAAGTAATGGGGTGGTGAGGATTGGGGCAGACTTTTGAGTGGGTTGCTCATTCTTACAGGTGGAGGGGAAATAGGAAGAGTGTTAACAAGGCAGTGCATTACTGGTGCAACTGTACTATTAGGTTCTCATATCTACATTCATCTTCTTAAGGAACGTGTAATGTATTGTTATAAAGTAAATGACAACAGTCCTATCTCCCAAGTGTTTATTTTGTGAGTTACTTGACACAGTTATTTTAATTATTAAGGTTAACCATGTGTGAACTAAACAGTGTTTTGATGTTAGGTCCAGTGCCACAGTAATTACAGTATATGGATTTTATGTGAGCCGTGGATTTCTCTTTCTCATGAAATTTCACAGTGAATATCTGACATGGGTAATAACTCAAATGACAGTTGCTTATATGATTTACACTGTCTGGATGTTTCCTATTCTTTCAACTCTGTAGGAAAAATACTTTTTCCTAAGTTTATGTTAATAAAGGTTTAAATACTCAGAGTAGCCAGGCTGATATTTTATATTCAATGTTCCACTGTATTTAATAGTAAACTGGAAGTAGTACAGTGAAAGAGAAAAATGAAATCTCTGTGAAATGAAAAAGTCAAAATAAATGTAGGAGTTAAACCAACTGTTTTAGGGGTTGGTGATGAGTTTTAAAGAAGAAAGCAGACTCTAGCTTTCTTTCCTGGTTTTTATTTTGCCCTTCATTTATGTTTCCTTTCTCTACAAGATTGCTAATCGAGGGCTTCCTCTTTTCTAGCTATTTGGCTTTCCTTGAGAGCTCCCTGTTTGTGTACAAATCCGACTGTGTGTCTGCCCTTGACAAGTCAGCGTGCTAAAGTACAGGAGAGGACTATCTGATAACACATCATGGCAGGTCATTGTGTAGTTAGTTGCAGCACTTGGCTCCTTGTGGAGCAGGTTTAGCACATCAGCCCTGCATTGTGAGCCCAGTTTGTATAATTGGTGTAGTGTCTCCTCCAACCCCTCCCCACTTTTTTTCCTTGTGGCAGATAGGTCAAAGTGATGTGGGATAAATGTGACTCACTGGAGTACATACGGCAGATATTAAAGAGCAGCTTCTGTAATGCCTGCAATGGTACTCTTGTCACACATATCTGACATTTGCGCACAAGCCTCTGTCCTCAGTACTTCCATGGTGCTTTCTCATATTTCTATTGGCATTTCCCGCACTCGTACTTTCTGCTTGCATATCTGTTTACTCCTCTTGATTGTGAGCTTTTTCAGAGCAAGGACTATGTCTTATTTATCTTTGCGTCCATATTTCAGTGCCTGGTGCAAAGCAGGTATTCAGTAAAGGTTAGTCAGATAATTGATGAAAAAACACAGACATAAGGGGTGCCTAGGTTGGTAAGTCGGTTAAGCGTCTGTCTTCAGCTCAGGTCATGATCTCACAGCTAGTGAGTTCGAGCCCCGCGTGTCTGTGCTCACAGCTGAGGACCTGGAGCCTGCTTTGGATTCTGTCTCCCTCTCTCTGCCCCTCCCCTGCTCACACTCTGTCTGTCTGTCTCTCTCTCTCAAAAATAAATAAACATTAAAAAAACACCACAGAGAGAACTCTAGATGTTTACCCTTTGCCAGACCCTGTGATGAATGAGTCACATGGATAGTTTTCTTTTAATAAAACTTGGCCTTATGGAAAAGGTTCTCATCTACTTTGGGTTATTTATACCAACTTACACAATAAAGAGATTAAGTTAGGAAATCAAGATAAACAAAAAAGGAAGGAAGATCCCCTGCAAACTCCTTTCCCTAGCAATAATAGCTGTTGGCATTTTATTTTTACTTTATGGACATGTGTGTTTTCCTTAAGAGTTATATTACATGTCAACATACTGGCTTGTAAATATATACTATAAAATATAATATATATATATATATATATATATACATGTATATATATATAGTATATATATATGGTTTTGGTTGTACAACATACTGGTATGACAATTCTGTACAATGGTCAATGCTCACCGTGATAAGTATAGTCACCATACAATGTTATTATAATATTATTGACCATATTCCTTATGCTGTGCTTTTCATCTCTGTGACTTACAATTTTGTAAGTAGAAGTTTGTACCTCTTAATCCCCTTTATCTATTTCACCCATCCTCCCACCTCTCTCCCCTCTGGCAACCACCAGTTTATTCTTTGTATTTAAGAGTCTTTTGTTTGTTTGTTTTGTTCATTTGTTTTTTTAGACTTCACATATAAGTGAAATCATATGGTATTTGTCTTTACTTGATTTATTTCACTTAGCATAATACCCTCTAGATCCATCCATGTTGTCCCAAATGGCAAGATTTCATTTTTTTTTTAATGGTTGAGTAATATTACATTATACACACACCCCCCCATACATACACACATACATATGCATAAACATATATATATATACACACACCACATCTTTATCCATTCATCTATTTTTTTATTTTTTTGTTTTTGTTTTTTACATATTTGTTTATTTTTGAGAGAGAGAGAGAGCGAGCAGGGGAGGGGCAAAGAGAGAAACAGTCCCAAGCAGTCTCTGCACTGTCAGCACAGAGCCTGACATGGAGCTTGATCTCACAAATCATGACATCATGACCTGAGCTGACATCAAGAGTTGGACACTTAATGACTGAGCCACCCAGGTGCCCCCCTATCCATTTATCTCTTGATGGACACTGGGGGGTTTGTAACCTAATTTTATCACCTAATTTTATCACCTAATTAGCTCAGTGCAATAATGATGCTCAATAGATATTGTTTTAATGAACATTTTCCATGTTACCAAATATTTAAGCATCATTTTTTATGGTTTCATAGTATTTTTATTGTATGGATATACTATAATTTAACTGATCCTTCATTGCTCAGTATTTAAGCTATATATTGATTCATTTAATAGAGTACATTTGATCATACTTCTCTGGCATCATCTGTTTTCCCCTCCTATTCTTTATTATTGATTCGCTGTTAAGGCTTTGAAAACTTCATCATCTCTTTAAGTTCCACACACTTGCCATCGCATTCCTTCTGCTTATAACATACTTCCCTCTTTGTCTAGCTAATACACACTTTTTCAGACCTAAGTTTAGCCATTCCTTCTTCTTGGATGTTTTCCAAGACTGGATTAGTTGCCCCTCCAGTGTGCTTCATAGGTAGTAGTTTGTCCTTATTCCTAGAAGCACTCAGTCTTCTGTGTTTTAATTGCATGCTTTCTTAAGTGTGCATCTCTCAGTAGACTATAAACTCCTTCAGGAAAGAAACTATGTCTTATTTCCCGTTGTATTTTCCAGCTCTAAGTGTAGTGCTGGTGTATAACAGGAACTTAGTAAATATTTTTTTGAATGAATGAATGCATGAAGCATCTCCCACTTTCCAGTGTGTATCATTAAGTGGTGATCTTTAACAATCTCATGTTTTTTATTTATTAGATAAGCATAATAAATAATCTTTTATTTGTAAGGTGCTTTATAGTATGCAAAATACTTTCAAAGCTATTATTTCATATTGTTGAATCACTATATTGTACACCTGAAACTAATACAGCACTGTTTGTTAACTATACTGGAATAAAAAGAAAAAAGAAAGAAAAAAACTATTATTTCATATTGTTAAACTTTGACTAATTTTTAGTATTTTGCATTATCAAATGAATTGATCTTTTATTTACTATATTCGTCTATTGATAGTTAAGTGATAATAATTCTCATTATGTGGTCTTAACTTTTCTAAGTAGATAATTTGCTTTCTAAGCAGATTTTAGTTAAAAGATGATATTTTCTGTTTATACTTTAAGCCCGTTTTAAGTAATAATTACTAACGCTTTTTTTTTTTTTTTACTCTCCTTCCCAGTCCCTAGTCATTAACTCTTACGAGAGTTTTGTAATTATCGTTTAAATTGATTTAAAACTATACATGAAGCTAATGTCTTTCTTTTTTTGTTTTTTGGGTTTTTTTTGTTGTTTGTTTTGTTTTGTTTTTGGTAGCTGATGGCTCATAGTAATTGGGCTTTGATCAGGTAAAGAGAAGAGTAACCATTCCACAAATCCTTAGATAGGAATCAGAGAACCTAATAGTGACAGAAAAATAAGATAGTGGAAATGAAATCTCCACAGCTGTCTGTATAGTCATTAAGTGACAATTCCTTTTTTTTTTTTTTTTTCCTTTTCCTTTTTTGTTGGTCTTGATAACGCCTTACGGCAGTGATTCCCTCTTGGACACACTTCGGGGTGAGAGTAGGTGTGGTAGAATCTCCTGAGGCGCTTTTTCAGCTGCTTAGCCCTCTCCCTGCATCAGCAGTTATCTCCACCTGTGGTGAGAGTGGATGAGGACCAGGTGTGTGAGGGTAGAGACAGGCTGGGGACCACTGTTTTGTAGGAAGACCAGCTGGAACTTCTCCATCAGAAAAAGCCATGGCAGTAGAGTGGAAGGGAGGCTGGGTTTGGAGACCAGTATTGTGGTCTGCTATGGATGAGTTGTGTGGATTTAAGCAGGTGGTTTAACCTCTCTTTGCCTTCATCTTCCTTTCTGTACAACAAAACGATTGGATCAGATGATCTTTAAACTCACTTTCAGAATGAAAGAAATGATCGGATTTTTCTGATGACCAGACATCAAAAAGAATGTTGTTCCTGAGAGAAGACATACGTGAATGAGAAATGGGATTATTCATTTTTCTAAAATGTTATGTTAGTTTAACAGATTGTTCCTGTCATACATTTAAAGAGCCCTTCAAGTGTATCTTCAGTAAGTAACTTCAAATTGCTGGCAGTTCTTCATTATCTTAGAAAAAGGAAATCCTGGTGAATTCTTTTCTCTACTGAAGCTCTTGAATCTAGGACAGTGATCTCATCTGTCCTCATTGTTTTAAATATCATCTCTGTGCTGACGACTTACAGCTTGATATCTGTAACCTGTACTGCTCCCCTGAAGTTGCCTGCCAATTTACTGGTCCTCTGAGATACCTAATGGGCATCTCAAACTGAATCTGCCTAAAACTGAATTCCTGATGCACCCCGCCCCACAAACTGCTATTCTTAAAGTCTTCCATGTCTAACCAAGACAGAAACCTCGGAGCCCTCTTTGATTTCTAATACTTAACCATCAGTCTGTTAGCAAAGATGGGTTTGCTAACAGAGAGTTAGCAAATGTGAGTTCACATTTGCTAATCAAACTATAATTAGGAACTGGCCAGTCCTCACCAGCACTCCTTCCCGCTGCTCTTACTTCACCAGAGTCTGTGCTCAGTCAAGAGACAGAGCGTTCATGTTTAGCCATAAGTCATGTCATTGTTACCCCTCTATTCACAACCTTCAGTGGCTACCATCTCCCTCAGAGTAAAGTCAGAGTCCTTATAATAGTCAGCAAAGTCCTGTGTGATCTGGTGCTCCAGTACTTCTCATTTCATGCTGTCTCTCTTACTCACTTTTCTTCAGACACTTTGGCCACCTTACTGTTGACAGAACATTCCAGGCACACTCCTTCCTTAGGGCCTTTGCACTGGCTGTCCCACCTGCTTCAAACACTGTCCCCAGATATTTACACACCTGCCCTCTCACCTCCTTCCAGTTACTCCTATGAAACTATCTGATGTAAGTATCTACTTTGACTGATTTAAAATTGCACACTGCTGCCACTGCTACCCCCAGCACTTCACACTTTATTTTCCTCCATGGTACATAGCACCTTCTTCTTTTTTTTTTTTTTTTTAAATTTTTTTTTCAACGTTTTTTATTTATTTTTGGGACAGAGAGAGACAGAGCATGAACGGGGGAGGGGCAGAGAGAGAGGGAGACACAGAATCGGAAACAGGCTCCAGGCTCCGAGCCATCAGCCCAGAGCCTGACGCGGGGCTCGAACTCACAGACCGCGAGATCGTGACCTGGCTGAAGTCGGACGCTTAACCGACTGCGCCACCCAGGCGCCCCCATAGCACCTTCTGATATATTGTAATTTATTTATTAATCTTGTTTATTGTCTGTCTCCCTCTTCTAGGACAGGGGCTTTTGTGGTAGACAGGGACTTTTGTCTGTTTGGTTCACTGCTGTATCACTGTTACGTATGTTTAT
The DNA here is from genome assembly GCF_023721935.1 of Panthera uncia. Classification (NCBI taxonomy): domain Eukaryota; kingdom Metazoa; phylum Chordata; class Mammalia; order Carnivora; family Felidae; genus Panthera; species Panthera uncia. Next base: position 61,223,019 of record NW_026057586.1, on the reverse strand, counting down.
AGATATTATTTTGGCTAAGATATTATTTTGGCTATTTTTCCAGTGAATTTATATTTAGGTGGAAGAAATCATGAGAGTTACAAAACCCATTTCACAAACTACAAACAATAACTTACGCATATCAGAGGTCCTTCACTCAAGAAAGGGTGCCCCGCTACCCTGTTTGGCCAAGGAAACTGCAGTGCTCCTGCCTGCCCCTGCCTGCCCCTGCCTGCCCCTGCCTGCCCCTGCCTGCCTGTGTTGAGAATGGCTTCCTCAGGAGTCCTCACGTCTTTCTTTTCTCATTGCTGCTTTTCATAGCTAGCTCAAGACCTCTATGTTGCTGGTGCGCCCTTCTCCCCTCTTGGGGCTCAGAGGGTTATAGGGTGAGCGTGGGACTCAAAACCACTTTTGTACTGTATTTACAATGTAAATAGTCTATTGTGGCCTACAATTGGAACATTTTATAGCTTTTTTACGAAAAAAATCATTTCCAGTTGTCAGACCACCCTGAAAGGGAACTTCAGAATGTAACGTGTTCAGAAATTAGGAGATAACTTTTAGAATGGCATTTCAGTTGCTATGTAGGAAAGATGTTACTGAAAGAGGCAAGATTAAAATATCCTCATAGCCCAGCTAGTCCTGAGAGTGTATTTATTATGTATTTAAACCTTTAAAAAGTATAAATCTGTGTTATTTATCAACATGTATTTGCTTTATGAAGACAAATTGTATATGGACAGTGGGAAAGTACTTATTTTGATAAATTAATATCATTGTTGCATTATATTACTCTCTGTAATTTAATGCTTAAAAACTTGTTCTCTGCTTCCCTGTTTTGACATAGATAAAAATGAGCATTGAGATGGTGGCTGTGACTGGATTAGAACCAGAAGGAACTGGCAGTTGGTTAGTGGCTGTCCTTGGCCTGACTCTTCTCAGGTTGTGCTTTTCTGCTTGTTTTTTCAGTTTAGCACAGAAGCTTTTTACTTCAGAAATAATGGGGTGTGGACCATGCAGAATGAGCTAGTTTTACATAAGAGCAACTTTGCTAGCAACAGGGTGGGAGGGGAGGAGCCGAGGGGAATATTTTATGTGTACTGGCAGTTTGGGTGCCTTTTGCGCTGTGCCTTTGTGTGTGTTTGGAGGAAGGTTGTAGATAGAGGGTGCCTGCCTTCTTTACTGGAAACCCCAGAGGGTTAAGCTGCTTTTGGACCTCTTCCCTTGGCCTGCCATCCTAGTGGTGTGGTCTGTGGTCACAAGTGTCCCTGCTTCCAAACTTTCTGTTTCCGGCTTTCCCTCTGTTGCCTTTGACTCAGTGTGAATAGAGCTGTTCATTTGGTTATGTCCATAGGCTTTGAGGCAGACCAGAGTTTGAGCTCTGTCTCCCTTGCTAATTAATCTTTAATCATTTTACTTAATCTCAGTTTCTTCTTCTTTAGAACGGAGACAGGGTAATATGCATAATGTCTATTTAATAGTACTGTGACAAGGGGTGCCTGGGTGGCTCAGTTAGTTGGGCATCCAACTCTTGATTTCAGCTCAGGTCATGGTACCTGGGTTGTGGGATTGAGCCCCACATCAGGCTCTGTGCTGAGTGTGGAGCCTGCTTAGAATTCATTCTCTCTCTCTCTGTCTCTCTCTCCTCCCCCCAAACCCCAATTCGTGCTTACTCTCACACTCTCAAATTAAAAAAATAGTACTGTGATGAGAATTAAGTAGATAATGTGTGAAGATATTTATTGCCACAAGCCCTGCCCACATAAGTAAGCTCAACAGATCTTAGCTATTACTGTAAAAATCTACTTTAAGCTGTATTTTCCTTTATTCAGTCTTTTTAAAAAAATATTTATTTATTTATTTATGTATTTATTTATTTATTAGAGAGAGGGAGAGACAGAGTCCTAGCAGGGGAGGGGGCAGAGAGAGAAGGAGACACAATGGGAAGCAGGCTCCAGGCTCTAAGCTGTCAGCACAGAGTCCAACACAGGGCTTGAACCCACGAATCGTGAGATCATGACTTGAGCTGAAGTCGCTGCTTAACTGACTGAGCCACCCAAGTGCCTCTTTTTATTCAGTCTTTCAACAGGAATATGAATAACATGTGAATAAGTATCCATGCTCTCTGCTGGGTTTTGGGGAATACAACAGTGACCAAAATAGGTGTGGTCCAGACCACACTGAGTCCAGGGGAAAGGTGTTTGTGCCTTGGAACTTGTCAAGTATTAAAAGAAAACTTTGACCCAGTCTAAGGTGGGAAAAGAAATTTAAATTGAAACCGGGATTAAGTATTAAATTGAGAGCTTAGTAAAGGAACTCTGAAGTTTAAAAAAAAGAAAAAGAATACTCAGGAAAATCAGTGTAGTTTTCCAGAGTTTTGAATAGAAGTGCTTTCACAAGCTGACAGATTTGCCTATAAAGACAATTAGTAGGTCAGCACTAGACAAGTAAGAAAGGGAGTAGAAAGAAATAAGGTCTGTGAAGTAGATTGGAGCAAGTCCACAGAGGTTAAAAAAAAGTGAAACAAGGAGAGCAATTGTGAACTGGAAAGTGATGTCGGTAATTTTCCAGTACAGAAGCCATAACCTTCTGGGGGCAGAGTCACGATTTAACAACTGGTTTTGAAAGAAACAGGATTTGGTTTAGAAATAAAAGTCTCCACTGTTAAACATGTGATGATCATATTCACGTTTTGGTAGCCTATTTGTTTTAATATCAGTAAATAATGTAAAAGTATGCTGTTAACCGTAAGTAGTACATTTCTTACATTGTAGTAAGATTTACTGTAGTGAACAGGTTGTGTATGTGCAAATATTTACCTGGAAAAATCTTTTTTTTTAGGTTTGTTTATGTATGTATGTATGTATGTAAGTAAGTAATCTCTACACCCAGTGTGGGGCTTGAACTCATGACACTGAGATCAAATGCCACACGCTCCTCTGACTGAGCCAGCCAGGCACCCCTACCTGGCAAAAATCTTAATGCAAAAAATTTTAATCTAATCTTCTATTTTCTCTGTTAAAATTAGGCAATTTTAGAAACAAATATCCATCAAGTAATGAATAAATGAATAAAATGTGGTACATTCCCACTATGTAACATTATTTGGCAATAAGAAGAAATTATGTACTGATATATGCTGTAGCATAGATGCAGCATGTAATAAGGCTTGCTAAGTGATAGAAGCCAGTCACAAAAGATCACATCTTGTATGATTCCATTTATTTGAAACATCCAGAATAGGTAAATCTATAGAGACAGAAAGTAGATTAATGGTTGTCTACAAGAGGGAGAAAGGATAGGATTGGGGAAGAATGGAGAGAGACTGCAGATGGGTATGGGGTTTCTTTTGGGGTGATGAAAATGTTCTACAGCTGTGGTCATGGTTGCATAACACCCTGAGCATACTAAAACCCACCAAATTGTATACTTTAAGCGGGTGAATTATATGGTATGTGATTAGATCTTAAGAAAGCTGTTAATTTTTTTAAATTAAGCAATTTAAAGAATTCCTGACTTCAGTAAGCATAAGAGGTAGAATAGATCATTTACACTGAGCTGGATTCTCCCTAAGTCAGTGGACTCCAATCTAGTGCATGTTAGAGCAGCACTTCTCAAATGCAAAGTATATAGGGTCACTTAAGGATTTGTTACCATGTGCAGTCCCAGATCCTTCCCTATAAATTCCCAGTCAGCATCAGGCCTGGGAATAGCTTGGGACTTTGACTTTTAACCGGCATCACAGTGAAGCAGCTGTTCTTTGAATCAGATGTTGAGAACTGCTCTGATAGAGGGTTCTATTAGAATAATTTCCTGGGCCTGTTGATCCAATTTTATTATTTTTTTTAATGTTTATTTATTTTTGAGAGAGAAGAAAGACAGCGTGCGAGCAGGAGAGAAGGGCAGAAGAGAGGGAGACACAGAATCTGAAGTAGGCTCTAGCCTCTGAGCTGTCAGTGTAGAGCCTGAAGCGAGGTTTGAACCCACGAGCTGTGAGATCATGACCCGAGCTGAAGTTGGATGCCCAACCAACTGAGCCACCCAGGAACCCCGATCCAACTTTATTTTTATTCAGTTGCCTTGGCTGCCTTATCAGCACTAAAATTTAGAATTTGAAATTATAGGGTGTCTTGCTCGCTCAGTCGGTTGAGCATCTGACTCTTGATTTTGGCTCAGGTCATAATCCCAGGATTGTGGGATCGAGCTCCATGTCAAACTCCATGCTGAGCGTGGATTCTGCTTAAGATTCTCTCTCTCTACTGCTGCCCCTCTGCCCTGCTCACACTCATTCTCTCACTTAAAAACAACAACAACAACAACAACAACAAAAACAATGTTGGAACCACTGTAGCATTGCCTCATTATAGACTGGGTACCTGAAGCCAGAGAGATTAAGTTTTTTCTTGAGAGCTCAAAGCTACTAAGTGGGAGAATTGGAATCAAGATTTAAGTCTGCTTGTGCCATTCCGTACGCTTCCCACTTTGTCACATCATCTCTTGGAATCTTATTTTATACGTGATAATCTTTACCACTCCATGACTGCCACAGGCTTAGGTGGTACTTTCTTTTTAGTGGCTCTGCCTGTTCATGTGACTTTCAGGCTGTGTGACTTGGAGCAAATTACTTAACCTCTCTGTGCTTCAGTTTCTTTATCAGAAGCAAGTAGGGTAAGAAAAATACCTAATGATAGAATTATCATGAGAATTTAATGATACCCATACGTGTGAAATGCTTGATATGGTCACTGACAAATAGTTCATGCTCAGTAAATGTTAGCTGTCATTTCTAATTAATTTTAATGTACAACTGGAAGTAATGTGATGTCTCTGCATAGGGGAAAGGCAATATCATATTGGGTTAAAGAAGTAGTCTTTGAAGTCTGTTTCCTGAATTCACATCCTGGCTCCACTAATCATACGATGTGTAATCTTGGAAAGGTTGCCTCACATATGTCTGTGCCTCATCTATAAAATGGGGACAATAATTGTACCTTGTTCATAAGGTTCTTGTGAACCTTATGGGCAAAGGCATGAATGTGGAGATGAGTCTAACCAAATTATTTGTGGGAATAACAGTTTATGCTTTAGGGCTTAATGTTTTTGTTTTTGTTTTCACATTTATTTATTTTTGAGAGACAGAGAGAGACAGTGTGAACAGGGGAGGGGCAGAGAGAGAGGGAGACACGGAATCCGAAGCAGGATCCAGGCTCTGAGCTGTCAGCACAGAGCCCATGTGGGGCTCGAACCCATGAACCATGAGATCATGACCTGAGCTGAAGTCAGACGCTTAACCAACTGAGCCACCCAGGTGCCCCTAGGACTTAATGTTTTAAGATTATGGTGGCAAAATAACTGAGCTGTGAAGAAGGATTTTTATGTTTTTGGTAATTTAAGTGCTTTATTAAATTTCTAGTCTTTCCTGTATTTTTAAATGTGTAGAAGAGATGAATAACTTTCAGCAAAGGAACCAGTTGTTTGAATTATTTCCCTATGACAATTGAATTGCTGCCATCACTCAAAGCCAACTGTCTGATGGGACCCTAGCTGTTCATTTCTCTGCTGTTCCTCTCTTGAAGTTTCTTGGTTACTTAGTTTCTCTAACTTTTCTTTTTCTAATGAAAAATTATGCATATTCTTTGCAGGGTGAAATGTTTTACTATTCCAGTGTGTCATATGCAGGCATGTGTGTGTGTATATGTATGTTTTCCATTTGGCTTGTTCATCATATTCATCATAATTTTATTTTTTATCTGTTTAATAAGTTTCTGAAGGAGATTTAAAAAATTTCCTATTGTGACTAAGGATTTATCATTTTCACTTTGTCTTAATTACAAAGTGAAATCTAAAATTAAAATATTTGAGGTTATGTTTTGAAGTGGTATTGTTTGGTGGCAGGCAAGTTCATAATTATTTTTTTGAAATGTCCCTTTTTACCATTTTAAATACTGCTTTCCTTAAATTCTCTTTTCTTTGGATATTAATTTACTTCTTTCTGGCTTTTTTCTGACGTGCGTTTTCCGGCATGTATATTTCCATTCTTTTTGTTTTAGGTGTTGTTTTAGGTGTGTTTATGGTGAACAGTATGTTGCTAGATTATCTCTCTTTTTTAAATCTCATTTAAGAGTTTGTCTTCTAATAGACATGCATTTCCTGTTTACATTTATTATAATTTCTGGTATATTTGGAGACATTTCTTTTTTTGTGTGTTATCTATTTGTCATATTTTGTTTTAGGTCCCACCCCTCTTTTTCTTGCCTTTTTGAAAAATCACGTATGGCAATATTATCATGCATTCCTTTTTTTCCTAACTTTCTTTATTTATTTATTGAGAGAGAGAGAGAGAGAGAGAGAGAGAGAGAACGAGAACGAACATGAGCAAGGGAAGGGCAGAGAAAAGGGAGAGAGAGAATCCCAAGCAGGCTCTGCATTGTCGGTGGAGAGCCCAGTGCGGGGCTGGATCACACAAACTGTGAGATGATGACTTGAGCCAAAATCAAGAACTGGACGCTCAGCTGACTGAGCCACCCAGCTGCCCCTCATCATGCATTTCTACATGGAAACATTCAACTGGAAAAGTAAAGCTGCTGTCCCTTTTTTAGGAGCTGCACTCTCCAGTTGCAGTCCCCACCTGGATATTCATTCTGTCTCTCTGATTCTTGTACTAAGTTCCATGAGGGCAGGGTCCAGCATGCCTGTTTACCTCACCACTGCACCCCTAGATGTGGTACCTGGTACATAGGTGCTCAGTGAAGATTTGATGAATGAATCAATGAATGGATAGGTGATCCTAATAATTACCTACGTAGCTTTCAAATACACTGATACCTGGGACATACTTCAGAGATTTTGATTTGATAGGTTTGATTTGGAGCCTGGATACATATATTAAGAAACAGACAAACAGTCCCCCAGATAATATGATTATCAGCTAGATTTGCAATAATTTGGACTGAGACTTTTCCTCTTTGAGACAGCTTTTCTACTTCAAGACAATTTGTGACTCTTGATACAGTTAACTGTGAAGAGAAAAATTGATCATTGGATAATCTGTTGATCTGCTTCATTGAGGTGGGCCACAATTTCCCTAAAACAAGGAAATAAACCAAGTTAAGCTGGAGGATAGCTGGTCATCACCATTTGAGTAACACCAAAGAGCAGTGGTAAAATTTTCCTTTTTCTTAAATAGTTCTTTAAGCTTTCCTACATCCTTTTCATGTGCTCTATAGGAAATCATTTGGCTGAACATGCCTCTGTGCCCTTACATCAATAAAATCAATCATTGGAAACATATAGCCAAAGGGGACTAATGCATAGATTGAGTGGTTGGACTGGAGATCTTAGGCTTTTTCCTATTTGTAAGATACTGATTCTCTTAGTCAACATTTATCATGATTTATGGTGTATAAAGTTGACTGGGACACAAAGGACCCAATTTTGATTTTGGTTTGTTGTATTCATGATGCTGTTTTATTTGAGTTGATTCATCTGTGGAGTTAGGATATTCATTTACCTTCAAGGAGCAAACTTCATGGGAATGTGAACCTTTTGGGGTTGCAGACAACTATTAATGAAACCTATGATTGAAAAAGTAGTTCATCAAGTTCCTTGTCTGTATTTGAAACTAAGCATTTAGAGCATTAGTCTCTCATAATGAATTTTGATTCACTATATAGAGTTAAGGAAAAATATCAGTGGGGATGGTATTTTCCGATTTAATCAGGATAGAGTAAAAAAAAAGCATGGCTGTTTAATTTTTTATTTTCACCTTTTAATCTTGGTTGTTTATCTTCAGTGCTTTGGTTTTCCTGTTTTCAAAATGGAAATTATACTTTGTGCAGTATGGAAACTTAATTAATGGTTGCTAATCAAGTGCATTAAGCAACTTAGATAAAAGTTACTGTGTAGTTCAAAGTACTATATTAATAATATTTTAAATAAGTAGTTTGACAACTTTCTGTGGAAATGACTAACATAGGATCATCAACTTAAATGTCATGATTATTTTGTGCTTTTTGATGACATGGGACATCTTCCTCATTCTCAGGGATTCCTGGTCACACTTGTGGGTTATTCTCAAATCCTTTTCTTTCATTACTTAGCTGGGAAACTCAGTGAAGTGTTAGTAGTTCAGCAGGCATTTACAGATTACCTGCCATGTTCAAGGTGTTGCTAGGCACAGGAGAGAGACCTAATGAAACAAACTTTATCTTTCAGGATAAATGGAAGAATTATCTGGAAATAAGAAAAGTGAAGTTTTTTCCCTCAGAAAAGTCTCCATTTTCTTTATTCTGTGTCTTTTCCAGACTATTTATTTTTAAGTAACCTCTGCACCCAACATGGGGCTTGAACTCACAACCCTGAGATCAAAAGTGGCATGCTCCACCAACTGAGCCAGCCAGGTGCCCCTGGATCTATCTTGATAATAGCAGTTATAGCATCTTACATTTATATAGTACTTTCACATAAACTATATCAGCTGATGCTTATAATAGGACTTGGTCCCTTTGTTGTGCAACATACATGAAACAGTTAAAATTTTTAAGTGTTCAACAGTGTCTTTTAGGCACTCCCAAATACCACGTTTAACTGAGTATAAATAGAAGATGTGTGTGTGTGTGTGTGTGTGTGTGTGTGTGTATGTGTGTGTGTGTGTGTGTGTATGTATGTGTGTGTGTGTGTGTGTGTATATATATATATATAGTTAAGTTGCGCAGTGGTCTGCATAGAAGGAATGACATCAGCAAAGACACAGAGGCATGAACATTGTAAAATAGTTAGATCATGTCTGGGACACAGAATGGTGGGGGATGAAGCTAGAGTGGCACGCAGAGCCCAGATCATAAGGGGCCTTGTGTGCACCGAGGAGTTTGCAGTTCTTCCTGTGGCTCACCATGTCTCAGATTTTAGTGTGCCTCAGAACACATATAAAGTACACTAGCATATTCCTGTCAGTTTATTCAGATCTGACTAAATCTCCGATCATACAGTGTTGCTGCTTTTCAAGACAAAGATTTGCATATAATATTCTTTAGTGTGTGTGTGTGTGTATTAAATGTTTGTTTATTTTGAGAGAAACAGAGGGTGCAAGCAGGGGAGGGGCAAAGGGAGAGAGAGAGAGAGAGAGAGAGAGAGAGAGAAAGAAAGAGCGAGCCCTAGGCAGGCTCCACACTCTCAGTGCAGAGCTTGATGCCAGGCTCCATCCCACGAACTGTGAGATCATGACCTGAGACGAAACTAAGAGCTGGATGCTTAACTGAGCCACCAATATGTATATTTGTTATAGCTTTATTAAGATACAATTCACATAGCATATAGTTTGTCTATTTAAAGTGGTTTTAATTTATTCACAGAGTTGTGCAGTCATCACCACAATCAATTTTAGAATATTTTCTTCACTCTAGAAAGAATTTTTATACTCATTAGCAGTTATACCTCATTTCCTTCAATGTCTCTGCCCTTGGTGACAAGTAATATACTCCTCTATAAGATTTGCCAGTTCTGGACATTTCATAGAGATAGAACTATATAGTATATTCCTACTGTGGCTGGTGGTATAATGCTTTCAAGGTTCATTTATGGAGCATGTATCAGTACAAAATTTCTTTTAATGGCTGAATAAGCTACTGTATGGCTATATCACGTTTTGTTTTCCCATTCATCAGTTGATGCTCATTTAGGCCATTAACTCTATTTTATAATCTTGTTTTTAATAAAATTAGTTATGTAAATTGCTTAGGAAATTACCCTGTTATAAGGAAAAATGTTTTTCTAATTTTTTAAAGCTTATTTATTTATTTTGAGAGAGACAGAGACCGTGCAAGCAGGAGAGGGGCAGAGAGAGAGAATCACAGGCAGTCTCCATGCTGCCAGCACAGAGCGACACACAGGGCTTGAACTCACAAAACTGTAAATGAGATATGACCCGAACTGAAACCAAGAGTTGGATGCTCAACTGATTGAGTCACCCAAGGGCCCATGTTCTAATTTTTAATTGAAAAAATAAAGACTTGATTTGTTTTGTAGACCTTCACTTCCAATTTAATATAAGTGAAGCAATCAATATATGCTATCAGGAAATAAGCATAAATAAGCCTTATTCTATTATAATCAGGATGCTTTTATTAATATGAATATCATTATTACAGATTTCACTTGCATACCCTTGTTTTTTTTATGTTTGTTTTTGAGAGAGATAGAGCATGAGCAGGGGAGGAGCAGAGAGAAAGGGAGACACAGAATGGGAAGCAGGCTCCAGGCTCTGAGCTGTCAGTACAGAACCTCCTGACATGGGGCTTGAACTCACAAACCACAAGATCATGACCAGAGCTGAGGTCAGACACTTAACCAACTGAGCCACCCAGGTGAACCCCTCCCTTTTTCTTTTTTGCATCCCCTTGTTTTTTATTTGGTAATTGACAAATATTTGTAGCATCTCACATGTGGTATAGTTGTGGATTGACGCTGTCCTCATTGCTTTTTGTCCAGTTTTAATTAAAAATGAGGCTGTGCATGAAATGAAATTACAGCTCACAGTCATTACACTAATTTGTGATAGATACCTGTCCCTTCCATAACCGTAGCAGTCACTGTGGTCTGCCACTTAGGCCTAGGGGCTTGGCTGGGATCGTGGGAACACCCTGTCAAACCAGGTGTAATTTTCTCTCCAACTGAAGAAAGCATTTCTATATGTGCCAGGAGTTGTGGGAAAATTCTTTAATGTAGTGTACTTCGTTTTTAAAAGACATAGTGAAGGGTTTTAGTAAGAGAGGAACATGATAAATTTGGGGTTTTAAATGGACCAGTGTTTCTTGATGGCTGGGAAACTGTTTCAAACCTTTCTCTTCGTGCCTCCAACACCCTATTCTCCTTTCTCCCGCCTCACTCTCAGTTGCAGCTGTACTTTTTTTACTCAAGAAACGCAACCTGAAGAGAACTTTCACATTCTCCCACTACCCAATCTGCTTCCCTGCATCTGTACCAAACATCTATTCAAGGATATTATTTCAGAAATAAGCAGAAAGAGACATTTCTATCCGTTACCACCGCCTCCATGTCCTCTTCTCATGTTTCCACCAAGACTTACTCCATCAAAGCTTCTCTTGTCAAGGTCATGAGTCAAAGAGGAAGAAAATTAGAGGAGTGTGGAATCAGAAGAAGATTAAAAAAAAGATATGGTCAGCTGTGTCAAATGCTGGTGACAGGCGGATTCAAAGCCTTGATGATTCAAGCAAACTACAGGCGCACTCAGCACTCTAAACAGAGTGGTAGTGTGAAGCAGAGCTGTGTGTGGTTCTAACAGAGAAATGCTTCCAGTAGAAACGTAGATAAACCAGTCCCTTTATTTCTTTTTGGAAACCCGAGTAACCCCTGCAGATATGAGGAATCAGGCCTTTCTGAATATTGCTGAGTCATAGCACTTCCTAAGAAACTGAGCAGCCCCAATCAGACATTTTATTGTGATAAAATACACACAGCATAAAATTTTAACCATGTTAAGTGTACAGTTCAGTTGCACTATCTTCACAATGTTTTGCAGCCATCACCACTGTTTCTCAAACTTTTTCCTCATCTCACATGGAAACTCTGTACTCATTAAGCAATGGCTCCCATTCCACCTTCTCCAACACCCTGCTGACCTCTAATCTACTTTCTGTTTTTAGGAATTTACCTATTACAGGTATTCCATATAAGTGGAATTACCATATTTGTATTTGTGTGTTGGGTTTATTTTATTAGCATGTTTTTAGGGTTTATCCATGTTGCAGCATATAGCAGAATATCATTCCTTTTAAAGTCTGAACAGTATTTCATTGTATGTATAGGCCCAGTCATTTAAAAATAAGCTTTATTCAGTATGTGTATGTGTGTGCATGCGTGTGTGTGTGTGTGTGTGTAAAGCTTTTCCTTCTTAGTGGTGGAAATTTCCTGTCTTGTTCTTAGCTGTTCAGATTTGATTGTCCTTGTCTTTTTGTATGTATGCATGTATGGTTTTTTCCTCTCCTAAACGTCCTTAAGATCTGAGTTTTTTGTTGTTTAAGTTGGGAACCAGTTCCAAAATTGAATGTCCCAACAAAACAGGGCAGGCAAGTTCCCTTTATTATGTTTAGGGTTTTCAGAGATAGCTCTTGCTGTAATTTGTCTTTACTCCTCTTAAAGCGCAATTTACTCAAAAAGCTACTTACAGAAAAAAAGTCAAGTTAACCCCTGTAGTTCTTCAACCATGGCATTTCCATAAGCAAAACTTCATATATTTATAACCTATGTATTTTCTTTTAGTATTCAAATTCTTCAATTTTCTAATTCTTGTAGCTGTTGGGATTGGAAAGCACTTTAATTGGTTTTTCTTTAAATTTACTCTTGAAGAGTCTTAGATCTGTGGAGAATAAGTGACCCACCCAAGGTCACACATCGCATAATGAGCAGATTCTATCTCATGACTGCTGGTCCACTATTCTCTTCACAGTGTAAATACTGTATTCAGTTCTTTTTAAAAACCACCTTTGTGGTGTAACCTAAATATAACAAAAGCAGATATTTTAAGTGTTTAGTTCAATGGCTTTTAACAAATTTGTACACTCACATAAGTTCCACCCGAATCATTTCATCACCCTAGAGAGTTCCCTCTGTAGTCAGTTCCCTCTGAGCTCCAACTTCATGTAAAAGTAATCATACAGAATGTACTTCTGTGTTCACAGTTTTGCTCCGCAGAATGTTTTTGAGATTCATCTGTGTTGCTGTGAGAAGTAGTGTGCTCCTTTTTATTGCTGGTTAGTAGTTCACTGGGTAGATCTGTTGCAGTGTATATCCATTCATCTGTTGCTTGACAGTTGGGTGGTTTCCAGTTTTTGGCTATTGCAAGTAAAGGTGCTGCGAGTATTTATGTATGAAGCCTTTTTTGGATGTATATTTTCATTTCTTTTGGGTAAATAACTAGCAGTAGAATTGATGGGTCACATGGTAAAAGTATATTTAACTTTTATGAGAAACTGCCAAACTGTACTTACAGTATGGTTGTATCATTTCACATTCACACCAGCAATGTATGAGAGTTCTAGTTGTACATCCTCACCAGTACTTATTATTGTCAGTTTTTTAAATTTTAGCCATTCTAGAGGATGTAAAATATCTGGTCATTTTGATGTGCATTTCCCTAATGACACAGAGCCTTATTCACGTGCTTTCGGCCATTTGTATATCTTCTTTTGTGAAATTTATGTTCAGATCTTTTGTCCATTATTTATTGGATTCTTTATCTTAGTATTGAGTTTTAAAATTTTAAATGTATTCTAGATTGAAATCTTTTGTCATATATATATGTCATATATATACATACACACACACGTATATATTATAGATACTTTTACCCAGTGTGTGACTTGCCCTTTCATTTTTTTATCATTGTCTTTTAAATAGCAAAGTTTTTAATTTTGATGAAATCTAATTTATTTTTTCTTCTTGTGATTAGTGTTTTTTATGTCCTGTATAACAAATATTTGCCTCTTTCACTGACAACGTGAAAATGTATATAGAAAATATTTAAAATCTGTGAGAAGCTACCAGTGTTGTGTAGATTTTTCCTATGTTTTTTTGCTAGAAGTGTAATAGATTTAACTTTTATACTTATATTTACATTTAAAAATAATTTTTGTGTATGTTGTAGAGATCTAGGCATATTACTTTTTTCTGTAGTCATCTGGTGGTTCCAGCACCATTTGTTGAAATATCCTTCCTCCATTGAACTACTTTGGCACTTTTGTTTAAAATCAATTGCTCATATAGGGTAGGATTAATTAAGGACACTTTGTACCACGTGTCTACCTTTATACCAGTACTAGACAGTCTTTTTAAAAAAAAATTTTTTTTAACGTTTATTTATTTTTAAGAGACAGAGGCAGAGAATAAGTGGGGGAGGAGCAGAGAGAGAAGGAAACACAGAATCCAAAGCAGGCTCCAGGCTCTGCACTGTCAGCACAGAGCCCAATGCGGGGGCTCGAACCCACGAACTGTAAGATCATGACCTGAGCCGAACCAGCCAACCAATCCACCCAGGCGCCCCCTAGACAGTCTTGATTACTGCATCTTTATTGTAAGTCTTGAAATCAGGTAGTGTCAGTCATCCAACTGTGCTGTTCTTTTCCAAAATTCGTGTTGCTATCCCATATACATTTTTAAATTAGGTTGTCAGTTTCTCTGAAAGTTCTGCTGGGTTTTTGATTGGGATTGCATTGACCAATTTGGAGAGAACTGATATTCTAACAATATTTAGTCCTTCAGTCTATGAACTTAGTGTATTTTGTCACTTACCCAGATCTTTAATTTCTTTCAGCAATGTATTATAGTTTTCAATGTTAGGATCTTCCAACTTTTTGTAAGTTGTGCCTTTCAGGGAGTTTGTCTGTTCATCTGAAGCAATAAATTTTTTTCTAAGCATTGCTTTAGTTGTGTCCCACAGATTTGGGTATATATTTTCATTATCATAAAATATTCTTGAATTTCCCTTGAGATTTCTTCTCTGACCTAAGGGTTATTTAGAAGTGTATTTAGTTTTCATCTACATTTGAAAAGTATGATTATTCTGCTGTTCTTGGTACAGTTAATAGTCACCTGTACTATGCTAAAAGTCAGTTAAACAGCAAGAAAGTTGACGAGGGCAGAAATGATCAATTCTGGAGTGAATAGGAATACTTCGTACAGGAGGTAACACTGAGCTGGGATTTGAAGGATAGGTAGGATTTGTCAGAGAGAAATGCCATCGGCAGAGTGGCGTGGATAAAGAAAGGCACAGCAATATGAAAATGATTGAAATAATATGCACAGTGTGGAGCTGTGCATGGAAAAGTTCACTGGGCTTAGAAGGTAAAAGACTTAGAATGGCATGTTAAAGAATTTATTATATATCCACATTAAAAGTGCTCAGGAAATAATAGTGAATAATTCTGATATGTGTGCAAATGGACTTTTTTGCCATGTAATAAAAGCAAAGAAGAAAAAGCATGTCTGAATTTTAGGGAAATATATATTTTTTGGAGGTCAGATTTGCCCAAGGAAGGTCATATAATAATTATTCTGTCACTGTCAGTAACTCTGATCTCTTCATTATTTTCAGCTTTCCCCCTTCTACTTCCTTTTCATCACCATTGAAACATACTTAAGGCTCTGTAGTCTTGAAGGGTAATAAAATAAATAAATAAAATCTTACCTCTGCGCTGCTTCATGTCTGGCTGCTGTCACATTTCCCTTTGTCTTCATAAAAATTTCTTTTTTTCTTTAAATTTTATTTATTTAAGCAATTTCTGCACCCAGTGTGGGGCTCGAGCTCATGACCCCAAGATCAAGAGTCACATGCTCCTCCAGGTAAGCCAGCCAGGCACCCCTATTTTCATAACAATTTCTGATCATACTATGTGCACATACTACTGTTTACTTACCCAGAGTGCCCTTGCTAAAGCTACCAGTAACCTCTGCTTCACTAAATCCAAGGTATGTGTCCTAGACCTTTCCTCACCCACGTCCAATACATATGACTGTGTCTTCCTTCTTAAAGTCCTAGATTTTTGTGATATCATCATTTGATTTATTCATCCTTCTGTCCCTTCCCCATTACTAGTGCTCCTTTACAGTCTTATATCTTGATTTCACATTCTCTGACCATTCATTAAGTGTTTGATTCTTCTTCCCTTGTGTGTTTTCACTCCTTCAGCTCTCTCATATATTCTCATGACTCTGTTGACCAATGATTTGCCAAGGAATCCCAGTTTATGACCCCAGTTCATGACTCTCTTCTGCAGTCCACCTAGCTGCAGATCTAACATCTGTGATTATGTTTCCCACAGGTATCTGAACTTACCATCTCTCTCTCTGAATCTCTTTTTCCTCCAATTTTCTATATCAGTAAATGGTACCACTTTCTCTACTAGTCCAAGCTAAAAACCCTAAGGATCACTTTGATTCCTTTTCCCTACATTTAATGCATTGCCAAGTCCTCTCTCCTATCCATTTACCTGTGAAGTTGTTTCAGATCCTCAGCATTTTCTGTCTAAACACTATTATCACCCTGGCCTAAGAAACCATCATTCCTGAGTTGGCCACTACTGCAGTAGCCTCCTAATTGGTCTTCCCATATCTACTCTGGCCCATTTTTCATCCATTTTCCAACATTGTATTTTTAAGTACACTCTCTCTCTTTTTTAGTTAATAGAATATTTCTTTCAGAGCAGTTTTAGGTTTATAGAAAAATTGGTTGGCAAGTATAGAGTTCCTACATACCCCTTTCTTCCTCCAGGGAGGGGGGAGAGAGAGAGAGAGAAAGAGGGAGAGAGAGAGAGAGAGAGAGAGAGAGAGAGAGAGAATGAGAATGAGCAGGGGAGGGGCAGAAAGTGAGGGAGACATAGGATCCAAAATGGGTTCTGCGTTGACTGCAGAGAGTCCATTGTGGGGCTTGACCTCATGAACCATGAGCTCTTGACTTGAACTGAAGTTGGATGCCCAACTGACTGAGTCACTCAGGTGCCCTCCCCTGTTATTTAGAACTCACATTAGTGTGGTACGTTTGTTACAATTGATGAGCCAATATTGATACCTTATTATTATTATTATTATTATTATTATTATTTTAACAACTGAATTGCATAGTTTACATTAGGGTTCACTCTTTGTGTTGTACATTCTGTGGATTTTGACAAATATGTATGACATGTATCCACATTACTGTATCATGTAGAATAGTTTCACTGCTTCAAAAATCCCCCGTGCTTCACCTTTTCATCTCCTTTCTAGCTCCCCAAATCCTGGCAACCTTTGTACTTTCTCCATATTTTGTCTTTTCTAGAACGTCCTGTGGTATTTATCTTTTTCAGATTAGCTTCTTTTACTTAACAATATACTTTTAAGGTTCCTCCATATCTTTTCATAGTTTGATAGCTAATTTCTTTTTATTATCTCTGAATAATATCCCATCGTATGGATGTATCACAGTCTGTTACCCATTCATCTACTGAAGAACATCCTGGTTGTTTTCAAGTTTTGTCAGTTACGAATAAAGTCACTGTAAACATTTGTGTGCAGATTTTCATGTGGACATAAGTTTTCAACTTATTTGGATAAATACCAAGGAGCACAATTGCTTGATTTTATGGTAAGAGTATATCCTCAGTTGTGTGAGAAATTACCAGATGTCTTCCACAGTGGCTGGATCATTTTGCATTCCCACCAAACAATTAATGAGAATTCCTGTTGCTCCACATCTTCACCAGTGTTTGATGATGTCAGTGTTTTGGATTTTACCAATTCTAATAGGTGCATAGTGGGATCTCATTGTTTTAACTTGGAGTTCCCTAGTCCATTTAATGTTGAGTGTCTTTTCATATGTTATTTGCCATCCACATATCTTCTTTGGTGAGTTGTCTGTTCCAATCACTTGCTCCTTGTGTAATAGAATTCATTTTTTTTTCTTTCTTTCTTTTTTTAATTATTGAAGTAATCTCTACACCCAACATGGGGCTCAAACTCATGACCAAGAGTAGCATGCTCTTCCAGCTGAGTCAGCCAGGTGCCCCATGGGTTCATTTTCTTACTGATTTTTAGAGTTCTTTGTGTATTTTAGATACCAGTCCTTTATCAGTATGTGTTCAGCAAACATTTTCTCCAGTCTTGGGGCTTGTTTCATTCTCTGAACAGTGCCTTTCATGGAGCAGAACTTTAATTATATTGAAGTTCATGTTATCATTTTTTTTCTTTCATGATTGTGCTTTTGGCATTGTATTTAAAAAATTGCCAAGCCCAAGGTCACCTAGATTTTCTCCATGTTGTCTTTTAGTTTTATAATTTTGCATTTTCCTTTCAGGTTTATGATCTCTTTTGAGTTAATTTTTGGGAAAGTTACAAGGTCTGTGTCTAGATTTGTATTTTTGCATGTAGATATCCTGTAGTTCAGTACCATTTGTAATAAAGACTGTCATCTCTCCATTGAACTGCCTTTGTTCCTTTGTCAAAGTTTAGTTGTGTATATTTTTGTGAGTCTCTCTCTAGGCTTTATTCTGTTTAGTTCATCTATTTGTCTATTATTTTTCCAGTACCACATTGTCTTGATTACTGTGGCATGATATCTTTTATTTTTTTATTTTTAGAGAGACAGAGAGAATGTGTGCATGAGGGGGGGAGAATGGTGGGGCGGGGGGGGGGGAGGAGAGAGAGAGAGAGAGAGAGGGCACGAGTGCAGACCTCTATCCCACTACCCTGGGACTGTCACCTGAGCCAAAATCAAGAGTCTGACATTCAAATGACTGAGCCACCCAGGTGCCCTGGCATGATATCTTTTAAAAATGAAATATGATCAGGGGCACCTGGGTGACCCCATCAGTTGAGCATCCGACTTCAGCTCAGCTCATGATCTCTCAGTTTGTGAGTTCAAGTCTCACTCTGTACTGACAGCTTGGAGACTAGAGCCTGCTTCAGATTGTGTCTCCCTCTCTCTCTGCCTTTTCCCCACTTGTGCTCTCTTTCAAAAATAAACATTAAAAAAAATTTTTTTAGGGGTGCCTGGGTGGCTCAGTCGGTTGAGTGTCCCACTTCAGGTCAGGTCATGATCTCATGGTTTATGAGTTTGAACCCTCGTCAGGCTCTGTGCTAACAGCTCGGAGCCTGGAGCCTGCTTCAGAATCTGTGACTCCCCCTCTCTCTCTGTCCCCTCCCCAGCTCATGCTCTGTCTCTGTCTCTCAAAAAATAAATAAACTTTAAAAAAAATTAAAATAAAATTTTATAATAAAACAAAATGAAATATGATCAGATCATCCCACTCCCAAAACATGTCAGTTGCCTGCCATTGATTTTACATGATGAAGGTTCAGGTCCTTCAGATAGCTCATATGAGGCCTTATGTTCTGTGCGAAGGACCCACTCTCCACTTCTCTAGCCTCTTCCTAGCCCTTCCTCTTGTCATTAGGATTTTTGTTTTCAATCACTCCTTTTTCTTCTTGACCTCCAGGCCTTCATACTCACTGTTTCTCTCTGGAATTCTACTCTAATTCCCTCATCTCTGGTTAGCTCTAGTTGGTTTTCATGTCTCCATTTAAGATTTATTTCCTGAAGGAGGGTTTCCTGAATTTCTAAACTAGATTAGGGCTCCCTGTTATATACTCTCATAACACTCTTTCTTCTTTATTATAATGTTTAGCACAATTACATGACTTATTTATTTATTATCTGTTTTCTCTAAGACAGAACTTCTGTGAAAGCCAGAGAGCTCACAGAGTTGTTTCATCATTGCTCTATCTCCATTGCTATATATACTGCTCTTGGTAAATACCTGTTGACTGAA
The DNA here is from genome assembly GCF_023721935.1 of Panthera uncia. Classification (NCBI taxonomy): domain Eukaryota; kingdom Metazoa; phylum Chordata; class Mammalia; order Carnivora; family Felidae; genus Panthera; species Panthera uncia. The sequence continues at coordinate 61,203,724 of NW_026057586.1, read as the reverse complement.
TGAATGAGTGAAGGGAAGGGAACTGTGTACACTGGACATTAGCTAGATTGATTAATGGAAAAATATACTTTCTTTGGATAGATTTTACTAGTTGTGAGTTACCACCATATTTAGAGATTGTAGCAGGAAATTTTATTAAATCTTTTATATTTTTGTGAGCAAGGTGGAAGAGTGTCAGATCAGTATTATAGGGTTACATTGTAGTTAGAGTCAGCATGGAAAAAATGCCTCTGGTGTTCTGAAGGGCTTCTTAGATGCAACTATCTTATTTAACATTTAAATCAGTTTTATGAAGATTCAGAAGGCATACCCAAATTGGCAGATTTTAGTTTAGAAATGATAGTAAATGAATTAGATGGCAGACTCTAGATTTTAAATGATGTTCCTAAGAAAAGCAAAAATTTTTTAACAATTTTTTTTTTAATTTTTTTAATTTATTTTTGGGACAGAGAGAGACAGAGCATGAACGGGGAAGGGTCAGAGAGAGGGAGACACAGAATCGGAAGCAGGCTCCAGGCTCAGAGCCATCAGCCCAGAGCCTGACGTGGGGCTCGAACTCACGGACCGTGAGATCGTGACCTGGCTGAAGTCGGACGCTCAACCGACTGCGCCACCCAGGCGCCCCAAAAATTTTTAAATGTTTATTTATTTTGAGAGAGAGTGAGTGCGCGCGCACGCACACACACAGACACACACACACACACACACACACACACACACACACACACACACGAGCGAGTGGGGGAGGGGCAGAGAGAGGGAGGCCCAGAATCCAAAGCAGGCTCCAGGCTCTGAGTTGTCAGCACAGAGCCCAACATGGGGCTCAAACTCATGAACTGTGAGATCATGACCTGAGGCAAAGTCAGACGCTTAACTGACTGAGCCACCCAAGTGCCCCAAAACAAAAACAAAAAATTTTATTTATCAAAATACAAAGATAAAATAGATTAGAGATAATGTAAAACCCTTTACCAGGATTACATAACATCTTTACAAACACTAGGTACAATTATGTTTCAGTTGTTTTATTAATAGAAAAAGTTGGTTAACTATTATGTTGTCTGAATTACTTGTCACTGTGGTTGAATGTAAACCTAAAGTGTCAGCAATTTAATGAGTTTAACAAATCTGAATATAAAACTAGGTATATTTATAGAACTATTTGATGTAGAACAAGGAAGATGCCCATTTGTTGTTTCTTTGATGATTGTACTACACATGGAATGGAATTTAGTACTGAATAACATATTTTGGACAAGTATTGGCAGACTAGGAGATGTTCAGATGTGCACCTTGGTTATAGTAAAATTCTGGCTATGGAATTTTATAAGTGACAATGTCAGGTTGGAGTCCTGGCTCTGTTACTTGTTAATCGACAGTAAACAGTTTATTGACCCTCTTTTAAGTTCAATTTTCTCATCTTTAAAATGGAGATAATGTCTCCTTCACAGGATTGTGATAAATAAAGGAAAACATGTTCTAATAAAATGTTACACAAATATAAGGACATCTCATTCATCTCATTGGCAAAGGGACCTGAAGAGTTGAAGAAACTGTTTTTAATTTTTAGGCTGGAGAATAGGGGATTTTGGCAGTGAGGCACAATGGTGAAGGCAATAGCAACTACTGTTTGTTTGATGGCACTAAAGTGCTAGGCACCTTGCTTGACAACCTTGATATAAGTTGTCCCCATTTTATCAGATTTGGCATTAAAGACTTCTGTGCTATTATAACTCTCATGTGTTTAACCAAGATTTTAAAGCACATACTCTGTGTAAAGCAAAGTGCTAGGCATTGTAGCAAATAACAGGAAGAATCATACTTGATCCCTGTCCTAAATAACAGGAAGAATCATACTTGATCCCTGTCCTAAAGGAGTTTCTTTCTTTCTTTTTTTTTTTTTTTTTTAGATTTATTTGTTTTTGAGAGAGAGTGCAAGTGGGGAACGGGCAGAGAGAGAGGGGAACAAAAGATGGGAAGCGAGCTCTGTGCTGACAGCAGCGACCTTGATACAGGGCTCAAACTCACGAGCTGTGAGATCATGGCTTGAGCCGAAGTTGGACGCTCGACTGACTTGGCCACCCAGGTGCCCTGAAGTTTATATTTTAGTAAAGGAAACAAATATGGACTCAAATATTTTTAGGAAATGCAAGTCAAGTTGAAGAGGGGCCAGATGAAGTGAGTTAGCATGGTAAGAGGAAGACTGTATGTGGGCTCAGTGGGCTTACGCCAACCTGCGTGCTTTCCATGAAACATTGACGTTAGTGGGTATGCTGTTGTTCTATAGTGAGTCTACTCTCAGTGATGGCATGGCTGGGTCTGGAGTCCAGAGAACACTCAGTTCCATTCATGTGTCTCTTTACCCCTGAGCTGTAGGGTTTTATAGCCAGCTATCACTAGCTGAGAGGTAATTAGTCATAATGTTGTAGCAGCCTTAAATTTTGGAATATGTGGTTTTATTTGATGCCTTCTTTCCTTCACCCTTTATCAGTTGATTAGGCTTAAAAACCACAGATTTCAATTGTGCTTCAATTGTTCCATTTAACTTTAAGGTTTTATGCTGTAATTCCCTGCTCATTTTAGAATCTCTGGAAGCCTCTGGGGTTGGGGTGTGATGCCAATGTGACAGGACATGAAGGATGATTTTCCAGCTGCCTGGAGACTGGTCATTCAAAGGAATGACATTGTTGTTTCCCTTGGGTTTCTTAACATTTCCAAAGGTTTTGGCAAAGGAACTTCTAAAATTAGTACAAGTAAGTATATATCTAGGCAAGCTAGTATGTCTAGGTACAGTTATGCTTTGATTATTGTTCTTGTGGTCACCCTTATTCCATAGCTGCAGACTATCTGAAGAACTGGGTATATATTTTAGCAAAAGGTTAAAAGTTACCTCAGTCCAGAAATAGTAGTGAGTCATCTGGTGTACATGTCAGACTACTCATGCCCAGCCATATATGCTATGTTTCCAAGAGATTGGGTTAAATATAGAATTACTTTGTGGTTCAGATTTAAATCAGGAAAGATGAATAGATTTAGGACATTTAAACCAGGTTAGACATAATTTATCCTTTAGCTAGAAAGTTTCAGAGGCTATTCAGGGTTGGATCACCACTGTAGTGGTCTGTTGAAATGAGAGAGATTAAAGTGACAGGTATTTTTGCCTATATCCATAAATTCCATATCCAACTTTTCAACCATACAGATATGAGTTGAAGGAATTTATATTTTGGTTTATTCACTCATTAACTGTTAAGTCTTTGCTGTTTATTAAATAATGTAAAGACCTAAAGATGAATCATAGAGGACTTTACCTTCAAGGAGGTTAATCTTTTTGGGGAATTAAGATATGTACATAATTAACTATTATCCAAGTTAAAAAGTGAAATGTACTGCATAAAGGTACAAGTCAATGTCATGGTGATTTTGAAGGGAAAAATGATTGTTTTCATCAAGGAAGAACAGTGGATAGAGACTGTGATGTGATATAACAGCTGATAGTTGTTAATCAGGGTTAGCAAGTCATTATGGAAGGGATTCCTTTGAGCAGGGAGATGGAAAAATGAATAGGATTTGGACATACAAAAGTACAGGAGAAAGTCCATGTAGAAGGTAGGAACAATACTGAAAAATGTCATAGAGACAAAGTATAAAAAGCATATAAAGGAAAGAATAAGAAATCAGTACAGTTGGACAATAGTGTACATGAGTGATAATAAAAAAAAACTACATTGAAGAGATGAATTATAGTAAGATGAGAAACTGTGTTTGTTATTTAAAGCCTACTCTTTGGGGCGCCTGGGTGTCTCAGTCGGTTAGACGTCCGACTTCAGCCCAGGTCACGATCTTGCGGTCCGTGAGTTCAAGCCCCGCGTTGGGCTCTGGGCTGACGGCTCAGAGCCTGGAGCCTGCTTCTGATTCTGTGTCTCCCTCTCTCTCTGCCTTTCCCCTGTTCATGCTCTGTCTCTCTCTGTCTCAAAAATAAATAAACGTTAAAAAAAAAAATTAAAAAAAAAAAAAAAGCCTACTCTTCACCCTGGGAATGTCTGTCTAGAAGACACACCTTTTACCATGACTGTGGTAAGTAAAATTGCTCGTTTTGAGTAGGACCCAGAACAAGAGAAGGCTCTGAAACAAGTCCTGTTGCTGTGCAAACTGCTCTGTCACTTGGGCCATATGGTCCAGCAAATCCAATGGTGCTTGAATTGGCAAGTAGATAGATGCTGTTTGGAGCTTTTGGCAAGCTCCAGTAGGTAAATGGCCGTGTAGATCCTTAGGATTTTGGAGTAAAGCCCTGTTATTCTTTGTGCATAACTATTCTCCACTTGAGAAACAGCTCTTGGTCTGCTACCAGGCCATACTACAGACTGAACACTTAACCATGGGCCACCAAGTTACTATGTGACCTGAGTTTCCCGTCATGAACTGGGTATTATCTGACCCTTCAAGCCATGAGGAGTGTGTATAGCAGCACTCCATCATCATTTGGAATGGTGTATATGTGATGGGGCACAAGTAGGCCCTGAAAGCACTGCCTGAATGTACTTCTGCTACACTCCCTTGTCTTCCTAGCCTATACCTGTCTGCCTTCTGGGGAGTTCTAGAATCAGTTGACAGAAGAAAAGAAGACTGGCGCCTGGTTTACAGATGGTTCTGCATAATATGCAGGTGCCACCTGGAAGTGGACAGCTGTAGCAATATATGTCCTTTCAGGGATATCCCTGAAGGATAGTGTCAAAGGGAAATCCTCCCAGTGGGCAGAACTTTGAACAGTATACTTGGTTGTGTACTTTTTTTTTTTTTATTTTTTTTAACGTTTTATTTATTTTTGAGACAGGGAGAGACAGAGCATGAACAGGGGAGGGTCAGAGAGAGGGAGACACAGAATCTGAAACAGGCTCCAAGCTCTGAGCTGTCAGCACAGAGCCCAACGCGGGGCTCAAACTCAAGGACCACGAGATCATGACCCGAGCCGAAGTCAGCTGCTTAACCGACTGAGCCACCCAGGCGCCCCAAGTTGTGTACTTTTACTTGGAAGGGACATGACTGGAATATTGGTGACAAGGAAATCTGGGGAAGAGATATGTGGTTAGATTCTCTGGACAAAAAATGGGAAGATATTTGTGTCCCATGTGAATGCTTACCGAAGAGTGCCCTCAGCAGAGAAGGATATTAATATTCAAATCGATGGGATGACCTTTTCTGTGGATACCAGTCAGCCTCTTTTCCCAGCCACTCTGTCATCTTGCAGTGGTCTTGTGAACATGGCTAGGGATGGGGATTATGCCATCAACATGGATTTCCACTCACCAAGGTTCACCTAGCTATAGCCACTGCCTAGGGCCCAATCTAACAGCAAGGAGAGATCAGTACTAAATTCCCAATATGGCTCTGTTACCCTGGACAAGAGCTGTTACCCAGCTCCCTGGTGGCAGGTTGATTACATTGGATCTCTTCCATCATAGAAGGGGCAGCATTTTGTTCTTACTGGAAGAGTGACTTACTCTTTTTTTTTTTTTTTTCAGAGAGTGTACAACAGAGAGCTTTTATTGAATAGTAATAAAACAGGAACCTTATGTTTACCCTAATTTCTTTTTTTTTTAATATGAAATTTATTGTCAAATTGGTTTCCATACAACACCCAGTGCTCATCCCAAAAGGTGCCCTCCTCAATGCCCATCACCCACTTTCCCCTCCCTCCCACCCCCCATCAACCCTCAGTTATTCTCAGTTGTCAAGAGTCTCTTATGGTTTGGCTCCCTCCCTCTAATTTTTTTTCCTTCCCCTCCCCCATGGTCTTCTGTTAAGTTTCTGTTAAGTTTCACATAAGAGTGAAAACGTATGGTATCTGTCTTTCTCTGTATGACTTATTTCACTTAGCATCACACTCTCCAGTTCCATCCACGTTGCTACAAAAGGCCAGATTTCATTCTTTCTCATTGCCACGTAGTACTCCATTGTGTATATAAACCACAATTTCTTTACCAATTCATCAGTTGATGGACATTTAGGCTCTTTCCATAATTTGGCTATTGTTGAGAGTGCTGCTATAAACATTGGGGTACAAGTGCCCCTATGCATCAGCACTCCTGTATCCCTTGGGTAAATTCCTAGCAGTGCTATTGCTGGGTCATAAAGTAGATCTATTTTTAATTTTTTGAGGAACCTCCACACTGTTTTCCAGAGTGGCTGCGCCAGTTTGCATTCCCACCAACAGTGCAAGAGGGTTCCCGTTTCTCCACATCCTCTCCAGCATCTATAGTCTCCTGATTTGTTCATTTTAGTCAAGGAGTGACTTACTCCTGATGTAGATTTGCCTTCCCTAGGCATACAGTGCTTCTGCCAAAACTATCATTCTTGGATCTACAGAATGCCTTACTCACCATCATGGTAATTCACACAGCATTACTTCTGATCAAGGAATGAAATAGGAAATTAGGTGTAGCAGTGGGCCTGCTCACAGAATCCGCTGGTCTTACTATGTTTCCCACTATCCTGAAGCAGTGGACTTGATAGAATAGCAGAATGGACTTTAAGGAGACTTAAAGAGATGTATATGTGTGCCAGATTCACAAGAGGTACACTTGTGATGGTTAATTTTATGTGTCTTCTTTTATTATTAATTTTCTTATTTGAGGGTAGTTGATACACAATGTTATATTAGTTTCAGGTGTACAACAGTAGTGATTGGACAGGTATATACATTATGCTGTGCTCACCACAACACTGTTACAATATCAATGACTATATTCCTTATGCGGTACCTTTTATGTGACTTATTCATTCCTTAATTAGAAGCCTTTATGTCCCATTCCCCTTCACCTATTTTGCCCACCCCCAGCTCCCTCCCCTCTGGCAGCCACGAATTTGTTCTTTGTATGTACAGGTCTGATTCTGCTTTTTGTGTGTTTATTCATTTGTTTTGTTTTGTTTTGTTTTTAGATTGCACATATAAGTGAAATCATATGGCATTTGTCTTTCTCAGTCTGATTTATTTCACATAGCATAATAACCCTCTAGGTCCATCCATGTAGTTGCAGTGGCAAGATTGCATCCTTTTTTATGGCTTTGTAATATTCTGTTATATATATATATATATATATATATATATGCATATATATATATATATATGTATGTATGTGTGTGTATGCATGTGTATATACATACCACATCTTCCTTATCCATTTGTCAGTGGTTGCTTCCATATCTTGGCTATTGTAAATAACTCTGCAATAAACATAAGGATACATATATCTTTTCAAATAAGTGTTTTTGTTTTCTTTGGGAAAATATGCAGTAGTGGAATGACTAGATTGTGTAATAATTCTATTTTTAATTTTTTGATGAACTCTCATACTGTTTTCTATAGTGGGTAAACTAATTTACATTCTACCAATTGTGTGTATGAGGGTTCCTTTTTCTCCATATCCTTGTCAACACTTGTTATTGTCTTTTTTATTTTAGTCATTTTTTATTTTAGTCATTCTGACAGGTGTGATGGTATCTCATTGTGGGTTTGATTTGAATTTCCCTGATGATTAGTGATATTGAGCATATTTTCATGTTTCTATTGGCCATCTCTGTGTCTTCTTTGGGAAAATGTCTATTTAGGTCGTCTGTTCATTTTTTGATTGGATTGGGGTTTTTGTTGTTGTTGCTGTTGTTTTGATGTTGAGTTGTATAAGCTCTTTACATGTTTTGGATATTAACCCCTTACTGGATATGTCATTTGCAAGTATCTTCTCCTATTTAGTGGGTTGTCTTTTTGTTTCGTTGATTGTTTCCTTTAGGCTGCAAAATCTTTATTTTGATGTGGTCCTGATTATTTTTGCTTTTGTTTCCCTTCAACTTTGAAAGCAGGGAGTAGAGTTCCAAGTCACACGATACAAATGGATGAAAATATTCTGTATTTTCAGTGGGAAATAGTAAAAAAAAAAAAAAAAAAGTATTGGTTCAAAACTAGAAGTTGAGAAATTAAGCCTTATATACATTTTGAAACTTGTGTTGAGAAAATATTATTTCAGTTGATAAGGTAGATTTCAAATTTCGTAGAGATTTTTTAGAGTGAATGCCTCAATGCTTTTAAGGGCTGGAGAGTATATGATGACGATGACTCTGTTGTGCTTATCTTTAAAACTTCTGACTTTTCCTTTTCTTTGATACCACATAAATAAATTAAAAAAAAAAAAAAAACAGCATTGTGGTGCGCCTGGGTGGCTCAGTCAGTTGGGCGACTGACTTCAGCTCAGGTCATGATCTCACGGTTTGTGAGTTCGAGCCCCGTGTTGGGCTCTGTGCTGATGGCTCAGAGCCTGGGGCCTGCTTCAGATTCTGTGTCTCCCTCGCTCTGTGCCCCTCCCCCACTCATGCTCTGTCTCTCTCTGTCTCAGAAATAAGCATTTAAAAAAATATATTTTAAAAAAACGGCATTGTATAGATTTTTCACCTCTTTGGCTAGATTTATCCCTAGGTATTTTATGGTTTTTTGGTGCAATTGTAATTGGGATCGATTCCTTGATTTCTCTGTCTGTTGCTTCATTATTGGTGTATATGAGTGCAACCGATTTCTGTGCATTGATTTTATATCCTGCAACTTTGTTGAACTCATGGATCAGTTCTAGCTGTTTTTTGGTGGAATCTTTTGGATTTTCCATATAGAGTATCGTGTCATCTGCGAAGAGTGAAAGTTTGACCTCCTCCTTGCTGATTTGGATGCCTTTTATTTCTTTGTGTTGTCTGATTGCTGAGGCTAAGACTTCCACTGCTATGTTGAATAACAGTGGTGAGAGTGGACACCCCTGTCTTGTTCCTGACCTTAGGGGGAAAGCTCTCAGTTTTTCCCCATTGAGGATATCAGGGGTAGGTCTTTCATATAGGGCTTTTATGATCTTGAGGTATGATCTTTCCATCCCCTACTTTCTTGAGGGTTTTTATCAAGAAAGGATGCTATGTTTTGTCAAATGCTGTCTCTGCATCTATGGAGAGGGTCATGTAGTCTTGTCCTTTGTTTTATTGATGTGATATGTCACATTTATTGTTTTGCAGTTATTGAACCAGCCCTGCATCCCAGGTATAAATCCCACTTGCTTGTGGTGAATAAGTTTTTACTGTATTGTTGGATCCAGTTGGCTAGTATCTTGTTGTTTTGCATCCATGTTCATCAGGGAAATTGGTCTGTAGTTCTCCTTTTTAGTGGAGTCTCTGCCTGGTTTTGGAATCTAGGTAATGCTGGCTTCATGGAAACAGTTTGGAGGTTTTCCTTCCATTTCTATTTTTTGGAAGAGCTTCAAGAGAATAGGTGTTAACTCTTCTTTAAATGTTTGGTAGAATTCCCCTGGGAAGCCATCTGGCCCTGGACTCTTGTTTTTTGGGAGATTTTTGATTACTAATTTGATTTCTTTACTGGTTATGGGTCTGTTCAAATTTCCTATTTCTTCCTGTTTCAGTTTTGGTAGTTTATATGTTTTTTGGAATTTGTCCATTTCTTCCAGATTGCCCATTTTATTGGCATATAATTGCTCATAATATTCTCTTATTATTGTTTGTATTTCTGCTGTGTTGGTTGTGGTCTCTCCTCTTTCATTCTTGATGTTATTTGGGTTCTTTCCTTTTTCTTTTTAATCAAACTGGCCTAGGGGTTTATCAATTTTGTTAATTCTTTCAGAGAACCAGCTCCTGGTTCCATTGGTCTGTTCTGTTTGTTTGGTTTCAATAGCATTGATTTCTGCTCTAATCTTTATTATTTCCTGTCTTCTGCTGGCTTTGGGTTTTACTTACTGTTCTTTTTCCAGCTCTTTAAAGTGTAAGGTTGGGTTGTGTATCTGTGACCTTTCTTCCTTCTTTAGGAAGGCCTGGATTGCTATATTACTTCCCTCTTATGACTGCCTTTGCTGGGTGCCAAAGGTTTTGGATAGAGAAGAATTGTTTATATGTGATCTTTCTAAGCAGAAAAGAAAGGCTCTATTGAGGAATAACATAGAATTCCCTATATTAACACAAGTCTGGAGCATTTATCAGGGTTATATTAGGCAGTGATACATACCCAGTGTTCCTAAATTCGTATTTATATTTTCAGAGGTAATATTGGTGGAGGTGACAGGATAGGGAGGATTATCTATGCATTACACTGAAATCAGAGTTTGAAAAAGTCTCTCACTTATTTGTATCATATGAGAGATGTGTGTTTTCAATAATTAAATGTAACTCACTGGGCAGTGTTTATATGGTTATGAGTAGATTTGTTTGTTTAAACTTAAGTTAGCTGCTACTAATAATTGAGTTTGCAGTCTCTCACATTCCTGGGGTGTCTGTGAAATAGACATTGATAAACACCAGTGTAAAAGTTCTGAAAGAATATGTGCTTTGATAGCTCTGTCTGTTCTCAGAAATATCTTTTGGAAATGTGGATAATCCACCTGGTTAGTATTTTATATGAATGGATAATACAGATTTTAGTTTATAGTATAAATCTAAGAAAACAAAAAGAGTTCATGTATTGTATATACTGGATTGAAGAAGTCACACAAAAATTTCCATCTGGGATTTTTTTTTTTAATGCATAGGTGAGGCTTACCTGTCTCCTCAAATCTAATTTATTACCTGTTTCTGCAATGGAATAGATTATACTTAGCTTAAGTGTCATACTAAATATTTTATGCCTTACAGTTAGTTCTATAAAGCTATTTAGTCCATCTTCATTAATCACCTTTCTTTAATGTCCCTAGGTTATTGAATCTTTGGGAATTGTTATTTATAAAGCACTGGACTATGGTTTGAAGGAGAATGAAGAAAGGGAGTTAAGCCCACCCCTAGAGCAGCTCATTGATCACATGGCCAACACGGTCGAAGCTGATGGCAGCAATGATGAGGGCTATGAGGCTGCGGATGAAGGCCTGGAAGATGAAGAAGATGAAAAGAGAAAAGTCTCAGCCATCCGGTCATATAGAGATGTCATGAAGGTAAAGAGGCAGTTTACATAGTACTTGTTTTTAAGAGTTATTTCATTTTAGATTCTTAACTGTAGAGCACAAATTGATGGTTTACCAGAGGGGAGGTGGACAGGGGGATGGGTGAAACAGGTGATGGAGATTAAGGAGTGCACGTGTTGTGATGACAACAGGTGTATAAGTGTTGGATCAGTGTATTATACACCTGAAACTAACATTAACAACGTGTATTAACTAACTGGAATTTAAATGAAAACTTTTTTTAAAAAAGCATTTGGGGAAAAAATAAGTTATAAACTATAAAAAGTAAATGGGAATTCAGCATTTGATCATAGTTTGTAGATCTTTAGCTATAAGTGAAATGAATAAGGAACTAAAATACTCCTGGTTTTGTGATTTGTTCATAGCTTCAACATGGCCTTTTGTGATTAAATGATAACTCTCAAAAAACCACTTTTAGATATTATATGCTCCTAATATTACATATTATACACCAGCTTAACTGCACATTATGTCTTTTTTTTCCAATATATGAAATTTATTGTCAAATTGGTTTCCATACAACACCCAGTGCTCATCCCAAAAGGTGCCCTCCTCAATACCCATCCCCCACCCTCCCCTCCCTCCCACCCCCCATCAACCCTCAGTTTGTTCTCAGTTTTTAAGAGTCTCTTATGCTTTGGCTCTCTCCCACTCTAACCTCTTTTTTTTTTTTTTCTTCCCCTCCCCCATGGGTTTCTGTTAAGTTTCTCAGGATCCACATAAGAGTGAAACCATATGGTATCTGTCTTTCTCTGTATGGCTTATTTCACTTAGCATCACACTCTCCAGTTCCATCCACGTTGCTACAAAAGGCCATATTTCATTCTTTCTCATTGCCACGTAGTATTCCATTGTGTATATAAAGCACAATTTCTTTATCGATTCATCAGTTGATGGACATTTAGGCTCTTTCCATAATTTGGCTATTGTTGAGAGTGCTGCTATAAACATTGGGGTACAAGTGCCCCTATGCATCAGTACTCCTGTATCCCTTGGGTAAATTCCTAGCAGTGCTATTGCTGGGTCATAGGGTAGGTCTATTTTTAATTTTCTGAGGAACCTCCACACTGCTTTCCAGAGCGGCTGCCCCAATTTGCATTCCCACCAGCAGAACTGCACATTATGTCTTGAGTTGACTTCTGCATTTTCTTTTATGGACTGAATAACAACTGTGATCTAATTTATATGAAGATTCTGAATCTGAAGTATCACAGCTGATTGTGTAACTTTGTTTTCTTGACCTACTCAGTGCTATGTATATGTAATGAAACAAGTTCTGTAGCTTGAATTGAAAATTTCTTCTTAGTTAAATTTTTGTGTGTACTTGAAGAACATAATTTCTATAATGCTAAATGTACAGAGATTAAAATTAAGATTTGTCAATGTAGTCTTAAAAGAGAATTCTGTTTAGAGCTATTTGTATATGGTGTTTACTAGATTTTGTAAGCAATACTGGTTATATATCACTTATTTTACAACTTTTTAAAAAACATCCCAGAGAAAAGAATAGAGAGAAACTGTGAAGATAGTAGTTTCCAGGTGTACTGAAGCATACCCTGCTCCTTGTTCCTTCTTAGATGATAAATCTCCCAGAAACTCTGGAATAGGGCTCTACATTTATGATACTTATGAAATTCAGATATTCTTTAGCTCTTTTATTTTGTTTCTTTTTTTTAAGTTTATTTATTTTTTTAGAGATAGACATGAGCAGGGAACGGGGTGGGCGGGGGGGAGAGAGCGAGAGAGAGAGAGAGAGAGATCATCCCAAGCAGGCTCCATGCTGTCAGTATAGAGCCAGACATGGGGCTCAAATTTACAAACTGAGATCATGATCTGAGCCAAAATCCACAGTTAGATGCTTTACCAACCGAGCCACCCCTGTGCCTCTAGCTCTTTTAATACTTGCAATACTTCTCGTTTTAAATCAACAGTGTCTGTAGGTGAAATCCCCATAATGTGTAGAAATTAAAATTTCACACAGTTTATTCATTTTGTATTTTCTAGGGGTCAAGGTATATTTTATTTTTTTAAGTTTTATTTATTTATATCTGAGCCCATATCAAGAGTTGGATGCTCAACCAACTGAGCCACCCAGGCACCCCTTCAAGTATATTTTAAAATATATATACACTTAAAGGCCAGATAAAACTTTCTGCAGCCCACAGATGACCTGCTTGTTCCATTGCAGACCAGTGATAATGATTAAAAATGAAGAGTAAAAGGTTTTCCATTAAGACATAAACCTATTTATGCCTCTGAAATTGAGTCTGCAGTTTTTTGGTGGGGGCTGTGTAGGGGGCAGTGAACAGGGAATGGTGAATGAGGAAGAGAACACTCACTTAACCAGCTACAGCAATTAAGTTAACCCTGGCACCAGTAGAATGATAGATGTCATAGCCAGATTGCTCTCATACTGCAGATTTGGAAGATGAGGGCTAGGGATTTATTGGATTGTTATAATTATTATTCAAGACATTGAATATTTTAACTTATAAAAATTCTCAGACATTCAGCAATTTGAACTGAACTTGTTTTATTTTTTTAATTTGGGCTATTGCATCTGGATTCCTGCCTATCTTACTGCTACCTTAATATGAAAAATAAATAGTTAAAAGGGTGCTTATGTATCACAAAAATCCATTATTCATGGCCACATAGTGATACATAGAGTTTGTAGTTTAATTAATGAGTTGAAATCTTCAGTTAGTAAACTAACTTCTTGTTTATTTTGTTGGAAGAGAAGATGTAACTGAAGGAATATAACTACTTTCTCCTTATTGGAAGTGGAAATATGAAACTAAGTTTGAATAATATAAATAATAGAATATTTAGGAACTTGGAGAGAGCTTTTTTTTAATTCTTAGTGAGCAAGACCTCTTTAATGTGTAATGTTTCCCCTGAATAGTTATTTGTTCTTATTCTACTAATATTTTGTTATATTTTCATATATTTGTTGTTCTCTGAGCCTTATGATAACACTGTGAGGTAGATTGAGAAGACATTTTTATACCCATTTTACACATGGAAGAACTAAGGCTCAGAGAGGTATATGACTTCTCCAGCTTCATAGAACTGAGTAAGTAAGAAGGGTACATGGTGATTATATTCAGAGCTTATACTCTGGTAGGCCTCGTTTTACCATTTTCATACCAACTGTTGTTGCCCTGGATTATCGAATCCTATGATCTTTATTTTTTTTTTTAATTTTTAAATATTTATTTATTTATTTATTTATTTATTTATTTATTTTTGAGAGAGACAGAGAGAGTGAGCAGGGGAGGGGCAGAGAGAGAGCGAGAGGGAATCCCAAGCAGGCTCTGCACTGTCAGCACGGAGCTGATGCTGGGCTGAACCCACAAACCATGAGATCATGACCTGATCCAAAACCAAGAGCTTAATTTAACTGACTGAGCCACCCAGGTGTCCTATATTCCTTTTTTTTTTTTTAATATTTATTTATTTTGAAAGAGAGAGAACGTGAGTGGGAGGAGGGGCAGAGAGAGGAGAGAGAGAACATAATTAATATAAAGTATCTAGTATAGTTCTTGTCATGAATAACAATTTAATAGCATTTACTATATGCCAGGCATTTTCCTAGGTGCTAGGCACATAGCAATACGCAACATACAAATGGTCCCTACCTTTATGGCTCTTAATTTTAATGTAGAAAAATAGAATATAAACAAGTAAAGCATAAACACACACATGTAATTTTTTCTGACTCATTGCAGTCACAGATTTATGTCAGAGATAGAACATGTTCTTCCCTTAAATTAAGAATATAACACCTAAAGCATTTTCCTTTCAGTTGAAGTATTTCTTGAGAAATATATGAATATATATATGTGTTTATATATATATATATGTTTATATATATATATATGTTTATATATATGTATAACCTGTAACCAAGTACTTAACACCTTCAAGAAGCATTAACAAAAGATCATTCTAAAAAATTGTTTTCTTATCTGTAAGGGGCATCTGGGTGGCTCAGTCAGTTAAGTGTCTAACTTTCGATCTCAGCTCAGGTCTTGATCTTAGCATTGTGGGTTCAAGCCCTGCATTGGGCTCCACACTGGGTGTGAAGCATACTTTAAAAAAAATTATTTTTGTATCTGTAAATACATTCTGAAAAATATTCACCCAATTAACATTAATCAAAAAGAAGAGATTGTAGACATGAAGAAAAATTGGAGATTGATGGAGCACAAAGTGTGCAGGAAAGGAGATTGAAGAGTCAGGGTTAGAGATGATGGAAGAGTAAGACTTAAGACAGTGGATAGAAAGAATGAGTAAAAAAAAGTGGTGTGGAATCTAGGAAAAGTGTCTGAGAAATGGCTGAAATTAATATGAGAATAGTACATGAACAAAGTTCTTCATTTGAAATGAATGTAAAATTCTCAGTTTATTCATATATTCATTTACCTTTTGAAATGTAAAGTAAGCGTTTAGTGTGCCTTCTTTGTGCTGAGTGCTCTATCAGCACTTAGGTTGCTGAGATTAAATAGGGTTAAGTGAACCCCTGTGAAATAAGTATTATAGACCAGGTGCGTAGGACCATACTAGCTCATACACTACCTTTGGGCAAATGAGCAATAGGCGTTCCTTCTTCAAGATACTTGGCTTCCATCTGTAAGAAAATTGTCATAATAAATAGGAATTTGCAATGTCTGTGATGTGGAGGATGTCCTTCTAGATATAGTACCCTCGTGAACAGTCTGAACATACAGAAGTGGTGGTTCAACACGTGTACCTGAAATGCTCAGGGAGCACAGAAAGAGGCACTGAACTCAGCCTGGGGATTCTGATTCTCTTATACAATCCAGTCTCCCTAATAATCAGGGAATGCATATAAAGCAATGCCATTTGTAACTCTTTTGCAAGCAAGAAGTTACTTTTGTTGATATTTGAAATTATGGTAAATTATTTCATGTAGTAATTGATAGCTACAGTGTAAATTTTCATAGCCCTTATATAAAATAACTTGACAGTATATTTAAAAGTCTTCACTGTGTATGATAGCAAAAGGCTAGGAACATCCCAGATGTTCATTAATAGGGGAATGGTTGAATTAACTATGGGTATAGCTAGTTAGTGAAGTATTATATAACTATCTGAAAGGATTGAGGAAATCTCTCTCCAGGGTATATTGTTTAGGTGAAAAAACAAGGTGGGGCACCTGGGTGGCTCAGTTGGTTAAGTGTCTGACTTTGGCTGAAGTTATGATCTCCCAGCCTCATGGGTTCGAGCCCTGCGTCCAGCTCTGTGCTGACAGCTCAGAGCCTGGAGCCTGCATCGGATCCTGTTTCTCCCTCTCTCTCTGCCCCTCCCCATCTCACGCTCTGTGTCTCTCCTTCAAAAATAAACAAACATTAAAAAAAAAATTTAAGAATATGTATGAAGGTATTTGTTTATATTGTTTTAAAAAAGAGGAAAGAGGGGCGCCTGGGTGGCGCAGTCGGTTAAGCGTCCGACTTCAGCCAGGTCACGATCTCGCGGTCTGTGAGTTCGAGCCCCGCGTCAGGCTCTGGGCTGATGGCTCGGAGCCTGGAGCCTGTTTCTGATTCTGTGTCTCCCTCTCTCTCTGCCCCTCCCCCATTCATGCTCTGTCTCTCTCTGTCCCAAAAATAAATAAAAAACGTTGAAAAAAAAAATTAAAAAAAAAAAAAGAGGAAAGATAAATCAAACCTAAAGAAATTAGCTATAGATAAAGGAACAGAGCAGAAACAAGGACAGGCATTAAAGCGAAGCATCTCTGAGTATACTTAATTCTGTAGATTTGATTTAGAAATCATATAAATGTTTTACTAAATTATAAAACAAAGTTAAATATGGAAATATAATTCCCCCTGCATTCAAGGCAAATTGAACATAACTGTTCTCACACTGGAGACATAACTACATAGGAAGACCTACAAAGCTATAACCACATAGTAGCAGTGAGCACAGCTACCACCAGGTTGTGGTCTCTAAATATCACTCCCCATTAAAAGAATTCCAGGATTCCTTAGAGAAATGGCTAATTCGAGATCTGGGAAGGAGACGTATAAAATAGCCTGGAGCATCTTGTTATACCAGAACGCAAACAGACTATCCAAGATTACTGAATTATATAAAAAGGACTCGAAAGCCAACTCAAAGAAGTTCTGATTGGTCAGAGATGGAAAAATTTGATCATCGATAAGAACAATAGCTGTGATGAATTAAAAATCACATCAAATATTCTGAATTCCATGAACACATAAGTGAAAATAAAACCCTCATCGGTCACCTTTAGAGGCTGTTAGGGAATCAACTTATTTCAAAAATTGGCAAATAAGCAAATTCATCCTGCCTTTTCCCCGTGAAGAGGTTACCTTAGGTAACCAATTAGTTCTGTATAAGTTTCTTTTTATAAAAGTCCCAGCTAATATGTGAAAACAGAATAATAGGGATTGCAAAATGGTAATAATCTAATAAAGAAGAATAATGATAATAGCAATAATCATTGTGGCATCACAAGAGACCAGCAGACTTAGTTCACAGCACCACTTGGGAGGTACTCTTGCCAAGCAAGCAAACAAAAAACCCATCGATCTTCAATCTGATCAAGCCTCTAGATCTAACTACCAATTTGTAGGAAATCCAGGGGATATAGAAACATTTTAAAACCACCATAAAGATACAATCATCAAAATCCAGATTATGGGAAACTCTATAGGACAAATCATGTAATTTCTTTGATAAATACATAGAAGATAAATGGAGAGGGAGAGAGGAAAAACTTACATTAAATCAAACTTGATACATAGCACCCAGTTGCAATATATGAACCTTATATGGGTTCTAATGAAAATGAATAAATTGTAAAAATGTGTGTGACTGTTTGAGATAATCAAGAAAATTTTACCTTATGCTATATTTGATTTTAGAAATTACTCATATTTTAAATATGATAATAGTATTGTGTTTATTTTTTTAAAGAACTCTTATCTTTAGAGATATATGCTGAAATATTTATGTATGAAACTCAGATATATGGGATTTGCTATAAAATAATTCTAGAGGGTGGAGCTGAGCAGGTAAGGAAGTAGATAAAATAAGATTGACCATGAATTGATCATTGTTAACGTTGGATGATGTGTACATGCTGATTCATATACTATTCACCTAGTTTTGTTTTGACATTTTTTCTTATAAAAAATTAAAATACGTAAAAATATCCAGAATAATCCTTTGTGATAGCAATACTACTGTTAGAAATTTTTCAAAGAGGTAAGTTTTTTT
The DNA here is from genome assembly GCF_023721935.1 of Panthera uncia. NCBI lineage: Eukaryota > Metazoa > Chordata > Mammalia > Carnivora > Felidae > Panthera > Panthera uncia. The sequence continues at coordinate 61,185,470 of NW_026057586.1, read as the reverse complement.
CAATTAGATATGATTGACATATAACGTTAGTTTTAGATGTACAACTTAATGATTTGATATATGCATATATTGTGAAGTGATTATAATAAGTCTAGTTAACATCCATCACCACACATAGTTACACATTTTTTCCCCCTATGATGAGAACTTTTAAAATTTACTCTCTCAGCAACTTGCAAATATACAATGCAGTATTATTAACTGTGGTCACCATGCTGTACATTACATCCTCAGGACTTATTTTATAACTGTAAGTTTGTGCCTTTTGACTTCCTTCACCCATTTTGCCCACCCCTCTCCCTCTCCCTTTGCCAACTACCCATCTCTTCTCTGTACAAAGAGGTTATTCTTTTTAAGTTTTTATTTAAATTCTATTTAGTTATATAGTGTAATATTAGTTTCAAGTGTACAATATAGTGAATGATTCAACACTTCCATACATCACCTGGTACTCATTACAACAGGTGCACTCCTTAATCCCCATCACCTATTTTCCATCCCCCACCCACCTCCCCTCTGGTAACCATGTTTGTTCTCTATAGTTAAGAGTCTGTTCAAAGAGATAATTTTTAAAAGGTGAAAATGTTACATGGATACATTGAAGATATGTTTTTGTTTTTGTTTTGAGAAAGAGAGAACGAGCAAGGGAGGGAGCAGAGGGAGAAAGAATTTTTTTAATGCATTTTTTTCAGTTTTTATTTATTTATTTTTTGAGAGAGAGAGGAAGAGCAGGGGTGGGCAGAGAGAGAGAGAGAGGGAGAGAGAGAGAGAATCTCAAGCAGGCTCCACACCGTCAACACAGAGTCTGACGTGCGGCTCAAACTCATGAACTGTGAAATCATGACCGGAACTGAAATCAAGAGTTGGATGCTTAACTAACTGAAACAGCTAGGCACCCTGAGAGAGACAGAGACAGAGACAGAGACAGAGAGACAGAGAGAGAACATTTTAAGCAGGCTCCATGCTCAGTGTGGAGCCTGACGTGGGGCTCAATCCCTGATCCTGGAATCATGACCTGAGCTGAAATCAAGAGTCAGACTCTCACTAACTGAACTATCCAGACACCCCTTGAAGATGTGTTTTGTAGCATTATTTATTTATACTATTCTGTAATGAAATAAAGGGCTCATAAAGAAATGATGTATCAACTACATGGAATATTAGATAATCTCTAAAATTATAATTCTGTGAGTTGTTTAGCAATATGGAAAATTTCTGTATTAATAAATGGAAAAGAGACCACAAAGTTCTGCATATACTGGTATATGGGTAAAGAATGAAGGAAAATGTGGTAATTTGAAATAGTGTATTAGTGGTGGTGTGATTCAGAGTGCACCATTTAGCATCAGAAATTCTGTTCCTCTTATTTTTTACCATTTATATAATAAAAATTGTAAAATTCTAGTATATTAAGTATATTATTGGCCTTGAATAGTCTTACAGGTTATGCTTTCAGTGTTAATTTATAATTTAAAACAAAATGCAGCATGTTTCTGCAAATATAAAGTTTATACATAATAACCCCTGCTTATAAAAAGTTAGCAGGTTTTTGGTTTGCCATGTAATGTCAGATTTTGCAAACTATTTTGAAAACTCCTCAGGGGAGAAAAGAATGGTACTGTAGAATGTGATTTAAAATAGAAACAAGCTTTATGTATTTAATTTTATTATGCCAGACTAGATTAACCTGGTGCAGAATTTGTCTTCATTTTCAAAATGCACATGTATTATAAATAGCCTATACAGGATAAATGTATTATTTTCATCTATGTATGAATGTGGCCTTGATTTAATGGAACATATGCAAGGGAGGGCAAGATGTTTGAGCTTGTCATTACTGAATTAGGATTTCTGTGAATATAGGTTAGTTGAGTGAATAAGATTCATAAGTCAAACTAGAGAGACTCCAAAGAAATTGCAGTTTTCTGTATTTCAGAATGTTGTGTTCTCTAAGTTTTGAAATTTGCTGGGAACGTACTAATTTGTTGTTACTGATTTAGGCAAAAATTTAGTAATTTATACTAACTATATGATTCTAAATTTAAAGAAGATAGTCTTTGTACTTTTTGTTTTGTTATTAATTTCTTATGATAAATACGTGATTATACTCACTAGGCAAAACATTTTAGTTATATTAAGATAATATTCTACTTAGGTTTTGCAAATAAAATTCTGAACTTTGTGAACTGAACATTTTTAAAAACATTTGAATTTCAATAATCAAGAATAAATTGTGAGAAAATATTGGAGTCCGATGTTATCAACAGAGGACTATTATATGATAAATTCTAAAGATCTCAGAAGATACCATTTTGGTTATGCCATTTTCTTTTCTGGGATAATAGAATTTACACACATCGCAATTATGTGTTTCTAAACAAAGGGTGACTTGGATTGCTAAATGCTTTGGAATTTGGAGTTTAAGCAAAAACTATTCTCAATTGTGCCAAGGTTTTAAAAAAAACTTGATGGTATGTATAGTATTTTGACACCAATTAGGGTAAGAAACATCAGTAGATAATATATAAAATTTTTGAGTTACTGGCATACATCTTTGATGTGATACCAAATAAATTTTTTTCTTGTAGTTGGTGCATTGCTTCAAAAATACAGATATTAACTTATTTGACAAAAAAATGAAAATGTTTCAAAATGTTAGACAGTATTTATAAGGGGGCACCTGGGTGGCTCAGTAGGTTAACCGTCTGACTTTGGCTCAGGTCATGATATTACGGTTCGTGGGTTTGAGCCCTGCCTCGGGCTCTGTGCTGACAGCTCAGAGCCTGGAGCCTGCTTCAGATTCTGTGTCTCCCTCTGCCTCTCCCGTGCTCACACGCTGTCTGTCTCTCTCTCAAAAATAAATAAACATTAAAAAATTTTTTTAAAAAGAAAGTATTTGTAGGTTGTCTTTTTTTTTTTTTTTTTTAATCACATCTACCTAGTCAAGGTTTTCAGGTATTTTCAAGTTTTGTTGAAAACATGTAACAGGGTCCTATATGTTTAATGAAAACTTCAGAAAATTTATTTGGAGTCTAGCAATAGTATTAATGATTCTATATAGAGAATCCAGATAATGGAGTTCTCAGATTGACTTTGAATTTTAATTTAATTTTAAATCACATATTTTAAATCATTCTTGAAACTCAGGGTTGCAAGAGTCAGGGTTGAAACCTTGACTAGAAAACTAGAAAAGAGCCAGCTAGAAATTTTGAACCAAAAAATAAAATAACTGAAATAAAACTTGAGTGAATGGGTTTAATAGACTAGACAGTGCTGAAGAGAGAAAGAATGAAATGAAATATTGTCAGTAGAAAATACTCAGAATGAAGCACAAAGACACAAAAAGAATAAAGAATATAGAATAGAGGGTCAGTTACAAAGGCAGTACATCTAATTAAAGTTCTAAAAGGAGAGCAAGTAAAAGGGAGGATGGAAGAAATATTTGAATACTAAAAATTAATACATACTAAGGTAACAACATAATAATTAATAATTAATTAATTAATAATTAATACAAATTAGGAATTTTCCAAAACCATGGAAAACACTATGCCACAGATTCAAGAAACTCCACAAATCAAGAGAAAAAAAAATGAAAATAACATTGTTTCCTTATAGTTAAACTGCTAAAACTTACAAACAAAATCTTAGAGGGAAAATGAGACTGCACCTTTACTTACTTCTCAATAAAAAGAGTGGAAACCAGAAGACGATTTGAATGATTCTTTAAAGCTCTAGAATAGAACCTAAATACCTTTCAAGAATAAAGGTAAAATAGATCTCTTTCTGACAAACACACACCAGGAGTGGCCTAGAGTAGGAGTTGGGGAGTCATCAGCCTTTAGGTGGCATTTAAAGCTGATCTTAAAAATTTATTCATAGAACAAAGGCAGGTAGGTTAAGTAAGACATAACATAGTCCAGTCCTCTCCTTTTAGAAATAAACTGAAACCCAGCAATGTCAAATAAACTGTCCAAGGTCGTATAATATCATGTTGATAGAACCTACTCTTTTTCTCATTATGTTCCTCCATCCCCATATTGTCTCTTTTTTTGTAACTGTAAAAGATGGTTTTGTTGCATGCCTGCTGTGTACCATGTTGTATGCTAAAACACTTTAAAAACATGATTTTCTTGGGGCGCCTGGGTGGCTCAGTTGGTTAAGCGGCCGACTTCAGCTCAGGTCATGATCTCGCGGTCCATGAGGGCTGTGAGTTCGAGCCCCGCGTCGGGCTCTGTGCTGACAGCTCAGAGCCTGGAGCCTGTTTCAGATTCTGTGTCTCCATCTCTCTGACCCTCCCCTGTTCATGCTCTGTCTCTCTGTGTCTCAAAAATAAATAAATGTTAAAAAAAAAAAAAGAGTCTGACTCTTGGTTTCTGCTTAGGTTGTGATCTCGCAGTTTCGCAAGTTCAAGCCCCGTGTCAGGCTCTGTGCCGACAGTGTGGAGCCTGCTTGGGATTCTCTCTCTCCTTCTCTCTCTCTCTCTCTCTCTTTCTCTCTCTCTCTGACCCTCCCCAACTCGCACTGTCTCTGTCAAAATAAATAAACTTTAAAAAATATGATTTTCTATAATACAAAAGTAATCTACATTCATTTAGAGTGCATAAGAACTTGGCTTTTGGAGGTTGACTACATGGGTTCGATTCCACTTCTCTTGCCTACCTGTGTGATTTGAGTAAATTGCTTAGTTGTTCTAAATCTCAGTTTCCATATCCATAAATTGGCTTCTTGTGAGGATTAAATGAAATGCATTTAGGAACAAAGAACCAAATAAAAATCAAGCAGTTCATGGGCAGTGAAATAACCACTTGGATTATTTCTCCTCTGTGGGATTATTTCTCCTCTGTGTCAATGGTGACTTTGTGGAATTTTGTTGGTTTTTGTTAAGTTTTTAACACATATTTTTTAAAGTTTATTTGTTTTGAGAGAGAGGGAAAGCGTGTGTGGGGGAAGGGCAAAGAGCAAGACAGAGAGAAGGCGCTGTGCTGTCAGTGTTGAGTTCTACACGGGGCTTGATCCCACAGACTGTGAGATCAAGACCTGAGTCGAAATTGAGCCCAGACACTTAACTGACTGAGCCACCCAGGTGGCCTTAATACATATTTTAAATTGTGGTAAAATACACATAACATACAATTTATCTTTTAAATTATTTTATTTTATTATAGGTTTTTAAAAATTTATTTATTTATTTTGAGAGAGAGGAAGGGAGGAGCAGAGAGAGAGAGAAAGAATCTCAAGCAGGCTCTGTGCTGTCAGCACAGAGCCTGACGTGGGGCTCAAACGCAGAAACCATGAGATCATGACCTGAGCTGAAATTAAAGGTCGGATGCTTAACTGACTGAGCCACCCAGGCGCCCCTAAATTATTTTAAAGTGTACAGTTTAATGGCATTAAGTGTGTTCACAGTATTGTCCAGCCATCACCATTATCTAGTTCTAGAGATTTTTTATCACCTCACATGGAAAACCCTACTCATCACTTCTTATCCCTCATCTTTCAGCCCCTGGCAACCACTAATCAGCTTTCTGACTTTGTGGATTTGTGTATGCTGGGAATTACATATAAATGGAATCATACAATATGTGACCTTTTGTTGTCTGGCTTCTTTCACTTAGCATAATGTTTTTAAGGTTCATCCATGTTGTAGTGTGTATCAGTACTTTATTCCTTTTTATGAATGAATAAGATTCCACTATTTATACTACCTTTGTTTTTCCATGTATCAGTTCAGAACATTTGAATTTTTTCCACCTTTGGCTACTATGAAGAGTTGCTGGTATAAACATTGGTATACAAGTTTTCGTTTGAAAATTTGCTTTTTATTCTTTTTGATTTATAGTTGACTCTTGAACCAGTGCAGAGGTTAGAGACATCGACACCCTGCACAACTGAAAATTCACATATAATTTTTGATTCCCCAAAAATTTAACTAAGCAAACCAACTGTTGACCAGAAGCCTTACAGATAACATGAATAGTCAATTAACACATATTTTGTATGTTTTTTTTTGTTTTTTGTTTTTTGTTTTTTAAATTTTTTTTTTTAATGTTTATTTATTTTTGAGACAGAGAGAGACAGAGCATGAATGGGGGAGGGGCAGAGAGAGAGGGAGACACAGAATCGGAAGCAGGCTCCAGGCTCTGAGCCATCAGCCCAGAGCCTGACGCGGGGCTCGAACTCACGAACCGTGAGATCGTGACCTGAGCTGAAGTCGGACGCTCAACCACCTGAGCCACCCAGGCGCCCCAACACATATTTTGTATGTTAAATGTATTATATACTGTATTCTTACAATAAAGTAAGGTAGAGAATGTTATTAAGAAAATCATGAGAAATTACATTTTATACTAAATGTATTTATATTTTAAAAATCTTCATGTAAATGCACCTGAACAGTTCAAACCCATGTTGTTCAAGGTCAACTGTATACTGAGGGGTTGGATTGCTGATCACATGGTACCTTTTTGATGAACCACCAAACTGTTTTTCACTGTGGCTGTACCTTTTACATTTCTACCAGCAATACATAAAGGTTCCAATTTCATCACATTCTCATCAACAATTATTTTCCATTTTTGGTTTGTTTGCTTTTATAGCTATCCTACTGGGTCTGAGTGGTATCTCCTTGTGGTTTTGATTTACATTTCCCTAATAACTAATGATGTTGAGCGTCCTTTTCTGTGCTTTTTGGTCAGTTGTATATTTTCTTTGGAAAAATGTCTGTTCAAGTCAGTTTTTACATTGGGTTGTCTTTTTCATTGTGTTTAAGAGTTCTTTATATATTTTGCAGAGCAGGCCCTTATCAGATATGTGATTTGCAAATATTTTCTTCTGTGCTGTGGGTCTCTTGAAAGTGTTCTTCGATGTACAAAATCTTTTAACTTTGATAAAGTCTAATTTATCCATATTGTTGTTGCTTATGCCTTTGGTGTCATATCTAAAAAATCATTACCAAATCTATGAACGTGAAGGTTTATCCCTTCCTGTGTTGTCTTCTAAGAGTTTTATATTTTGGGGCTGCCTGGGTGGCTCAGTCGGTTAAGCATCTGACTTCAGCTCAGGTCGTGATCTCACAGTTCATGAGTTCGAGCCCTGCATTGGGCTCTGTGGTGACACCTCAGAGCCTGGAGCCTGCTTCAGATTCTGTGTCTCCCTCTTTCTCTGCCCCTCCCTAGCTTGCACTCTGTCTGTCTGTCTCTCTGTCTCTCTCAAAAATAAATAAACATTAAGAGTTTTACATTTATTTATTTTTGAGAGACAGAAAGAGATAGAGCACAAGTGGGGGAGGGGCAGAGAGAGAAGAAGACACAGAATCCTAAGCAGGCTCCAGGCTCTGAGCTGTCAGCACAGAGCTCGACATGGGGCTCAAACCCACAAACCACGAGATCGTGACCTGAGCCGAAGTCGGACGCTCAACCGACTGAGCCACCCAGGCGCCCCAAAACATTAAGAGTTTTATATTTTGGGCTGTTAAATTTAAGTGTCTGATCCACTTTGAGTTAATTTTTATAAATGGTATAAGATAGGAGTACAACTTCATTTTTTTATTTTTTTATTTTTTTTGTTGTTTTGTTTTTGTGTTTTTGCATGTGACTATCCAGTTTTCTCAGCATCATTTGTTGAACAGACTGTTCTTTCCTAATTTAATGGTCTGGGCACTTTTGTCAAAAATTAATCAACCAAAGATACATGGGTTTATTTCTGGACTCTTAATTGTATTCCACTGATCTATAGGTCTTTCCCTATATACCACACTGATTTGATTACAGTAATTTTGTAGTTTTGAAATAAGAAGTATGAGCCTTTCAATTTTGTTGTTTTGAAGATTGTCTTTGCTATTTGGGGCCCCTTGCAATTCCATATGAATTTTAGGATCAGCTTTTCTGTTTCTTCAAAAAAAGCCATGAGGATTTAGTTAGGGATTGCATTCAGTCTCTAGATCACTTTGTGTAATTACTGCCATCTTAACAATATTGTCTTCAAACCCATGAAATGTAGGATGTCTTTCCATGTATTTGAGTCTTTCAGCAATATTTTTAGTTTTAAGTGTGTAAGTCTTGTACCTCCTTAGTTAAATTTATTCCTTAGCATTTGTTAATACTTTTATAAATGGAATTGCTTTCTTAACTTCATTTTCTTTTTTTTAACATTTAGATGAGTACTTTGTCCATTTTTCTATTTTTAATATAATTTGTTGTCAGGTCAGGTAACATATGTTGTATACAGTGTGCTCTTGGTTTCGGGAGTAGATTCCTGTGATTATCGCTTACATACAACACCCAGTGCTCATCCCAAGTGCCCTCCTCAATGCCCATCACCCATTTTCCTCTCTCCCCCACATTCCCTCCCCCATCAACTCTCAACTACCCTATGACTCAGCAACAACACTACTAGGAATTTATCCAAAAGATACAGGAGTGCTGATTCATAGGGGCACTTGTACTCCAATGTTTATAACAGTGCTTTCAATAATAGCCAAATCATGGAAAGAGCCCAAATGTCCATCAATTGATAAATGGATAAAGAAGATGTGCTTTATATGTACAATGGAATACTACTTAGCAATGAGAAAGAATGAAATCCTGCCATTTGCAACAATGTGGATGGAACTAGAGAGTATTATGCTAAGTGAAATAAGTCAGTCAGAGAAAGATATCATGTTTTCACCCATAGGTGGATCTTGAGAAACTTAACAGAACCATGGGAGAAGGGAAGTGGAAAAATAGTTTCAAACAGAGAGGGAGGGAAACCATTCATTTTTTGCTTGCTCATTGATATAGACATACACCTTTGTATGTGTGTGTATTGATTGTGTATCCCACAACTTTGCTGAAATTGCTCATTAGCTCCAATAGTTATTTGTGAATTCCTTTGGATCATATATATATATGATTATATATCATATATATATATGATTATGTCATGTGCATTAAAAAACATTTTTAGACCTAGTTATTACTTTTATACCGGTGTTTTTTCAAGTTGCTGGTCACAGCCTATTAGTGGAGCATGAAATCGATTTAGTGTAAGTTTTGTTTTGTGAAATTTTCGTGTATAAAACATAGATGTAGGCATGTATTTGAGTCCTTGTATAAAATATATTTCTTACTGGGAATTATAGTCAAAAATATTATGCCGTATTTCACACCATGTAATTAGAATGTAAAATTATGGGATTGGTTAGATGAGCATGAAACTCTTAGCAGTTGCTTTTCATTACCTTGGATATGAAATTGTATATTGGAAGCTGTCTTCTGTGTATAAAAGTAAGTATGCAGAAAAATCCTCTGTTCATTGGTAGCTCTGTGAAAAACAAGCTTGTGAGTTTTTTTAAAGTTTTAATTTAAATTCCCGTTAGTTAACGTGCACTGCGACATTAGTTTCAGGTGTACAGCATAGTGATTGAACACTTCCATATATCACCTGCTGCTCATCAGAGGTACACTCCTTAATCCCCATCACGTATTTCATCCACCCTTCCCCCTACCTTCCCTCTGGTAACCATCAGTTTGTTCTGTAGTTAAGAGTCTGTTTCATGGTTTATCTCCCCCCGCCTTTGCTCATCTGTTTGTTTTTAAATTCCACATATGAGTGAAATCTTATGGTATTTGTCTTTGACTGACTTATTTCGTTTAGCATAATACTCTCTAGAACCATCCATGTTGTTACAAATGGCAAGATTTCATTCTTTTTTATGACTAATATTCCATTGTATAGCTTGTGAGATTTTTGTTTTTTGTGCTTTCTGATAAATCAATTCTTAGCCTCCTTTTGGGTACTGTGGGGAAAATTTCTTACTGAAACCCAAGGTATTTTTCTTGAGAAGAATATACTTTATTAAAGATAGTAATCTAATAAATGACATGTGATACTTATTACAAATGAAAATAACAGAAGGCACATTATGAAGGATAGTATAATCTACAAAGACATCTTTTATTCTCCAATGGATAGAAATTATTAAAATACAATAAAATGTATGTTTTCAGTAATTGTATTAATGTCAAATTTACTGAATATAGTAAAGAATTAAGGGAGAACCTACATCTTTTTAAAGAAAATGAAGTCCCTTAAAACATAACTATAGTACATGGTTACAAAATTATTACTTTACAAAAAAGCAAAATTATTCCCATGCACTAGACCCTTGATAGGATATCTTTCCAATCTAATATATTAAATGGCGTTTGAGTTTTCTAAATTGTTGTGCATCTTTTACCCACTGGTAGTTTTGGGGGGATTATGGACTATGTACGGTAAAAGACATCGAGACTGGAGATACGACCAGCAGACTTATTCTGCCCTCTGCTCTCTTTGCTGCACTCTCCATTTACTGATGGAGCATCTTCCCTGTGGTCCACATGTCATCCCAACAGTCTTTTTATTGCATTACACAATTCAGCATGTATTGGGATGAGCCTGGGCTTCAGAAACCCATAAAACTATGTTTAATTCTTCTCCGTCATGTCAACTTCTGACTGTGGACAATTCACTTGAGTCCTCTTAGCTTTAGTTTCCTTTGCTGTAAAATGGAGATAATTCCGGGCTACACTGAAGAGTAAATGATATTATGCTGTGTACATGACATGTCAAATATAGTGCCTGGCATGGTAAAAAGTAAATGACAGCTATTAAAATACCTGCATTATGATTAACACTTAGTAAATGGTAGTTCCCTTTCTACTTCCAACCAAAACTTTTATATATGTCCTATCATTTTCAAATAGAAGCTAACTAATTTTACTAAGCTCATCTGTACTATTGGCCGTTTGTTAGTGGACCACTTTTTCCATATAATTTTACTGATGATTTTGTGATGCATTAGGCTTTGGATGATGGGGATTGCCTTACTGTCTGATATAAAAATAGGAATATACTGGGTATATCTGTCTTTTAGGTACCAAAAACCCAAAATAATAAATGAGCCCTATTGTTTTATTTTCTTCTTCTGTAGTTATGTGCTGCTCATCTGCCAACTGAATCAGAGGCACCAAATCATTATCAGGCAGTATGTCGTGCACTGTTTGCAGAAACAATGGAGCTGCATACATTTCTGACTAAAATTAAGAGTGCAAAGGAGGTGAGTACTACTGCTTTCATATTTATTGGTATTGTGGAAAATTAACTTGAATTTTCAACACTGTCCGTCATATTATTTAAAATATTTCTTACCATCCTTATGATGGTAATATGATGTTTATTCCTAGGTATTTTATTATTTTTGGTGCAATTGTAAGTGGGGTTATTTTCTTAATTTCTCTTTCTGATGCTTATTAGTGTATAGAAATGCAGTGGATTTCTGTGCATTGATTTTATATTCCGTGACCTTACTGAATTCATTTTCAGTTCTGGTAGTTTTGGGATGTAATCTTTAGGGTTTTCTAGAAATAGTGTCATGCTATGTGCAAATAGTGAGTTTTACTTCTTCCTTGCTCATTTGGATGCCTTTTATTTCTTTTTCTTGTCAGATTGCTGTGGCTAGGACTTAGAAACTGGACATCCTTGTGTTGTTCCTGATCTTAGGGGAAGAGCTATCAGTTTTTCAGTATTGAGTATGATATTATCTGTGGGTTTTTCATATATGGCCTTTATTATGTTGAGGTGTATTCCCTCTGAATGTACTTTGTTGAGGATTTTTATCATGAAAGGATGTTGTGCTTTGTCAGATGCTTTTTATGCATCTATTAAAATGATCATATGGTTTTTTATCGTTTTTCTTACTGATGTGATTTATTATGTTGATTGATTTGTGAATATTGAACTACTTTTTTGCATCCCAGGAATAAATCCCACTTCATCGTGGTGAATGACTTTTTAAATGTAATGTTGGATTCAGTTTGCTAGTATTTGTTAAGGAGTTTTGCATCTATGTTCATCAGAGATACTGGCCTGTGGTTCTTTTGTTTTGTGCTGTCTTTATCTGGTTTTGGTATCAGGGTAATGCTGACCTCATAGAATGAATCTGGAAGTTTTCTTTTATTTTTTGGAATAGTTTGAGAAGAATAGGTATTAATTCCTCTTTACATGTTTGGTAGAATTTACTTATGAAGCTCTCTGGTCCTGGATTTTTGTTTGTTGGGAGTTTTTTGATAACTTATTCAATTTCATTGGTGATAATTCATCTGTTCACAGATGTCTTCCTAATTCAGTTTTGGAAAATTGTATATTTCTAGGAATCTATCCATTTCTTCTAGGTTGTCCAATTTGTTGGCATATAAGTTTTGATAATATTCTCTTATCCTTTGTATTTCTGTGGTGTCAAGTTGTTATTTCTTCTCTTTCATATCTGATTTTGTTTAAAATTAAATCTGTTCTAGGGGCACCTGGGTGGCTCAGTTGGTTGAACGTCCAGCTTCAGCTCAGGTCATGATCTCACAGTTCGTGGGTTCGAGCCCCACATCAGGCTCTGTGCTGACAGCTCAGAGCCTAGAGCCTGCCTTGGATTCTCTGTCTCCCTCTCTCTCTACCCCCCCCCCCCCCCCGACTCATGCTCTGTCTCTGTCTCAAAAAAATGAATAAACCTTAAAAAATTTTTTTAAATAAAATTAAATCTGTTCTTTCTTTTTAAAAGAATCTGTGTTTTTAAATGCAAGTGTATGAATCCATTTTATTAAGCAAAGATTTTCTTTTTTTTTTTTTAATTATTTCTTTTAAGTTTATTTATTTTGAGAAAGAGAGAGAGAGCACAAGTGGGAGAGGGTCAGAGAGAAGTAGAGACAGACCCCAAGCAGGCTCTGCAACATCAGTGCAGAGCCCGATGCGGGACTCGAACTCAAACTGTGAGATCATGACCTGAGCCAAGATCAAGAGTTAGATGCTTAACCAACTGCTCCACCCAGGTGTCCCTAAGCAAAGATTTTCATAAAGCTTCCTTACAAATGAGAAATGTTCAATCAGTTTCCCATATGACTTGCTTTTCACTATCTTTCTGCCACTCTTTTTCCATTTTAAAAGATGCGGTACCTGTTTCAGGAAGGGATAAGGACTCAGGAAGTAGGCTACATATTTGATAATTGAACTATTTTATAGTGGATTTGGATAAATATCTAATGGAGGTAGTTGGAATTAATATTCATATAATTTATGACCTCATTTTAGCTATTTTCTTACATTATTATTCATCACTGTGACTTAAAATGTTATGTGTAGAGTCCAAATGAACCATTTTAATTTATTTACGAGCTGAATCACCATAGTGTACATCACACAGATGGTTGTGAAGATTCATGAGCTCTATATAAAGCAGTGCAGCATCTGGCACACAGTAAGAGCTCAGTACATGATAGGTGGTGGGTATCATTTCTTTTATGACTAAAGTGCAGAGTTTATGTGAAGCACTAGTTTAAAACTTATGATAACACACAGTTTGGGGAGGGATACAAATGGCATATGTAAGAGTGGAAGGAAAATTTTAACCTATACTAGACTTATAAGACTAATTAGTTCTGGTAATAAGTGACAGATGTGTTATCCTTAATAAACCACCTTAAATAAATCCATTGTTTATGTCTGAATAAGAGCTCTAAGCATTCCTCTTCTGTCCTAGCCAGGATACTGCTTACAGTCTGTCTTTTTGTTATAGGCCAGTGAAAAACTGTTTATTTTTTTAGGATTTTATAGAGTTAGACCAAGAAGAAAGTCTTCAGTGGGGTGGAAAAGGTGGAAAAATGACTATGTGTTATTTGAAGAATAATTAAAAATGCATCATGGACTAGCTTTTCCTCCTGGATAGAACCAGAGGATGTAAGATCCGTTTAAAAGTTTCAGAGTAAACATCCGAAAGTACATTCTCAATTAAGGTTTATTACGTAGTAGAAAAGATTACTTTTTAAGCTTGTAATTGTCTTCCCCAGTTTGTTAAGTTTGAGATTACCTTGTCCAGAGAACAAGTATTACTTTTAGGGTGTAAGTATAGTCCTGTGGGGTTAGCATAAATTAAATGTACTGTTGAAGTTCTTCCAACGCACACATTCTCAGGAACCGTTTCTGAGCTTAAAGAAATGTATTAATAAGTTTTTCTTATTCTTATATTATTTTTTCTACTCCATTACAATGTGAGCTAAAAAAAAAAAAGATATTTTTTGCTCTTCATTAGAACTTTGCTTTGTCAAACACACTCCAAGAAATTTAAACATTATCAAAATTTATTTAAATAAAAATCTCACAAGCAGAGTAAAATACAAGTGGTTAGTCGCTGTGTGGCAGTGCCCACAGAGACCAGCCAGACCAAGGCTGGGGACCCTGGAGTTCCAGCCCCACCTCACCATGTCACCGTCTGGCACCACCCCAGATTTAGGTCTTTGTAAATATCAGTTCTGGCCTGTTTTCTCATCTCTTACTCTGTTTCCCCTCTTTGTTGATCTCTCTTACCCCTTTCCATTTTTCTCTGGAAACTGCTCCATTTTTAGAGAGAACTCCTCAGTGCCCTCAGGCTCTTCTCAGGCTTGCTCATCTGAGGGTAGTCCTTTCTGATACTTCCCCTTTCGGAAAGCTGTTCTTTCCTGCATAACTTCGTATATCTGTGCCTTGTGAGTTAGTAATACTCCGTCTCTGCTCTGCTGTTTCCAAACAACTGCTGTTCTTAACTTGCACAGAAAGCTCATGCCATCTACTTCTGTTCTTCTTTTCTTTTTTTTTTTTTAAGTTTATTTATTTATTTTGAAGGAGAAAGAGAGAATGTGTGAGCAGGAGAGGAACAGAGAGAGAGAAGGAGAATCCTAAGCAGGCTCCGCGCTGACTGTATGGAGCCCATTGCAGGGCTCAAACTCACGCTCCCCAAGATCACGACCTGAGCCGAAGTGAAGAGTCCAGTGCTCAACTGACTGAGCCACGCAGATACCCCAGGTTCTGTTATTCTTAAACCCATTGTCACTGTCATCTGCCACCATCTTGTGTGAGTTCTTTGATAAAAAGAAACTCTAGCTCTGTGTCCTTGACTTTCCCTCTACTTCACTGCTCTGCTTACCTGAACACACTTCTGGCCTCAGAACCACCTATAATCATTCCACCTTTGAAATCATGGACTCTTATCCCCCACTTACTAACTGTAACTTCTGCTTTTCGAGCTCTTTCCCTCATTGCCACCTGAGCTCATCTTCCAATCTCTCAACTCCCCCATTTTTCTTCCAGTTTATTAGCCCTTCCTGGATGTATGTCCTTTCCTGCGTGAACTAGGTTCAGTCACTTTAACAGGAGTTCAGGTCACATGTCCAAACCAGATTGTTGCACTAACCTCCCACCAGTCCCCTCGTCACTGTGAATCCTCTTCGTCAAGTTCATCTTTCACATTGTCTGCGAATGATTTTTGTAGATTACAGATCTGACCTGAGGAGTCCAGTCACACAGGTATGTGATCTTTCAGGCCTGACCCTAGGCTGGTTTTCCCCGGCAAATCCCAATAGGGGAAGGTGCCCTCCCACACATGACTTGGTGCATAGCCAGGGTTCTGCACACTGGTTTTCTGGAGGGAGTGGCAAGAACAGTGAGCATCCCCACTGGGTCAGCCATGTTCATTCACACATCTGCATCCCTAGCCCAGGCACCTTCACCAGGGCCTTGGCTGACATGCTTTCCTCCACTCTGGCTCATAACTTTCCATTTCTGCCCTTCCTTCTTTACCTCCCACCAGCCCCTGGTCCATAAAATGGCCGGAGCCTTTTGTCCAGTACTCCTCAGCAGTGAGGGGATTTTTCCCCACTTGCCTGAATGTCACCTAACTTTTGCCCAGTGTCATTCTGTGGGGGGAAATATGGAACAAGAGGAGCAAAACATCCTTTTTGGCCTCTTGTTTGCACTGTTGCATCCAGTGAATTAAGGCTTGATTGGTACTTTCAGTTCAGTTCATTCTACCTGACCTTAAGACCCCTGGTAGCTCAAAAGAACCATGTTGCTTCCCTGATTAATATGGTTCCCCATCAACTATAGAGTAAAACTAAAACTTTTCTATTGCACACAGGGCCCTTCATGGTGTTTCCCCTCCTTATGTTTTTATTGTCCTTTTTAACAGTATCCAATCAAAATTACTTATAGTTTCTGAATATGTCATGCTATTGTAGGTCTGTGTCCTTTGCACATTCTGTTCTTTCTGCCTGGAATTCTCTTCTTCCATTGTCTGCCTGGTGAACTCCTATTTATCCATCTAAACCCTGCTTCCATATTGCCCTCTTTGTGAAATATTCATGACCTCCCTCCAGCCCAACAGAGTTTTATGCCCTCCACTATCTCTGTATCTTATTCATCTTTCAGTCACGCACTTCTCATACTCTATAGTAGTTATTTGCTTACGTCTTTGTGGTTTTTTTCTCCACAGCTGGACCAGATCCTTCTTGAGATAAATGACTATGTTTTAAATCATCTTTATGCCAATGACTTTTAATGTAGTATATACACATAGGAAACAGTCCAGAAATACTTGTTGAACTGAAACAATTTATACATTATATCTGTGTTTTCTAGAACTTCAGAGGTTTTCAACTTGTTGAAAGAAGTCAGTTTTGAAAGCATTTGTGATGATTAGAAACCTTCCGGCCAAAGTATTTCTAGTAAAAGGAGAACTTTTATGGGAATATAGATGAGGTCTTAGAGTGCTCTTGCTGTTCTTCAAATTTATACATAAAATTTCATTTAATAATGAATCTTGATAGGACAAGCTACAGAATATGTGGAAATCCTGAACTTAAGAACATTCTGTACCATTTAATTACAGATTTTATGTTACATAAATTGCTTGTCAACACTGAGGTTTTAGAAGTAAAGTCTTAACATGGTCCAAGTGGATTTGTTTTTCCTCTGCAATGTGTGCTGCTTTCTTGAAATTGTGAATATTTTCATATATGTTCATGTATGTTCATGTATAGTCATTTTAACCTTTTCTCAAGAGTACTAAATTCACACTACTAATAAAATAGTCTGCTAATGTGAATATTTTTTCTAAAGATCTTAAAGTATACAGACAGGCATACCTCATTGTATTTCAGAGATACTGTGTTTTTTTGTTTTTTGTTGTGTTGTTTTTCTTTTAACAAATTAGATGTTTGTGGCAACCCAGTGTAGAGCAAGTCTATCCGTGATATTTTCCCAACAGTATTTGCTCACTTCATGTCTCTATGTCACATTTTGGTAATTATTGCAATATTTCAGACTTTTTCATTCCTGTCATGTTTGTTAATGGTAATCTATGATCAATGGTCTTTAATGCTATTATTGTAATTGTGGGTACTACAAACTGTGCCCATATAAGGCAGCAAACTTAACTGATAAATGTCTGTTCTGACTACTCCACTGACTGCCTGTTTCCCCATCTCTCTCCCTCTCCTTGGGTATCCCTATTCCCTGAGACACAAAAATGTTGAAATTAGGCCAATTAATAACTGTATAGGGGCCTTTAAGCCATACAGAGAAAGACAGATACCATATGTGTTCACTCCTATGTGGATCCTGAGAAACTTAACAGGAACCCATGGGGGAGGGGAAGAAAAAAAAAAGAGAGGTTAGAGTGGGAAAGAGCCAAAGCATAAGAGACTCTTAAAAACTGAGAACAAACCGAGGGCTGATGGGGGGTGGGAGGGAGGGGAGGGTGGGGGATGGGTATTGAGGAGGGCACCTTTTGGGATGAGCACTGGGTGTTGTATGGAAACCAATTTGACAATAAATTTCATATATTTAAAAAAAAATTGTTCAAGTGAAGGGAAGAGTTGCACGTCTCTCACTTTAAATCAAAAGCTAGAAATCATTAAACTCAGTGAGGAAAGTCTGTCGAAAGCCAAGATGGGCTAAAAGCTGGGCCTTTTGTGCCAAACAGTTAGCCATGCTGTGAATGCAAAGGGAAAGTTCTTAAAGGAAATCAAAAGTACTGCTCCAGTGAGTACATGAACAATAAGAAAGCAAAACAGCCTTATTGCTGATATGGATAAAGTTTGAGTGGTCTCGATAGAAGATCAACACGGTCATAACATCCCCTTAGGCCAAAGCCTCATCCGGAGACCCTAAATCTTTCCAGTTCTTTGAAGCTGAGAGAGGTGAGGAAGATGCAGAAGAAAAGTTTGAAACAAGCAGAGGTTAGTTCATGAAGTTTAAGGAAAGAAGCTGTCTTCATAATGTAAAAGTACAAGTTGAAGCAAGTGTTGATATAATAGCTGTAGCAGGTTATCCAGAAGGTCTAACTAAGGTAATTCTCATCTATTAGAAGAAGATGCCAGATAGCTAGAGAGGAGAAGTCAGTGCCTGGCTTCAGAGCTTCAAAGGACAGCTGACTCTTTTGTTTGTGGCTATGCAGCTGGTGACTTTAAATTGAAGCCGGTGCCCATTGACCATTCTGAAAATGCTAGGGCTCTTAAGAATTATGCTGACTCTACTTTGATGTGTTCTATAAATGGAATAACAAAGCCTAGATGACATCACGTCTGTTTACAACATGGTTGATGAAATATTTTAAGTCCATTGTTGAGACCTAGAAAAAAAGAAAGAGATTCCTTTCAAAATATTACTGTTGACTGACAATGCACCTGGCCACCCAAGAGCTCTGATGATATCCAGTGAGATTAGTGTTGTTTTCGTGCCTGCTAACACAACATCTATTCTGCAGCTCATGGATCAAGGAGCAATTTCAGCTTACAAGTTTTGTTATTTGAGAAATACATTTTGTAAGGCTATAGCTGCAATAGATAATGATGCCTCTGATGGATCTGGACATCAGTTGAAAACCTTCTGGGGGTGCCTGGGTGGCTCAGTCATTTGAGCATCCGACTTTGGCTCAGGTCATGATCTGATAGTATATGGGTTTAAGCCCTGTGTCAGGCTCTGTTCTGATAGCTAAGAGCCTAGAGCCTGCTTTGGATTCTGTGTCTCCCTCTCTCTCTGCATCTCCCCCACTCATGCTCTGTCTCTCTCACTCTGAAAAATAAACATGTAAAAAAATTAAAACATTCTGGAAAGTATTCACCATTCTAGATGACATTAAAAACATTTGTGATTTATGGGAAGAGGTAAAAATATTGACATCAACAGGAAATGGGGTGAAGTGGATTCCAACCCTTATGGATGGATGACTTTAAGGTGTTCAGGACTTCAGTGGAGGAAGTAACTACAGATGTTACTCTGTAACAAGAGAGAACTAGAATTGGAAGTGGAGCCTGAAAATGTGACTGAATTGCTATAATCCCACGATAAAACTTTAATGGGGGAGGAGGTGCTTCTTATGGATGAGCAAAGAAAGTGGTTTTTGAAAAACTTTTATTTCCATATAGTTGGCACACAGTGGTCCATTAGTTTCAGGTGTACAACATAGTGATTCAACATTTTTATACATTATGCTTGCTTACCACAAGTGTAGTTACCACCTGTCAGCATACAACACTATTAAAATATCAGAAAGTAGTTTTTTTTGGAGATGGAATCTACTCCTGGTGAAGATGCTGTGAATATTGTTGAAATGACAGAAAGAATTTAGACTTTGATATAACTTAGTTGATAAAGCAGTGGCTGGGTTTGAGACGACTGATTCCAATTTGGGAGGAAGTTCTGTGGGTAAAATTCTATCAAACAGCATCACATACTGCAGAGAAATTCTGAAAGGAAGAGTCAGTTGATGCAGCAAACTTCATTATTGTTTCATATTAGAGACACTGCCACAGCCACCCCAACCTTCAGCAGCCACCACCCTGATCAGTCAGCAGCCATCAACATTGAGGGCAGGATCCTTCACCAGCAAAAAGATTACAACTTGCTGAAAGTTCAGATGATGGTTAGCATTTTTTTAGCAATAAAAATATTTTTTTATTTTTTTAAATGTTTGTTTATTTTTAAAAGAGAGAGACAGAGCATGAGTGGGGGAGGGGCAGAGAGAGAGGGAGACACAGAACCCAAAGGCAGGCTTCAGGCTCTGAGCTGTCAGCACAGAGCCCGACGCGGGGCTCAAACTCACGGACCGTGAGATCATGACCTGAGCTGAAGTTGGACTCTTCACCGATGGAGTCACCTAGGCACACCAGCAATAAAATATTTTTAAATTATATACGTTTGTTTTTATAGACCTACTACTATCGCACATTTAATAGACTGAAATATAGTGTAAACATAGCTTTTATATATACTGTGAAAACAAAAATATTCACGTGACACATTATTGTGGTACTTGCTTTATTGTGGTGGCCTGGAACCAAACCTGCAATATCTATAAGGTATGCTTATACATTTAAGAATCAGACAATATTTCAGGGGTGCCTGGGTGGCTCACTTGGTTAAGTGTTTGACTTCGGCTCAGGTCAGGATCTCCCAGTTCATGGGTTTGAGCCCCGCATCAGGCTCTGTGCTGACAGCTCAAAGCCTGGAACCTGCTTTGGATTCTGTGTCTCCCTCTCTCTCTGCCCCTCCCTGACCCGCTTCTGTCTCTCTCTCTCAAAAATGAATAAACATTAAAAAATATCAGAATGTGTAAAGAATCAGATAATATTTCTTCTGTACCTGTGAGTTAGTATGTATCAAGTGGAATTTTCAAAGTGATGACCTCTGATTTAATAAGTTGATTATCTGATCATCAGTGATGTTTCACATTACATTTTATCTGTGTGTGTGGGCACGCACGTGTGTGTAAAATTAGGGTAAATTCGTAGTATCAAAACATTGGGAAAAAAATATTTGAGCTTAGTTGCTGATAATGTTCCTGATTTCACAGACCAAAACTACTTCATGTTAAATTTCTTATATGCTCAACTGACAATTTATTAAAATATAAGTAAAACCCCTAACCTGTTCCCAAGTGTTAACTAGTTGTTCTATGACATAATTATGCTTATTAGACCTGGCTTACTTTAGAAAGCTCAGAGCTTTGTAGTTCATCATCTATATGGAATACAAACTCACTTTTATTCTAATCTTTTTATGATGTGATGATTTCCTTCTTAATGAATGAGATCCATTAAGGTTATTCTCTGAATGACAGAGAAGTTTTGGATAGACCTGCTGTTACTGTGTCTCAAAAGCAATTTGATATTCTTGAAAGTAGGCACATATTACTGTGTCTCATAAGCAATTTTTATTTGATATCCTTGTATGTAATTATAGATGAAGGGACAGGCTAAACAATCCATTTAGTGCATCAGGTTGTATGAAAGAAGAGACAGCCCAGGTCCTATTGCCAGTAACCCACCACCACCCAAACTCTACCAGCAAGTGTGGCCAGTGAGCATGTGTGCTGGAGAGTGGAGAATTTAGCTTGGCAGTTTCAAATGTAAATTTTTTGTTGTAGAAAAGGAAGTTATATTAATGGTAGTGTCCTTTATTCCATTGCTGTCTAGGTAGTGTTTGATCATCAGTCCCTGTGTTGTTATTGTTAAATGAAATTATTTATCGGTTCCACAAACTGTGATCCCTACTGCTTTCCTGTATTATTCCTACAGCTATAAAATGGCCTCTGTCGCTTACTCCATTTAATCCTAATGAACAGTCCTGTGACTCTTACTTTGCAAATTGGCAAACTAAGGCTTACAGAGATTGGGGGCTAACACAGAAGCTGTCAGCACTTCTGACACCAGCGTTTCCATCTTCATCCTCATCTTCATCCCCGTAAAGATGCTCAAAGGTTTCCTCTAAGAATAGTCACATACGATAGACTATATTGGAACAAAGTTGAAGAGAGTTCCTAAAATGGAGATGTATGCTTTAATATAGGCTTCTGAGCAGGATTGGAAAGAAGTTTATGGGAGCCAGAGAGAATAAAATTTGGAGCTGGGGAGAAGAGGGTAAATGAGAGAACATTGTGTGTGTGTGTGTGTGTGTGTGTGTGTGTGTGTGTGTGTGTGTCTGTCTGTCTGTCTCACACACGCACACAAATGGGATGGAAGGAAGGAAGGTATCATGTTAAGTTTAGGTATGAAATAATATGGAGGTGTGAAATGGGAAGAGACAGAAGTGTGTTAGAAATGTCAAAGACTGAGATAAAATCATTTTAAGATTAGAAGTCAGTTGATTTTATTCCAGTATGTTCCTAGCATGCTCTAACCATCATTGCCTCCTTGTTGAGAGTGTGTAGTGTGCTTGCCCCCAACCCCAAATCTACAGTAAATATGTTGCTTCACAATAGAATATTTACTATATTTCTTTAATTACTATATTTACTATAGTGTAAAAAGAAAAACCTGAGGTATCAGAGAAGTATAGTGTATAAAAGCAATCTTTCTTTTGAAAGAAGAATCCTTTTTTCAAGCAAATAAGTCATTTTAAAATTTATATTTATAATATATTAACACTAGTCATTTTTATTTTTATTTTTTAACTTTAGAGTGAGAGGGAGAGTGTGTAAGTGGGGGAGAGGGGCAGAAGGAGAGAGAGAGAGAGAGAGAGAGAGAGAGAGAGAGAGAGAGAATGAATGAATGAATGTGCAGCAGGCTCTGTACTCAGCACAGAGCCCAATCCCACGACCCTGGGATCATGACCTGAGCAGAAATCAAGAGATGCTCAGCTGACTGAGCCACCCAAGCACCCTGATGCCGATCATTTTTAAAAGCCCCTTTGTTGTTGGTGAATCATTTTCTTTCACTCATTATTCATGGGACATCAGTTATATAGCTTTTGCTAGATTTGTGTTCATTTATCTTTAGAAAGGGAGGAGAGGGCAATTAGGTATGCTAAGGCCCCTGTAATTGTTAACTTCGCTGCAGAAAGTACAATTCATTAGGCTAAATCTTTGTTTTATTCATTCTCATTTTTTTAAGTCTTGTTGTATAGGCAAAATGTATACTGATAAACATTTTAAGTGCATGCCCAGTAAAATTTGCTATGAAGTTATTATATACTATTTTACATCATATTTTAAACTTGAAATGGATTTTATAGGAAAGCAATTCACTGTTGAAGATTTTAGAGGAAAGCTCAATATTATAAATATTGAGCTATAACACTCAACATTACTATTAATTGATGTCAGTATCCACTAAAAATTCTGTATTTTAAAATCTAATGATAAAGAAATCCCTATAAAGAAGAAATTCCTAATGCAGTAATATTAGGCATAAATTAATGAACAGTAAAAATAATTGAGATTTATGAACATATGTTCATATTATCATAAGAAGGCATGTAAAATAGATTTTAAAGTCAGTGTCTGTTTTCTAGGAGATTGTGTACTCAAAGTGATGAAAATTTTCTCTCCCCTTGCACTTTCTTGCATCATACACATAAACAATCCTAGAACTAAAGTGGAATATTCCAAACATTTTGATCTCTAAGGGATAAGATGTCTCATATAGTTAAGCCATCTTGGATTTCTTCAGAAGCAGCCTCTACAGGTGTGGATTGTCACTTCTGATTATCTGATTATAATGATCTTTGATCTCTTCTCAAGTGTGGTGCTTAATTAGTTTTTTATTGACATCTTAAACTCATAAATTCTATCTTCATTCACTGTTTTAATTATGGTTTTCCATTTGCGTCTTTCAGGCCTGCGCTTAATGGACATCTCCTTAGACTGCCCCTAAACACTCGTGTGTGTGTGCATACATAAATAGATATAGGTATATATTTATATCTCACACTCAGTCTTTTACTTTAAAATCAGTTGCCCTGTTTATTTCCTTCCTCACAGTTATCACAGTTGTCTTGATGACTTCTTTTCTTACTCATTGGTATCTACCACAAGAAAATAATCTCATGAAGGGCAAAGACCTTTTCTCTCTGATACACTGCTATATCCCAGTGTAATAGGGCCTCTAAATATTTGATCAGTGTTGAATGAATTAGAGAATCTGTGGTTCAGCTACTGTAGATCTTACCATCTATCTTGAATCTTGGTCCCTGACACTCTTGACTTGTCTCCAGAATGTACAGCCTCCTTCATGTTCTCATTGCCTTGTGCCTTCTTCATGCAGTGGTCTGACATCTCTTGCCTGGGCCATGGGAAAGCCTTCTGATGTAATTTCCCTTTTCATCTACAGTCTACCATCCAGTGTTATGTCGCTGTGTAGAGATCTTGTTGGCTACTTGGTACTTGTAGGTGGAAAGTTTAGACTCCTTGGCATGACATAGGGCACTATTCAGAATCAGGCTTCAATCTTAACCTCTCCAGGCTCTTCATTCACTGTATGCAACCTCCCCTGTAGTCTCTGAGCATCCAGGGACTCTGTACCTACCTGAAGTTCCTGTTCCCCCTCTTCTCTCACCTAGAAAATGCTTATGGGACGCCTGGGTGGCTCAGTTGGTTAAGCATCTGACTTCGGCTCGGGTCATTATCTCTTGGTTTGTGGGTTCAAGCCCCGCATTGGGCTCTGTGCTGACAGCTCAGAGCCTACAGCTTGCTTTGGATTCTGTGTCTCCATCTCTCTGACCCCTCCTCTGCTCGTGCTCTCTCTCTCTCTCTCTCTCTCTCTCTCTCTCTCTATCTCTCTCAATAATAAATAAACATTAAAAATTTTTTTTAAATTGCAAAAAAAAAAAAAAAAAGTTACCATATGATCCAGTAATTCCATTATTGGGTATTTAATGAAAACACTAATTCAAAAAGATATGTGCACCCAAGTTTATTATTTATAGTAGTCAAGGTACAGAGTATTACACAGCCATAAGAAAAAATGAAATCTTGCCATTTGGGACAACATGGATGGACATGGAAGGCATTATGTTAAATGAAATAATTCAGACTGAGAAAGACAAATACAGTATGATTCCACTCATAAGTGGAAACTTAAAAAAAAAGACAAATGAGTAAATAAAAAACAGAATCAGACCTATAAATACAGAAAACAAACTGGTGGTTGCCAGAGGAGAGGGAGGTGAGAGGTTGGACAAAATTGTTGAAGGGGTGTGGGAGACAACGAGCTTCCAGTTATGGAATGAATAAGTCATGGGAATAAAAAGCACAACACAAGGAATACAGTCAATGATATTGTAATAGTGATATAGTAGGACAGATGGTAGCTACATTTGTGATGAGCATAGCGGAATATATAAACTTGTCAAATCGCTACATTGTGCACCTAAAACTAGTAGAACATTGTGTGGCAACTATATTCAAATGAAAGTAAAAATTTTTAGAAAAATAAAAATACAAGTAGCATTATGCTAGTGTCTTGATTTTCTGAATGTTTTAATGATCCTTAGTTACATGTGACTTTATTTTAAACCTCATCATTCAAATTCTTTTGAATAGTTAAGTCTTACCCTAAATTTAATGATGGAAGGATGATCTCTAGATGCTTAGATTAGAACCAGTTTACCTTTATCTGCTAATATTTGACCAGATATTGGAATTATGGGGTAAGAAGATGAACTGGAAATAAGCATGAATAAGCATGAATCTCAGTATGAATCTTCACAATATTAACATGAGTGTTTTTATACTGTACAATCATAACTACTGCTGTGACACTTCATTAAGTATTGTTACTATTAGTGCTATAAGAAATCAAAGTTTCATGATGAAATCTTTGAACTGTTTATCTTAGATAAGATTATTACCAGTAGAATATTATGTGTGTGTGTATATGTGTGTGTGTATAAATGTGTGTATATAAAGTATCTTTTGTTGCTAGGGGAAAAGCAATGTTTTTGGAATTGACTAAGCTGTTATTATTTTTTGTCTTTTTAAAAAGTCAAATAGCCACATTTAATTACCTACAGCTTATTGGAAAAAATCAAATGTAGGTATTTAGCATCCACCATCTCTTATCAGCCCATAACCAAATCCACCTGTGTTACATAATACCATTGCCAGTGACCACATTCAATCATACTAAGGCATCTGCATGTGATATGACTTCTGACATATTCTGCTTGACTACACTTACAAAGATAAAGTCACAAGACCTCTATCTCATTAACATATTAAGATGTATTTTAGGGGTCCCTTGGTCGCTCAGTCAGTTGAGCATCCGACTTGACCTCAGTTCAGGTCTTGATCTCAGGGTTGTGAGTTCAAACCCTGCTTCCGGCTCTGCGCTGGGCATGAAGCCTACTTAAAAAAAATAAGTTAAAAAAAAAAAGTGTATTTTAGTCAGCTTTCTCATATTCCCTGCCTATCATTCTCCTCATGCCTGCTCACAACACTTCCAATAATAAAACTGGCATTTAGGTTAGCTGGAAATTTCTCCCTACAGCTAAAATGGATTTATATTCTGCCAAGACATGAGCATATCATTTTTTGAAAGAAAGAACTGCCACCAGATGTCTGTTTGTAAGATTGCCATTTGTTCATTTTAATTAGATCATCCATCATTTGTAACTTTTCATGGCCCTTGTCAATGTCTGTCTTTTTTCTATTGATTTATTATTTTGTGAATGTTAGTAAACGTGCAGAGCATTTACCTCATCAGAAGTAATTAACTTACTCTTTCTGCCCTGGGCATCTTGCTTGTATCACTATTCTCCCTGCTAAAATAATTGCAGAAGAATCTTTATTTAAGATATCATGTAAGGGTACCTGGGTGGCTCAGTCGTTAAGCATCTGACTTTGGCTCAGGTCATGATCTCATGGTTTGTGAGTTCAAGTCCCACATCAGGTGTGCTCTAGCCCCACTTCCAGTGAACATGAGCCCTGAGCCCCTCTTCAGGTAAAACATGAGCCCTGCTTTGGGTGAGCCTCAATTCTGTCTCTCTCTTTCTCTCTTCTCTGCCCCTCCTGGGATTATCCCTCTCTCTGCTCTTCACTCTTGCAGCATTTCTCTCTCTCGCTGTCTCTAAATAAATAAATAATAAATAAATAAATAAATAAATAGCATGTAAGAAGTCTCCTACTTGCAGGTTCTGTAACTTCTCCAATTTAATTAAATTTATTTTAACAAAATTCATATGATTCGAACATTCAAATTATATATACTAAGCTATACCCTTATGCTGGCTGCTGTCCCACAGACAACAAATGCTATTAATTTGTTTTTTGTTCTTATGGAGACATTTTATCCATAACTAACAAAAACATCATGTTTTTTTCTTCCTTTTTTATGCTGTTCTGAACTTTCCTTTTTTCATTTAATAATATATCTTGGAGATAATTTCATATCAGTCCATAGTGTTTACATCTAGTATGAGTTTGTAATATTTTCTTGTGTGGATATACTGTGATTGATTTAATCAGGCTCTTTGTTAGAAAGATTACTTCTAATCTTTTGATGTTTCATACAGTGCTACAGTGGATAGTTTTAAAGCTACTTTTCATGGGTGTAATCATATATGTAGGATAAGTTCCTAAAATTTGAATTACTGGTTCAAATGGCATGTGCATTTACAATTTTCATAAAATATGAAATTGTCTTCAATAGAGGTTTACCAATGATCTTATCCTTTGCATTGTGTAAGAGTGTGTCTTTTCCTATGCAATGTGTTTTTTAAGTGATAGGTGAAATTTTGTATTCCTTAGTTCTAGTTTACATTCTCCTTACTATGAATGAATGAGATTGGGCAACTTTTCATATGCTTAAGAGCATACTTGTATTTACCAATTGCCTATTCATATCCTTTGCCCATTTTTCTAATGTAGTATTGGTCTTTACTTACCCATTTGTATGTCTTAAGAAAATACTTGTTGTGATATAGATTGCAAATATAGCCCATGATATTTTAATGATCATTTTATTATTATCACTGCCTTTCTTTATGTGTGAAGACTTGATGAGTCTATAGGGGTGAAGAGTGGATAAATATGAAAACTGGAAGGGTGGTTGTATTAGGGAGATACTGTGAGTCCAGCTACTTGAGGCAGAGACATTCATTAAACCCTCAGAGAGAGAGAGAGAGAGAGAGAGAGAGAGTGTGTGTGTGTGTGTGTGTGTGTGTGTGTACACAAAAGTATTGGAAGAATTTAGAATGAATTTCCTTCATTGTCATGACTTCATCTATAGTTTTTTGTAATTTCTTTAATGAACCATATAAATTCAAATTAAATTTTACAGAAATTATCAACTTCTAGTTTAGTATCTTAACATTTTACATTTTTTAATTAAGTAAAATGCTGACTTTCTTTCATCTTTGTTGTAGTTACCTTTTCCGAATCGTATCCCTTGAGGAGAAGACTATATTACATCTTTAACAAAGTGTTATAAAACTTGATGAAAATATAAATCATATTCTTTTGTAATTATCCACTAACTCTTTAATGTACATGGGAGACTTCCAGTTATCAGATGAACTGCTATAATTCCATGGGAGTTTTTTGTACCCTAATTTTTGGAACACTAATTTGGGGCTGGTAAATATGATAAAATCCCTTTTCTTGCTTTTCTCTATGGTAAAAATATCTCAGCTAGGACAGCATGGCTGTTAATCTCTGTGGCTGATATATGTGTTCTTTTTATTACAGGCGACATTTATATAAGTGATTTTGTCACTCGGGAAATATAATTAATAGTAATTTCTTTGAAAGCATATTAGCATATATTGAGTAAAAAAAAGGTTCAAGGAGTTACTAAAACATATTCATTTTTACACATTGAAAAGTTTCTAACTGAAACATGTACTCAGTATATAGAGGAATATCAATAAATGATAAATGGCGTTAAGTGGTTAACAGTATGCAGGAAAATGATCATCATTGAAATGCTGTTATTAAAGTATTCTTTTAATACATGAATATATCTGTAACGGTGGTTTAATCTAAAAAGAGGCATTTATATGTGAGCTGGTGTTGAACCTATACAAATGAATTAAAATTATTCTGTGAGCATTTGATATCTTGTGATTCACAGAGTAGATTTTATTTGTTTGTTTTTTAAGGTGCCAGGAACTGAAAGTGTTGGCTTGGAGCAGTGCTAATTGCTAGCTTGAGAATGGTTATGTCAGACATGCAGAGAGTTAATTGCCATGCGGGTACTCAATTATAACTTTCTCACCATATTCCAAGCTCAGGTTGGCATCTGTTATTACATTTGTGCATACAAAATAATTTATTCAGAAGCCAGAATATAATTGACAGAAGCTTGTCACTAACACTAGAAAAATATGTAATTTACTTTCAAATAACTCATTTGTTTTTGCTAACTAGAAACCTGAGATTTCTAGTTGCACATTGCTTTAGGCCTGTTCAATTACAGTATTCACAGATTCTCAGCTACTGTATTTGACTTATTTGTGAGTCAGGATTTTGATTTCATGAAGAGGCCAGAGAGAGGTCTCATTTGGTAAAAGAATAAAATGTTATTGTGATGGAATAAAAAGTATTCACAGTGAAATCTCACAGATATTTGTTGGTTTTTAATAACTAGTACTTACTAAATGCTTAACATGAGCCAGGCACCATGCTGTATTCTTTCGGTATTATTTTATGTAATATTAACAAAATCTAGAAAGTAGTTTTTTGTCTGCATTTTACAGACGGGAAAACAAACTGAGGATTAGAGCAGTTAGGTGACCCGTATAAAGACACACAGCTAGGAAGTGTCTGAACTACAGTTTATGGTAGAAATTCAGAAAAATTAAAAAACATGAAATTCTTGGACTATTAATTTAAACTGTCTTTAGTATTATAAAGAGCAGATCGTTTTTCTTAGTAGCAGGGAGTTAGGGATTTTATCACGGCACAAGTAAAGGCAGAGATGTGTAAAGGTGTAAAACAGTAAGACCATCTGGATGGGATGTGTTGGAGAACAGTATAATTTAAGGTTGGGTGGAAAAGGGACCATGTGCTTCTCATATGACTCCACCAGACTACCCCTAAGACATAGAAGCATGAACTCGTACTTCTAGACTAAAGGAACATATTAAATCATAACTCTTTCAGTTGCAAGTAACAGAAATCCATTCCAATTAGCATGAGTGAAGTACGGGAATATTTACTGGCTCACATAAATGGAAAGTCTAAGGGTACAGCTAACTTTAGGCGCAGCTGGATCCAGTGTCTCAAACTCTATAATCAGGACTGGCTTTCTCTCTCTCACTCCCCGGGATGGGCTTTTACTAAAAAGCAGGTAAGATGACAGTCTGTAGCTTAAACCTCACATTTCCTCAGTTTAGTAACTCCAGCAGAAAGTCTTTCTCTTAATTAGAGCAAAAATATCTTGGAGGAAAGTTCAGAAACATATGCCTGCTCAAGAACTAGGTGCTGTGGCTGTACTGGCTGGTGGAGGCTGTGTCCTCACCCTTGTGAGTAGGTGATAAGGTGTGCCGGCCATGGGATTAGCCCTACTCAAACTATAGGGGCTGAATTCCCCAAATGAAAGAAGGAAGGGGGGAGATGTATCTAGACAAAAGCAACAGATACCCACTGAGAGATGTATTGTTCAGTGCAAGTCAAAGTGTCTTTGAAATCATACATTTTACCTTTAAAATCCATGTAAACTTTATTTTATATGTCTACATCTAATTGTAATATTTTTTTATTTTTTTATTATGTTTCTTTATTTTTGAGAGGCAGAGAGAGACAGAGCATGAGTGGGGGAGGGGCAGAGAGAGAGAGGGAGACACAGAATCCAAAGCAGGCTCCAGGCTCTGGGCTGTCAGTTCAGAGCCTGCTGCAGGGCCTGAACTCACGAACCGTAAGATCACGACCCAAGCCAAAGTCGGATGTTCAACTGACTGAGCCACCCAGGCGTCCCTAATTGTAATATTTTTTAAATGTTCCATGTGTGGATTGAGTTCCCCCATGAAAAGGATTCTGAGGGGTAAAATTTGAATTCGGGAGGTTTTATTGGGAACTGCTTTGGGGAACACCTGTGAGCAGTGAAGGAAAAGTTGAACTATGATGCACGTGCAGCAGGTTGCAGCTGATCCCACAGGGAGCTCAGAAGTTGGGATGGCCTTTCAGAGATGTCCCAAGAGAGGCAAGGGGGCCTGACCTGTGTACCTCCACACAGACCAGTGATTGGGTGTGGGCTACCCCAGAGATGGGGCATACCCATGACAAGGCAGCTCCTTGCTCTGAGCCCTGAGTGCAGCTCCTAGGGCAGGATTAGGTTATGGAGCAGACAAAACCTCCAGCAGCAGTGGAAGAGTACTTCATTCCTGAAGTGGGTGCAGGGTGTGGACCTAGGCAACTTACCACAGCATGATAATCTATCACATCTGTGAGTAAAATTTGCTCCAGGAAAATGTGTCCTGTTTATCTGTCATTGTAAATGCTCCCTGGCATATCACTATACTGTTTGACCAGAGGTCGCTGGAAATATGGGTACCCCAGTTTGAAGGTGACAGCAGAAACACTGGGAACCCATCATAGGGGAGTAAAAAGGTAAACCAAATGAGGAAGATAACCGAGGCAGAAAGAACAGTTGAAAGACTTGCCATCATCAGCTTTGGTAGTAGCAGTGGGAATCTAGAAAAAAAGATAATATATCTTCATCTTGCCAAAGACCACCCATCTTCTCCTGTACCTGTACTGTTTATCTTGCCTTCTCTTGTTTGGAGCCTAGAAGGACCTAGAGACCATCAGAAATTTTAAAAAACAACATAGGCTTGCAAAAATGAGTTTCTCCATCATGTTTTCAGCTTTTTTCATTATCTTTTGGCTTATAGATCATTGGGTAAACAATATAGTGCTTGTTGTGGGATCAGCCTGTAGGTGACAAAGAGCCCATATTGCACTCTTGGTTATGGATGGGGAAAGTGTGTTGTTAGGGTGTTGGCCCATGTGTACATATTTGATCTTCTTAGGCACTAAGGTTTCAAGCCAATTTATTTTGATGTTGACTGAATCTTGTTGACGTGTTTAGTATTATAATTACTTCAGTGTGCATTTTTTTCTTTTTATTTACTCTGATTATTATTTATTTTAATCTGTTGACTGAATGAGACACTTAAATGTAATGTGAGCTTGGATTACATGTTTATTTCCCTGAACTGGAAAGCACATGTTTCCGTGTGGCATAGATAAGAGTTTTCTTCCCCACCCCTTCAGTAGATTCTGAATTTAGAGAAGAAAATTCAGATTTTCCTCTGAATAATTTTCCCTTTCATAGGGCTTCTTGTTAAAGTTGACTTGATAAGAGCTGTTGAGGAGATTGAAGGGCTTGGTTGAAAGATCTTAATTCACTTATTCAACAAATACTTGCTAAGCACCTACCAAGAGCAAGGCATGCTTCTAGAGATTCCAGGAGCCCAGCAGTGAACAAAATACACAAAAATAATTCCTTATGAAACTTAAAATCTAGTAATGAAAGGCAGACAGTAAACACATTGAGTAAATCATATAGACTATTAGAAGGCAGGATGATTTTTGGAAAAAGACATAGACTAGGGGAATTGCTAGTGCAGGGAGTGGAGCTTGGGGTTTGTATAGGATTGCATAGGATGGTCAAGGTAGGCCCCATTGAGAAGGTGACATTTGAGCAAAAATGAGATATGTATGGGAATTAGCTATGTGGAGATGGGGGGTAAAGCATTGTGGAGAGAGGAACAGCCAGTACAAATGCCCCAAGGCTGGAGTTGGAAGAAATAGGAAGAAATGAGGTACTTATTCTAAACTTTTGGTATTTGGGTAAGGGAGGGAAGAGCACTGCTGCTGAGAGAGTCCCAAGGTGCCCAAAGGCATTTCACCTCCCTAAGTCTCTTTCTTTTCTTTTACGCTTTTAATTATAAAAAGCTAGAAAGAACACTATTCTAGTCAATAGAATAATATATATCTTAAGGCATTAATTCTTTTTGGGATAGAGCTTGGATTACAGTCCTCAGAGGAACAAAATAAATGTGCCTCTCCTTTTGATCTCTTCCCTGTTCAGCTCTGATTTCAAGATGTCACTACTTGATGAAGATTGTGGACTTGGGTTGAAAACCATGGCTTTAAATCATGAGAGATTTTTAAAAAGACAGCTAATTATCTGTAGCAAAAAAAGGGGGGGGGGTATTTTAAATATCAGAAAAATTGCATGTACCAGGACATCTGTTGTGTCATTAAACACAGAAAATGGAGGGTCCTAATTTAGTAATGATTATTACTCAGATTTTGACACAATGTTACACTAGATATTAAGTACCCAATTATCTGCAAAGCCGTAGTCTTCTTTTTCCTTGTGTGTTAGCAGTTCATAAATACTAATTTTAGCGAAAGTAATGTAGAACTTTATCCAGCTTTTTTCTAAGGCTTATCTAAGTCATTGGGAAGCAGCATCAGGACACTTAGATTCCCAACAGGGCCATTCTTCTCATTATCTGGTGTCCCTTCCACACATCTTATCTCCTGTCTGAGACCCTGATGCCGCTTCTACCTACTTCACTCTCTGTCCTGCCTGTGGGGAGACCCCAGCCATGTCACTTAGCTTTTGTGAGCCTCAGTTGTGAGCCCAGCCATAACAGGGGTTGTGCTTGGGGTTAAGTGATGGTTGCCTGAAGCCTTAGCACTTGTTAGCTGATATTATTATTTCCCCATACCCTGTTGCAGCCAAGAAGTACTTCCCTCATCCCCCAAATGTCTTTCCTAGCAAGAGAATACGTTATTTATACCACATTTTCTTCAAGTGTTCAGAGTTATTTTATTCTTTTTATATTAATACTCCTATACATTATTAAGTACAAAAAAAGCAGGTGATGTTATTCTCATTTTGCAGATGGTCAATCTGAGATGTTGAGAAGCAAAAAATAAATGGTTTAGAAATGTTTTCTATTAAGTATTTTCATATAAAATAAACTAGGTTTCATAAGGTACATTTAAACTCAGTCCACAAGCATTCAGGCAAATAAACTCAACAAATTGTAAAATATACAAGAATTGATTTGTTGTAAGTAGGAATGGTATAACACAGATTAGTAATTAATAGCCGAGTAGATGTTTTAGTTATCATGATTTTCTTAAAATTGCAAATGTTGGATTCATGCAGTTTCAAAGGGTGGGGCATTGTGTGTCAACAGCATTCAAATAAATTAAAAATTGAAAAGTGTACAAACTTGCAGTTTTAAGATGAATAAGTTCTGGAGATCTAATATACAGCATGTTGACTGTAGTTAACAATATTGCCTTACATGCTTGAAAGTTTCAAGAGTAGATCTGAAGTGTTCTCACCACGTACACAAAAAAGTAATTATAGGAGGCGGTGGAGGTGGTAACTACCCTTATTGCAGTAATCGTTTTTGTAATATATACATTACCAAATAATAAATAAATAAAAAGCATTTTATATATTGAAATTTACTCATGAAATTATTTGACAAATATATATTGAGTATAAAAAGTGCCAATGCTATATATATTAGCCCCTGAGAATGGAATTTTGCCTCATGAAACCTAGAGGGAAGGTACAAACAAATGTAAAACTACAGTGTAAAAAGGGCTACAGAGGAAAGGTGGATGGTGCTATATGCCACTGTATAGTAGGAAGATTTGACTTAATTGAGGGGAAGGGAAGGCTTTCCTGAAGAATTGATGATTCTGTTGAGCCTGATATCTGAAAGAAGAGCAGAAGTAGAGAATAAATGAGACCAGGCATGGGGGTGAGGAGAGGAGAACATCTGGGGCCAGACCACATCAGAAGTCAGCAAAAATTAGATAGTGTTTGGATTAAGGGATCTGCAGTGGAGATAAAAAGAAGAGGGCTTAGGTTATATGGAGGAAATAATATCTGTGAGATTTAATTGTGTATTGAATAAGGGCATTGGGGGAAAAGGCAATGTCAATACATTTTAGTGGTGTGAGTTAATATTGTGACAAAGGTTTAGCTGCAAGGCCTAGAAGGAAATTAGAAGGAACAATCTCAGTCCATCTCTCTGTAGTACTGTATCTATTGTAGTTTACCATTGACTGAAATGTATAGGGGAGTAGATTCTGTACTATCTGCTTCAATAATGCTTCTATATAGACTTTATCTGAAGATATCTGTTAGAAATTTTCATTTGAGAAGGTAGCATAATGAAATTTTTATACCTAAATGTTTTCTTTTTATTTTCATTGATAGAATCTTAAGAAGATTCAAGAAATGGAAAAGAGTGATGAATCTAACACAGACCTGGAAGACCTGAAAAATGCTGACTGGGTAAGGTAGTTGGATATGCACTGTTCTGCTTAGTGTTGAAGACAGAGTGTGATGATTTCTAAAATGCTTGTTACTAAGGACTGTAATACGAATTGATATATGAATTTGAATGTGCTTAGTCTTACATTTGAGGAAACATCTTCCCCATTTTACAAAACTAACTGATTTTATTAGAACTACCCCAATGTCCCTTCTGATAAAATTGATGTTTTAAAATACTGACCTTCCTGATTATATTAATGTCTTAGCATACTCTTGTAAGTCAGAGTTTAAGCTCTGTTTCAGGATAAGGTGTGAAACTACAGTGTAGTGCATTCATTTATCCGATGAATAGTTACTGTATTAGGGTTCTGAGATGCAGAATTATTCATTCCTGTATTATTACAGGATCTCTGCCTGCATAAAACAGAAGACAGATTTCTAGCACAGATGATTACAGTGTATTTATGCAATACACTTTGAGTAGCCACTTTTTCTGGCATGGTACTAGACCCTAGTAAAACCAAGAGTCCCTGCCCTCATATATGACTTAGAGTTGGGTAGGCATGACAGCCTTGGGGCTGAGTCATTGTCATGAAATTAGACTGAGGTATGTTCAGGCATCAGTGGGAAGGCACATTTTAGGATTCTGAATTTTCAGGTTAAGGATATTGGTTAAAAAATGATACCATTAAATGAGGGACTAGGAATATTTGGGGGATATGAACAAATTGCTTTTGACCATATTAGACTTTGTTTGCCACATTCTTTTTTAACAGCTTTATTAAAGTATAATCAGCATGCAATAAGTTACACATATTTAAAAGGCATAATTTGATAAGTTTTGACATATACACACATACATACATACCCATGAAACCATCATCATAATCAAAATATTGAGCCCATCCATTAACCCCCATAGTTTCCTCATGCCCCTTTGTAATCCTGCTTCCTTTCTCCTCATGATCTGGGAGGAACTCATGGGAAAGCAATCCATGATCTGCTTTCTCTCACTATAGATTAGTTTGCATTTTCTAAAATTTTGCAAAAATGTAATCATATAGTATGTACTGTTTTTTGCTTGGCTTCTTCCATTCAGCATAATTCTTTTGAGATTTCATCCATGTTGTTGCCTCTATCAATAGTTTGTTGTTGTTTTTTCATTTTTTTAATGTTTATAAATAGAGACAGACCATGAGTGAGGGAGGGGTAGAGAGAGAGGGAGACACAGAATCTGAAGCAGGCTTTAGGCTCCGTGCTGTCAGCACAGAGCCCGATGCGGGGCTCGAACTCACGAACCACGAGATCATGACTTGAGCCTAAGTCGGACGCTTAACCGACTGAGCCACCCAGGTGCCCCGATAGTTTGTTGTTTTTATTACTAGTAGTATTCCAATCCATTGTATGGATCCACATGTATTGATGTATGGATATAAATATTCATAATTTATTGATAACGTCACTGAGATATTTGGAATGATATTAATCTAGAACATTTAAGATTAAGGTTAAAAAATAAGTAGCCTGTAATGTCTTGTAAATGGATATTATCATTTTATTTTATTTTTTTAATTTTTTTTCAACGTTTTTTATTTTATTGTTGGGACAGAGAGAGACAGAGCATGAACGGGGGAGGGGCAGAGAGAGAGGGAGACACAGAATCGGAAACAGGCTCCAGGCTCTGAGCCATCAGCCCAGAGCCTGACGCGGGGCTCGAACTCACGGACCGCGAGATCGTGACCTGGCTGAAGTCGGACGCTTAACCGACTGCGCCACCCAGGCGCCCCGGATATTATCATTTTAGAATAGTATTGTTTATTAAGTTTCCTTTGTGTAGAATACTCTAATAGCCTTATTTCAGGTGTATTTTATCTTGGCTAATAAATTTTAAAATTTGTTTTCTTAGACGTGGAAGCCAGATAAATAACTCCAGGTGGTCAGAATTTAGCAAACAGCTAGTTTAAACTTGAACTAAAAACTTAATTTATTGCCGTAGGGCAGCCTCATTTAAAAAACTGGTAGGATCACTGACGAGAGATGCGCTAACTCTAAAGGGAGTTCCATTTGCCTAGATCACCAGCTGCTCTCTTATAAGACCATTAAAATGAATTATTTAGAAAGATTAGAATGAAATGAAAGAATGAAGGAGAATTAGAGTATCTTTGATGGTAGCATCTCAGGATCTCTCTGATGGAATATGTAAATGACTGAATCTCTGGGAGTACATACAGTGACAGTCGTACATTATTTTACTGTGACTTTTATCTCTTAATTAAATTAAATTTCTGAAAATGTTTGCCAAACAATAATATATAAAGAACTGGCTATATAAAAAGTCTGTTTGAATCCTTTCATAAATTATAGCAAAATCTTCTAATATGAGTAATCATCCCCTAATTTATCTAAATACTCAAAATTTCACATATGTCAAGTTTTCTTAAAGCCCTGGGCAGTCAAGAGAAGAGATAGCATTTTAAAAGATGAGATGATATTTGAACTGGATCTTAAAGGAATGCGTATAAGAAAAACAGAGAAATTGGGACAAGAACATTCTCAAAAGAGATATCTGAATATTTTAGGGATATTGTATTGGATCTGTTTAAAATAGGAATATTTTAGAAGGTGTTCTAATGGATATACCACAATATTAAGTACCTCAAATCTTATTTGGAATAAGAAATGGTATACATTTTTTAAAAAATCATAAATTCCATTTTTGAGAAATTTAATCAGTTATTTTGTACAGATAATTCTTATGAAATATATCACATGGTTTTTAGTAAATATGTTTAAGTAATAAATATGAACTACTTATTAATTTTAACAAACCACAGTGTTTCAGTTAAATATCATATTGATTTACTTTTCACTGAAGTAGAGACTATGACACCTTAGCTTATAGGTAGGAAAATAAAAGGATTAACTTATAATAATAATATACATATTTAGTATGTCTTATATTATTGTAAGTACTTCATTTATATCTCATTTTCTTGAAGGGCTAGCAAATCAATTTACCATTATTTGTTTACCATTATTTGTTGATAAGAAGGCCAATATTATGTAATTTGTGCAAAGATAGTAATAACATAAAAATTATGGCCATTTTCCACATAATATATGACCATCTCAGCAAGTTATGAAGTACCATTATCTTTTATTGGTGAGGAAGCCAGGGGTCAGAGAGGTGAAACAACTTGCTGGATGTCAGATAGCTGATAGGTGATTGTATCATTTAGCTGTGGTCACAGTAATGCCACCTAACCAGCCACTACAGAATCACAGTTGCATAAAGTAGTACATTTATTTAGCTCATGAGCGTACAGATCAGTTATGTGTGTCTCATTCTTCTCCTGGACAATCATGCTAGTCCAGGCATAATGTTCTCATGGCAATAGAAGCACAAACCCATTATGCATTTGCTTTTGCAGACTTTGGTTACATCACATCCACTACTATTCCTTCCAGTGGCCAAGCAAATCATAAAGCCAAAACCAATGTTAGAGTGTGGGAAATATACTCTTCAGTGAGCAAAATCACGTAACAGAGTGTAGACACAGGAGGCGTGAAGAACTGAGGCCATTAATACAGCCTTTCATAGTGAATGAGTTAGGGTTTATACCCAGGTGCCTCAGAACTTAGAGCTCGTGATTCTCTACTGGCTTTTTAAGTACTTAGTATTATAAAATCTAGTTTTAAAAATCAGTTTTGTTTGGTCTACTCAATGTTTTGCAAGCCAAGCTCTTCATTTTTTCTGTATGACTGTAGCTACTTAGAGGGAACTAGTAAATTTATTCATGGACATCTCTCTACCCTTGATTCTTTTAGGCTCGATTCTGGGTACAGGTGATGAGGGATTTGCGGAATGGAGTAAAACTTAAGAAGGTCCAAGAGCGGCAGTACAACCCTTTGCCCATTGAATATCAGCTCACCCCGTATGAGATGCTAATGGATGACATTCGATCTAAAAGATACACTTTGCGAAAAGTAATGGTAAGTAACAAAGAAAACCATTAAAAAACTCAAATGGTTATTCTTTAGTAATCTTATTTGTTGAAAATGTTCTCAGTGGTTTTTTTTTTAATTTTTTTTTTTTTAACGTTTATTTATTTTTGATACGGAGACAGAGTGCAAGCGGGGGAAGGGCAGAGAGAGAGGGAGACAGAATCTGAAGCAGGCTTCAGGCTCCGAGCTGGCAGCACAGAGCCTGATGCAGGGCTCAAACTCATGAACCGTGAGATCATGACCTGAGCTGAAGTCGGACGCTTAATTGTCTGAGCCACCCAGGCGCCCCTGTTCTCAGTATTTTAAAAATCATTTCTTCCCATAGAAGTAATACATAATTATTACAGAAAATTTGAAAAATACAGTAAGCTCAAAGAATAAAAGTTGCAAATGTGTGATTTCACAGCCCCAAGAGGTGTTTTGCAACATGCTTGTATTATAACCTTCTTTTTTCTATCCATTTTATTTAGACAAAATGGATTAATATTGAATACTTTGTTTTGTAACCAGTTATTTTCACTTAACATACATAGTATGAACATTTTTCCATGTCATTATGTGTTCAACATCATCACATCTAAATGACTACCTCCCTTCTAGCTTTATGGCTATATCAGAGTTTATTAAGTCGATCAACTTGTATTAAGTTGTGGCAGCCTATGTTGTGTATCCTTGCATATATAAATGCTTTTGAATAGCAATAGTGAAATCTTTGAGTTAGGTTCTTAGAATTGGAATCCTGACAGTACTACCTCTGAAATATGTCCTGAATATGACTGCCACTGTCTCTCAATCACACATTACAGTGACCTCTAAGTAGCCTTCCTATTTTCACTCTTGCCCCTCTTAGTCAATTTTTCCCAAAAACAGCCAGAGTAAGCCCCTTCAGGTAAAAATATGATGATACCATTTTCCTGCTCAGAACTTTCCATGGTTCTCCATCACACTTGGAACAAACTCCACATCCTTACCTTGGCCTGCAAAGCTCTACAGAGTCTGGTACAGCTTACCTTTCAGACATCACCTCCTACCACCTTTCCTGGTTGATTTCTCCTCCTTAGCCATGCTGGTCTCTGCTGTCAGGTGCTCCTGCAGCAGAACCTTTGCTGCCCCTTTTCCTGGCACTCTCTTTTCCCACACATCTATGTAGCTTTCCTTAGCACATTTTAGGTCTCTGCTCAAATGTCCCCTGATTAGAGAAGTGTTTGCCCCCCTACCCACATGTGTCAGTAGCTCACAGTGTCATGTATTTTCAGATTCGCTATTTCTCTTACCACAGGAACTTAGTTCTTTTGCTGTTATATCCCCTAACTGGAGCATGTGCCTGACACACAGCCAGGTGCTAAATACTGTGCCCAACAAATAGTTGTGGAATGAATTAATGAATTGTAGATAGGAGATGAATTAATGAATTATATCCCCATTTTTTAGAAAATTTAATCAGAGTTATTTTATGTGGAAGATTCTTACGAAGCACATCACTTAGTTTTAAAATAGATTTAAGTAAGGGCACCTGGCTGGCTCAGTCGGAAGAGCATGCAACTTTTTTTTTTAATTTATTTATTACTTATTTTGAGAATGAGGGGGAGGGCAAAGAGAGGAAAGAGAGAATCCCAAACAAGTTCTGCACTGCCATTGTGGAGCCCAATGCGGAGCTTGAACCCACGAACCCATGAGATCATGACCTGAGCCAAAGTCAACACTCAGACGCTCAGCTGCGTGAGCCAACCAGGCGCCCCCAAGAGCATGCGACTCTTGATCTCTGGGTTCAAGCCCCACATTGGGTGTAGAGATTACATAGATAGATAGATAGATAGATAGATGATAGATAAATAGATAAACTCTAAAAAAAACATTTAGGTAGCTGTTTGAGCTCTTTGTTAATTTTAATAAGCTGCAATATTGCAGCTATATTATGTTGATTTACTTCTTAGTAAATCTGATCTCTTTTAGCAATGAGGCAACTGAAGTTTAAAGGTGCTCTTCAGACAACTAGTTATAAGGCAAAGCCTATCTTCATCCCCATTCTGTCAGAACCTGTGCTGTGTGCTACACACTTGTGTGGCCAAATTGCCCTTTAGTTATATCATAATGATTACTATTTACAACACAGCAGTTTTGCCCATTTCTTCATATCCTTGACTAAAGTGGGTATCATTTGGGGTTGACAAATTTGACTGGGAGAAAACACTTTTATTTTTAAAATCTATATTTCTCTGAGGGTGCCTGTGTGGCTCAGTCCTTTAAGCATCCGACTTCAGCTCAAGTCATGATTTCATGGTTCGT
Source organism: Panthera uncia (assembly GCF_023721935.1). Taxonomy (NCBI): domain Eukaryota; kingdom Metazoa; phylum Chordata; class Mammalia; order Carnivora; family Felidae; genus Panthera; species Panthera uncia. Next base: position 61,144,320 of record NW_026057586.1, on the reverse strand, counting down.
GAGCTCGAGGCCAATGTCGGGCTTTGTGCTCAGAGCCTGCCACGGATTCTGTTTATCTGTCTCTCTCTGCCCCTCCCTCGCTTGTACTCTGTCTTTCTCACAAAAATAAATGAACATAAAAAAATTTTTTTAAATCTATATTTCTTTGGTTACAAGTACATTTAAACATTTTAAAATATATACCAGTTGTATATTTCTTAATTTTATTTTAATTTAACAATTATTTACTAGGCACTTCTCATGTTCCAGGCACTATTCTAGACTCTGGAAAAAGGATGTAATATAGTCCTTGTTCTCAGGAAGTTTAAAGTATGGTGGGAGCCACAGGTAATTAGGCAATACAATACAGTGTGATAAGCTCAATGTAAGAGGCTATATGCCAAAAAAAAAATGTACAAAGACCAAGAAGTGATAGGATTTGACATAAGAAAACTACAAAAATTCTCCATAATTGGAGTATAGAATGGAATGTATAATCGTGAGGGCTAAAGTTGGCAAGGAGGGTGGGGAACAGCTGACATACTGGAGTTCTCAGGGACAGGGCAGAGGGTAAGAGGAGAGATCAGCTTTGGGACAGATCCCAGGGAGCCTCAGCATGTAAGAGATTAGAACAGAGGAAGGTGGTAAACAGATTGAAAAGGTGTAGCTAGAGAAGAAACATAGGAAAAATGGGGTCACAGCTGCAAAAGGGAGGTACCATTTTAGGAGGCAGAATGCTGGTGGCAGGTCAGATCATTTAAGCATTGAGAAATATTTAACAAATTTAGCAACATGGACATGATTTGTAACCTTTATTAAGTAAAGAAATAGAAAGAAACCAGATTGTAGGTTGGAAATGAGGAAGCAGAAACAGTCTGAGTGTGCCTTTTTAAAGAAGTTTTTAAAAAGAGATCTAAGGGTAGCTAGCATCTGGAAGGCACATTGGGGCTAAAGAAAGTTTTGTTTGGTAATAATGCTTGGGAAAGGCTGTAGGTTGTAGGGAAGGGGAAAGTAGAGCATTAGAAGCTAGGGGTGGAGTTTGTCGGGTTGCAGGGTCTGAAAGAAGGTGGGGAGAGTCAGAGGAGGAGTCTGCTTTGTTTCCTTCCTTGCGTGTGGGACCTCCCATCTCCCCATCCCCAACCCTGTCTTGGGGACAACCACTGCACTCTCTTCTTTGCCTTCTGTCATGCCCTAAACACAAACATTCCTCAAGATTTGGCTCCTATAGAGTTTTTTCATGGTCCACATTTTCTCCCTTAAAACTTAAAATTTTCGTTATCACCTATACTTCAGTATCTGTGTGACTGCAGTTCTCAACTGTCTTAAATAGCCTCTGCTGCCTCGAGTACTTTATATATTTTACACTTTCTCGGGCACCTCTTCCAGGATTTCTTAAACCAAGTATATCCAAGACTGGTCTCAATATTCTGTGTCCCCACATTTGCCCTTCTTTTCGTGTTCATGTAAGATCATCATTCTTCAGCTCACCTGGGCTAACATCTTTTACTATCAGTTTGAGATCTTTTCTTTGTTGCTGTCTTTTAAAAAGACTTTTACGTACAGAGAAAGACAGATACCATGTTTTCACTCTTATGTGGATCCTGAGAAACTTAACAGAAGACCATGGGGGAGGGGAAGGAAGAAAAAGTTAGAGAGGGAGGGAGCCAAACCATAAGAGACTTTTAAAAACTGAGAATAAACTGAGGGTTGATGGGGAGTGGGAGAGAGGGGAGGGTGGGTGATGGGCATTGAGGAGGGCACCTGTTGGGATGAGCACTGGGTGTTGTATGGAAACCAATGTGACAGTAAATTTCATATTAGAAAATAATAATAAAATGACTTTTAGTCAGTCAAATGCTTTACAATAACAAATTATTTACTTCACATTTTTTAGGAAAATAGACTTTTCCTGAATATAAAAGTAATTATCACAATTTTTAAAACTTCATCAGTGCAAATACAAAAAAATTATAACTGGAAATCTCTGCAGTCGTAAAATGCAGAGATGACCACTGTTAATACCTTTTTCTATAAATTTACACACTTTTTTCTCTCCTTACATCCAGTTAATTGTTAGAATTCTTAATTGTAAGAATTAGAATTCTTAATTCTTTCTATAGTATCTTTTGCGTCACCTTCCTGCCTCTGTTCCAGTCCCCTCCGACCCTCCAGTACTTGATACTGCTACTGGATTAACCTTTCTAAGGCCTAGCTTTGGTAGTATTATTCTATTTCTTGTCAACTTTTTGTGTCCTTCCACTGTCACGTCATAACCCTAAACTCCACGTGCGTGTGTGTGTGTGTGTCTGTGAAATTTTGTCACATTTGTAGATTTATGTAACTACCATCACCAGATACAGAACTGTTCCAACACCACAGGACTCCTGTGTGGAGTCCTTAAGTTTGTTGCTTCAGTTACGTTATATAAATGGAACAGTACAGACTATAACCTTTTGAGATTGGCGTTTTTTACTCAGCACTCATTCCTTGAGATCTGTCCCAGTTGTCATGCCTATCAATCATTCACTCTTTTTTATTGCTGAGTGGTATCCCATCATATGAACATAACATAGTTTGCTTAACCATTCACCTATTAAAAGGTATATGGGTTGTGTCCGATTTGGAGATATTAAGAATAAAGCTGCTATCATCAATTGTGTACAGGTTTTTATATAGGCACAAGTTTCCATTTTTCTGGGATAAATGTCCATGGTGTAACTGTTTGGGTCATATTGTAAGGGCATATTTAGTTCTATGAAAAATAGTCAAACAGTTTTCCAGAATGGGTGTATTTCCATACATTTTACAAAGATTTAATTTTATTTAAAATTTAATTAATTAAAGTTTTATTTAGGGTTTTATGCCATGTACTGGTGATTTAAAGATGAATGTATGGTTCCATTCTCACAGTATGGTTAGAGACACCAATATACAATAAGTGAAAGGTTGAGGGTAAGATTTTAGAAGAGACAGCCAGCTCTTTCTGAACATGTTAAGGGAGGCTCCAAGGAAAGGTTATTCTGGGCTTGGAATTGGAAGAATGAATAATATTTGACCAAATAGACATTGATGTTACCCTAACGGGACAGCTGAGTTTTCAAAAGGTCGTGGAATCACACAAGTAGACATGATAGGACACTGGAAAATATGTTCGGGTCCAGGTGATGAGCAAAAAGCAGCTGTGTTGTTCCTGAAGAGAAGCCTGGGTTCTTCGCTAATGCTGTAAAACTGAGAAAGGTACATCTGCCCATCTCTGGCAATGTTGTGCACATTCTCCTTGAAGGGTTATGTGTGACTGCTGGGTGTGCTCCTTCCATAGCCAGCTGCACCTGCAGGAGTCTGACTCATCACAGCCGAGCACTTGCACTGCTGTGAAAACACAGCAGAACTTATAGCTTAGCAGACAAATCAAATGCCATAAAATACACTGCAGAAAGCATCTCAGGGACATCACTGCCTCATGAAGATAGAGTTCCAATTTATGGGCAGCAACAAGGAGCATTCTGTGAGATGAAATGGTTGGAACAGGTACGGTAGGCTTTAGAAGGATAAGAGGCCATCAGTAAGTGTGTATGCATCAATCAGGTCTTCAGTATTTAACAGATTATAATTAAACCCAGTTGCAATACACCATGCTTTCGCATACATTTTCCACAAAACACATTTGTCTTTTTTCTATGTACATGGTCATTGTAGAAAAAATTTTTAGGAGACATAAATAAAAGCAAAAATTTCCTGAAAATCTTCCATCTGTACCATTCAGCATCTTGAAGAACCTCTCCTTCCAAACTCTTCTATATTCATGGATGGATGATTATTTATACAAAGAGAATCATGTACTGTTTTTTAGCCCTTTTCAGTCTGTAATTCCTATGAGGAATGAATGTCCGATAGTCTCTCTTTTTTAAATGACTTCACAGTATTTTCTAGTATATGTGCACTGTGAATTATTTACCCAAGCCTCTATTAATAGACATTTAGATTGTTTCCAGTTTTCGTTGTTTTAATTAGTAGTATGATGAATATCCTCAAACATCTCATCTAATTATCTCCTTGGTTTAAATTTCTGTTGGTGAGATGGATAGATCAAGGATTGTGCACATTTAAAATTTTAATACATTTTGCCAAACTTATACCAGTTTACACTTTTACAAACAATGCAAGATAATTTTTGTTGCTAATATTGGGCAATGCTGTCTTTTTCAAAAATTTCTACTTATTTGAACTATATCCTCTCTGAGTGGGAGTACTCAACATTAATCTCAGGTGATTTTCAAAATCTCTTATCCTGAAGGAATTATTTAGAAATTCATATTATTGATTAAAATAAGTAAATGTTGATACTGCTTAATAAATTATTAACATTTCTATTTGATCTATAACTAATGTCTTACCTGTCACCCACTATATAACTAAATCTATTTTTATCAGAGAAAATAATTGTGCTAAATAGTAGTTAAACTTGTCTGATTCTAAGAATTACATAGGATAGATTTCTCTTGTAGGTGTTGATTTCACAGGTTTCAGCTGGGTTATAATATGTTTTAAGACATATAACATTGGGTAAGGCTCAAGATCATGTATTTGGGAAATAATGGGATGTAGTAGACATAACTGTGCATCCAGGTTTGGAAGGTATTATTCTTTTGTGGTAAATGAAAGGCTTTTAAAGAGTCTGGTTGTTTGTTTTTGTTTTTGTTTTTTTTTCTCCTCTCTTTCACTCACTCATTCATTCATTTAAGGTATTTAAAGTGGATATATAGCTCAGTGGCATTTAGTACATCCACAGTTTTGTGCATCCTCCACCTCTGTCTTGTTCGAAAATAATTTCATCACCTCAGAGGAAACCCGGTACCCATGAAGCAGTCACTCCTAATCTCCCCTGCCCTGATTCTGGATATTTCATGTATTCTGGATATTTCTGGATATTTCATATAAATGGAATCAAATAATATGTGACCTTTTGTGTCTGGCTTCTTTCATTTAGAATAATGCTTTCTAGTGCTCGCTTCGGCAGCACATATACTAAAATTAGAATAATGCTTTCTAGGTTCATCCACATTGTAGCATGTAAGAGTACTTTATTCTTTTTTATGGTAGAATAACATTCCATTGTGTGCATATACCATATTTTGTTTATCCATTCATCATGTGATGGACATTTGGGTTCTTTCCACCTTTTCACTATTGTGAATAGTGCTGCTGTGATCAGTCATGTACAAGTTTTGTTTGAATACTTGTTTTCAGTCCTTTTGGGTAAATGCCTAAGAGTGAAATGGCTGGATCATGATAATTCTAAGTTTAACTTACTGTGGAACCACCAAACTGCTTTCTGTACCACTTGCATCATTTTATGTTCCCACCAGCAGTGTATGAGAGTTTCAGTTTCTCCACATTCTTGCCAACATTTGTTACTGTCCATTTTTGTTTTTAATTATGCCTACCATAGTAAGTATGAGGTGAAATCTCACTGTGATTTTGATTTGCATTTCCCTAATGACTAATGATGTTTTATGTTTTCGTGTGCTTGTGGGCCTTTTGTATATCTTCTTTGAAGAAAAGTCAATGCAGATCCTGTGCCTAATTTTTAATTGTGTTGTTTGTATTTTTATTGTTGAATGATAAAAATTCTTTATATACTCTGGATACTAGACTCTTGACAGACATGATTTGCAAATATTTTCTCCCATTCTGTAGATTGTCTTTTTACTCTCTTAATAGTGTATTTTGAAGCAGAAAAGGTTTTAATTTTGCCAAAATTCAATTTATCTATTCTTTCTCTCCTATTGCTCAGGCTTTTGGTGTCATTTCTAAAAATATATTGTCAAATCTAAGGGTATAAAGATTTACCCCTGTTTTCTTCTAAGACTTTTATACTTTTAGCTCTTATATGTAGGTCTTCAATCTATTTTAAGTTAATTTTTTGCATATAGTGTGAAGTAAAGGTCAGACATCATTCTTTTGCATTTTGATACCCATTTGTCTTAGCATCATTTGTTGAGACTTTTCTTACCTCCATTTAATGGTCTTGGGACTTTTGTCATAAATCAGTTGAATGTATGAGTTTATTTCTGAACTCTGAATTCTGTTTCATTGATATATTATGACTGTCCTGTGTTTATCCCACACTGTGGGATGATTACAATACATATAGTTAATTATTATAGCTCTGTGATAAGCTTGGAAATCTGAAAGTGAGTCCTTCAACTTTGTTTTTCTTTTTCAAGATTGTTTTGGTAATTCAGAATTCTTTGAGATTCCATGTGAATTTTAAAATAGGCTTTTCTATTTCTGCAAAAAAATACATTGAGAATTTGATAAGAGATTATATCGAATCTCTAGATCACTTTTGGTTATATTGTCATCTTAACAATATTAAGTCTTCCAGTCCATAAACATGGAATGTCTTTCCATTTATTTAGGTCTTCTTTTATTTCTTTCAGCAGTGTTTGATGGTTTTCAGGATATAAGCCTTACACCTCATTGGTTAAATTTGTTCCTAAATATTTTATTATTTTCAATGTCATTGTGAATGGGATTGTTCTCTTAATTTTTTCTGGATCATTCATTGCTAATGTATATGCATTATACATACATATACATATTATATGTACATACACAACTGATTTTTATATGTTTCTCTTATATTCTGCAATTTTGCCAAGTTTATTAACACTGATAATTTTTAGATGGATTTTTTAGGATATTTTATTTTATATACATGATCATGTAATCTGTGAAGAGAGATACTTTCACTCGTTCCTTACCCCTCTGGATGCCTTTTAATTATCCTGGCTAGAAACATCAGTGTTGAATGGAATTAGCAAAAGCAGGCATCCATATCTTCTTTCTGATGTTAAGGGGAAGGTATTCAGTTTTTCGTCATTGAGTATAATATTAGCTATGGATTTTCACAAATGACTTAAAAAAATTTTTTTAAATGTTTACTTAAAACTTTTTTTTTTAATGTTATGAGAGACAGAGACAGATCATGAGTGGGGGAGGGGCAGAGAGAGAGAGACAGGGAGACACAGAATCTGAAACAGGCTACAGGCTTTGAGCTATCACCACATAGCCTGATACAGGGCTCGAAATCTGGAACAGCAAGATCATAACCTGAGCTGAAGTCAGACACTCAGCCACCTGAGCCACCCAGGCTCCCCTTCACAAATGATTTTTATCATGCTGAGGAAGTTTCCTTCCATTCCAAGTTTGTTGAGTATTTTTATCATGTGTTGTTGGTATTAGACTAAATCATTTTTCTGTATTAATTAAGACAATCACGTGGGTTCTTTTGATTCATTCCATTAACGTGGGTGGTGTATTACCTGGTGTATTTTTATGCATTGAACTATCCTTGCATTTATGGGACAAATCTCAGTTGGTCATGATGTACAATACTTTTAGTATGCTGCTAGAGTCAGCTTACTATTTGGTTGGGAGTTTTGCATCCGTATTCAGAAGGGATTTAATACATAGTATTCTTGTGATGCCCATGTCTGGCTTGGTATCAGGGTAGTGTTGGCCTCAGAATAAGTAAGGAAGTGCTACCTCCTTTTCTAATGTTTGGAACAATTTGAGAAGGATTGGGGTTAATTCTTTTTTAAATGTTTGAGTAGACTTCACCAGTGGAGTCTTCTGGTCGTGGGCTCTTCTTTGTTGGGAGATTTTTGATTCCTTACTCAATCTCTTTACCTGTTAGAAGTCTGTTCAGATTTTCTTTCTCTTTCTCTCTTCCTCCCTCCCTCACATTCTTCCTTTTTAATCAGTTTTGTTAGTTTGTGTCTTTCTAGATATTTGTCCATCTCATCTAGATTATCTTATTTGTTAATGTAAAATTATCATACTATTCTTTTGTAATGCTTTGTATTTCTGTAACATCTGTAGTAATGTCCCTACTTTGATTCCATTTCTAATATTTGTATTTTGAATCCTGTCTCTTTTTTTATTGGTCAGTCTGTTGATTAATTTTGTTGATCTTTGAATGAATGAAACAACTTTTGGCTTTGTTAATTTTGTCTATTTTTCTTTCTTGATTTATTTATTCTCTAATCTTTATCATTTCTTTCCTTATGCAAGCTTGTTTGTTTCTTAGACCCTTAAGATGTAAAGTCAGGTTATTGATTTGAATTCTTTCTTCTTCCTTCTTTCTTAATATAGGTCTTTACAACTATGAATTTCCCTCTGAGCACTGCATTTCATAAATTTTTGTATATTGTGTTTTCATTTTCATTAATTTCAAGGTATTTTATTATTCTACTGATAATTTCTTCTTTGACTCATACTTTCTCCTGGTTGTTAGCAGTGTGTTTTTAAAATTTCACATATTTGTGAATGTTTTCAGCTTTCCTTCTGCCAGTGGTTTCTTTCCTTTGTGATTAGAAAAGATGCTTTTATGATTTCAGTCTTTTTAAATGTGTTGAGAGTTGTTTTGAGGTCTAACATGGAGAATGTTCTTTGTGCATTTAAGAAAAAGCAGACTGTTGGGTAGAATGTTCTATATTATTAGTTGGTTTGTTTAATTGGAGTATAGTGTTGTTCAGGTTCTTTCTTTCCTTACTGACCTCTCTAGTTCTACCCATTATTGAAGTCTCCAACTATTATTATAGAACTATTTCTATTTTTAATTCATATATTTAGGTGCATTTATATTTATAATATATTTTCTTGATTTATTGGCCCTTTTATCAATATATGATGTCTCTCTTTGTCTTTTGTGACAGTTTTTGTCTGAAAGTCTATTTTGTCTGATATTAATAAAACCACCCAATCTCTCCTTTGATTACTATTTGCATGGAATATCTTTTTTCATGCTTTCACTTTCAACTTATACATGTCTTTGGATCTTATTTGAGTCTTGTAGACAGCACAAAATTAGATCATGTTTTCTTTGTCCACTCTGTTGATTTCTTCAGTTGGAGAATTGATTCCTTTTATACTGCAGATAATTAGTGATAAGGAAGAAATTATTTGTCTTTTGACATTTATTTTCTTTATATTTTAAATTTCATTTGTCCTATAATTTCTTCATTGCCACCTTCTTTTGTGATTATTTTTTTCCTATATACCATTTTGATTCTCTTCTCATTTTTTTCTGTATTTTTTCTTCTTTTCTTGGTAGTTCCCTAGAGATTATAATTGATATCTTACCTTTATAGCAATCAAGTTTGAGGTAATACCAGCTTAGTTTTAATAATGTATAAAAACCCTTCTCCTTTATAGCTCATTCCCCCCCCTTATGTTGTTATTGTCATAAATTATGTCTAATTTATACATTTTGTGTCTATTGACATAGATTTATGATTGTTGTTTTATATTTGTCTTTAAATTTTTTTTAATGTTTATTTATTTTTGAGAGAGAGAGACACACACAGAGTGTGAGCAGGGCAGGGTCAGAAAGAGAGGGAGACACAGAATCCAAAGCAGGCTCCAGGCTCTGAGCTGTCAGCACAGAGCCCAACACAGGGCTCAAACCCACAAACTGTGAGATCATGACCTGAGCCAAAGTCAGATGCTTAACCAACTGAACCACTCAAGTGCCCCATTTTCTTTATCCATTCATCTGTCAGTGGACACTTAGGTTGTTTCCATGTCTTGGTATTATAAACAATGCTGCAGTAAACACGGAGTATAGCTACCTTTTCAAGTTAGTGTTTCATTTCCTTCAGATAAATACCCAGAAATGGAATTTCTAGATCATATGATATTTCTATTTTTAATTTTTTTGAGGAACCTCCACACTGTTTTCCATAGTGTCTGCACCAATTTATATTCCCACCAACAGTACATAAGTGTTCCCTTTTCTCCACATTTTTACCAACAGTTACGTCTTATCTTTTTGATAATAGCCATTCTGACAAATATGAGGTGATAATATAGATTTACCATTTTTTAGTATTATATAAAAAGCTGTATTAATTTCCTCAGTGTAAATTCTAGCCATGGAATTATTGGATCAGTGAATATACACATCTTTAAGGCCTTTGGTGAATACTGTCAACTTGTCTAAAACCCTCATAAACCTCTTTGTGATTAGAAATTTGGAGATATATTTGAAATCCTAATGATGAAATTGTAGCTTCTCATGTTTCTGAGGAAAACTATCTTACCCTTTCTTTCAAGTATGTGTGTTAGAGGTGCAGGGAGTATGTGGCAGGCCACATGTTTTATGAAACTCTAGTAATACTATGTAACTGTTAATAAATAACATAAACTGGATTTCTGCTGCTTTAAATAAATATTGATACACAAATATAATTGATTTATAAGAATATTTTGCATTTCCAAAACACTGCTGAAGATGAGGCTGTAGTGGGTGACAACAGAAACAATTTTTAGTACGATTTAGTATAATTTTTTAAGTTTATTTAGTGTATTTATTTTGAAAGAGAGGGAATGCAAACGCACATGGTGGGAGGAAGGGCAGAGAGAAGGGGAGACAGAGAATTCCAAGCAGGCTCCGCACACTGTCAGCACAGAGCCCAATATGGGGGTCAACCGCACAAACGATGAGATCATGACCTGAGCTGAAATCAAGAGTCGACACCTAACTGGCTGAGCGACCTAGGTGCTGCTAGTCTTTCTTACTGATTTCTAACTGCTCTTTATATATAGGGGGATTTGCATCAGTGTTGAAGATACTTGTTTTTCTTTTTTTTATTTTATTTTAATGTTTATTTTTTTTTAGAGAGAGAGAGAGACAGAGCACAAGCAAGGGAGTGCAAGAGAGGGAGGGAGACACAGAATCTGAAGCAGGCTCCAGGCTGTGAGCTGTCAGCACAGACCCCTGTGTGGGGCTCAAACCCATAAATCACGAGATCATGACCTGAGCTGAGGTCAGATGCTTAACTGACTGAGCCACCCAGGCGCCCCAATACTTTTTTACAATGTTTTTCTTTAATAAAAGGAAATGTTTTTGAAATTTGGTTAGGCAAACATACCTGCTAAAAGGCCAATATCCAAAACATATGAGGAACTCATACAACTCAATAGCAATAAAATAAATAATATAAATAAATAAAAAAATTTTAAGTGCAAAGGACCTAAATAAACATTTTTCTGAAGAAGATGTATAAATTGCTAACAGGTTTATGAAAAGTTACTCAAAATCACTAGTCATCGGGGAAATGAAAGTCAAAACCATGGTGATATGTCACTTCATTCATACCTGTTAGGATAGCTGTTATTAAAAAAGCAAAACAGGGGCGCCTGGGTGGCGCAGTCGGTTAAGCGTCCGACTTCAGCCAGGTCACGATCTCGCGGTCCGTGAGTTCGAGCCCCGCGTCAGGCTCTGGGCTGATGGCTCGGAGCCTGGAGCCTGTTTCCGATTCTGTGTCTCCCTCTCTCTCTGCCCCTCCCCCGTTCATGCTCTGTCTCTCTCTGTCCCAAAAATAAATAAATAAATAAATAAATAAATAAAATAAAAAAAAATAAAAAAGCAAAACATACCAAGTGTTGGTGAGGATATGGAGAAAAGGGAACTTTGTGCACTGGTGGTAGAATGTAAATTGGTAAAGCCATATGGAAAAAAGTATGGCAGTTCCTGAAAGAATTAAAAATAGAACTACCACATGGCACAAAACAGACACTCAGATCAGTGGAACAGAATAGAGAACCCAGAAATGGACCCATAAACATATGGCCAACTAATCTTTGACAAAGCAGGGAAGAATATCCAGTGGAATAAAGACTGTCTCTTCAGCAAGTGGTGCTGGGAAAATTGGACAGCAACATGCAGAAGAATGAACCTGGACCACTTTCTTATACCATACACAAAAATAAACTCAAAATGGACGAAAGACCTAAATGTAAGACAGGAAGCCATCAAAATCTTCGAGTAGAAAGCAGGCAAAAATCTCTTTGACCTTGGCCGCAGCAACTTCTTACTCAACACGTCTCCAGAGGCAAGGGAAACAAAAGCAAAAATGAACTATTGGGACCTCATCAAAATTAAAAGCTTCTGCACAACGAAGGAAACAATCAGCAAACCTAAAAGGCAACCGACAGAATGGGAGACGATATTTGCAAATCACATCAGATAAAGGGTTAGTATCCAAAATCTATAAAGAACTTATCAAACTCAACACCCAAAAAAACAAATAATCCAGTGAAGAAATGGGCAAAAGACATGAATAGACACTTCTCCAAAGAAGACATCCAGATAGATGGCAACCGACACATGAAAAAATGTTCATCACTCATCATCAGGGAAATACGAATTAAAAACCACAATGAGATACCACCTCATACTGGTGGTATGCTCATACTAGTCAGAATGGCTAACACTAACAACTCAGGCAACAACAGGTGTTGG
>NW_026057586.1:60862602-61132018 GCF_023721935.1 Panthera uncia | reverse complement strand
TAGTCAGAATGGCTAACACTAACAACTCAGGCAACAACAGGTGTTGGCTAGGATGCAGAGAAAGAGAGGATCTCTTTTGCACTGCTGGTGGGAATGCAAACTCTTGCAGCCACTCTAGAAAGCAGTGTGGAGCTTCCTCAAAAAATTAAAAATAGAACTACCCTATGACTCAGCAATTGCACTACTAGGTATGCTGTTTCGAAGGGACACATGCATGCCAATGTTTATAGCAGCACTGTCAACAATAGCCAAAGTATGGAAAGAGCCCAAATGTCCATTGATGGATGAACGGATAAAGAAGATGTGGTACATATATACAATGGAGTAGTACTCGGCAATCAAAAAGAATGATATCTTGCCATTTGCAACTACGTGGATGGAGGTATGCCAAGTGAAATTAGTCAGAGAAAGACAAATATCATATCAAAGACATCAGGCTCTGTGCTGACTTCACTCATATAAGGACTTTAAGATACAGAATAAATGAACAAAGGGAAGGGAAGCAAAAGTAATATAAAAGCAGGGAGGGGGACAAAACAGACTCTCAAATATAGAAAACAGACAGAGGGTTACTGGAGGGGTTGTGGGAGAGCGGGGATGGGCTAAATGGATAAGGGGCATTAAGGAATCTACTGAAATCATTGTTGCACTATATGCTAACTAACTTGGATGTAAATTAAATAAATAAACAAACAAACAAATATAGTACAAAAAAAATAGAACTACCACATCACCAGCAATCTCACTTCTGCATATATTTCCAAAGGAAATCAAATCAGGATCTCAAGATATCTGCACTCCCAGGTTTATTGCAGCATTATTCATAATAGCCAAGTTATGGAAACAGCCTAAATGTCTGTCAACAGATGAATGGATAGCGTATACATATACAATGGAATAGTAATTCAGTCGCAATACAGAAGGAAATCCTGCCATTTGCAAAAACATTGATGACCTTGGAGGACATTATGCTAGGTGAAATAACCTGGGCACAGAAAGACAAATACTGTATATGATCTCATTTGTATGGTGAAGCTGAGAGTAGAACAGTAGGTTGCCAGGGCTCAGTGATGGGGGAACTGGAGAGATGTTGGTTAAATGTTGGTCATAGGTCATATGTTTCAGTCATTAGATGAGTAAGTTCTGGGGACTCAGCACGGTGGCTATCATTACTAATACTCTATTGTGTGCTGAAATATGCTGAGACTACGCATCTTACATGTTCTCATCACACAGAAAATCAGTAACTATGGGAGGTGGTGGATGTGTTAATTAGCTTGGTTGTGGTCATCAGTCACAATGTATACACACATATCAGATAATCACACTGTTTACTTTAGATATGTATAATTTTTACTTGTCCATTCAACCTCCAAGCTGAGGGGAAAAAGCAGTTTGGTTGGGGGCCCAAAATTAATCCATAAACTATAGATTGGCTTTGTACATTTTTAGTTGGAATCTTACGTCATTGTTAGTGGTTCTGTTTTGCTTAAGACAGAAATAGAAAATAATGTTTTTTCAAAGACCAAGTTATTTAAGCTTTTTGTTTGTTGAGGGCTCTGTGAGCTTCGTAATGACAGGTAGTTTTATGTGTTTTTTATGATAATTATCAGTGATGCCTCTGTTTGCCATTCAATGTATCTGGGTATAAATGATACATTTTTTGAACTTGTAGATTGTGGGTAGGAAGTGAAGAGAAATGGATAGATGTTTCTACTTCATGGTAGCCATTGTTTTCCTTTCCGTGTCTTTCTCTGTCTGGTTGAATCTGTGCAAATTGCTTAAGTAAGTATATGCTGAGTCCCTATGCGAGGAGCTGGGCAGATGGAGGTTCCAGTATGATTAAGTTCATGTGGGGAGCTTTCAAGTTTTCATTCTAAAAGACTAAAATTTGGGGTGCCAATGTGGCTAACTTAAACATCCAACTTCAGCTCAGGTCATGATCTCACAGTTTGCAAGTTTGAGCCCTGTGTGGGCTCTAGGCTGACAGCTTGGAGCCTGGAGCCTGCTTCAGATTCTGTGTTTCCCTCTCTCTGCCCCTTCCCTGCCCATACTCTGTCTGTCTCTCTCAAAAATAAAAATAAACATTAAAAAAATAAATAAAAGACTAAAAGTGTGAATAGTTCCTTATTTTATAGAAATGTACCTGGTAAATGAGAGTAGAAATTCAACTACTCATACTTAATCTTCAAAAACTCGATATTAAAAATTTTTATTCTAATGAGTAGATGCCAGTTTCTAATTTCTTTAAGAAATATTTTTGGGGTTTTTTTGGGTTTTTTTTGAATTTTTTTTAATGTTTTATTTATTTTTGAGAGAGAGAGAGACAGAGCATGAGCGGGGGAGGGTCAGAGAGAGAGGGAGACACAGAATCCGAAGCAGGCTCCAGGCTCTGAGCCGTCAGCACAGAGCCCGACGCGGGGCTCGAACTCACAGACCGCGAGATCATGACCTGAGCCGAAGTCGGACGCTCAACCGACTGAGCCACCCAGGTGCCCCATTAAGAAATATTTTTGTACAGGCACCTGGGTGGCTTAGTCAGTTAAGCATCTGACTTCGGCTCAGGTCATGATCTCACGGTTGTGGGTTCTAGCCGTATCAGGCTCTGTGCTGACAACTCAGAACCCGAAGCCTGCTTCATACTGTCTCCTTCGCTTTCTGCCCCTCCCCCGCTTGTGCTCTGCCTCTCTCTCTAAAAAATAAAAAAATAATTTTTTTTGTAAAGAGCAAACAGAGTTTTCAGACCTGGTCCATCTTACATGAGGCACTGTGCTGAGATGTTTTTAATTTAATCCTCAGGTATAGGGGCGCCTAGGGGGCTCAGTCAGGTAAGTACCCAACTCTTGATTTTAGCTCAGGTCATGATCTCACAGTTTGTGAGTTTGAGCCCCAAGTCGGGCTCTGTGCTGACAGCTCAGAGCCTGGAGCCTGCCTCAGATTCTGTATTTCCCTCTCTCTCTGCCCCTCCCCCACTCTCACTCGTTCGCTCGCTCTCAAAAAGTAACATTAAGCATTTTTTTTAATAAAAATAATTTTAAAAATATTTAATCCTTAGGTTTAAACTATACAACCATACCACAGTAATCCACTGTTTTCAGTACATTTGTAGTGATGTTGGGAATTGGTGGCTTAGCCATATTGGATATCATCCAGAATATTAAGTTATAGAAGTGTAAAACATCTCAGTTGGCTTTTTTCAGAATGTTTGAGTAAAATGCTTTAATTCTAACAAATAGCTTCAAATAACTCACCTTTTAAAAATGAAGATGTAGAGGGATGGCTGGGTGGCTCAGTTGGTTAAGCATCTAACTTGGACTCAGGTCATGATCTCACACTCCTGGGTTCAAGCCCCATGTTGGGCTCTGTGCTGACAACTGAGAGCCTGGAGCCTTGCTTCAGATTCTGTCTCTCCCTCTCTCTCTGCCCCTCCCCCACTCGCACTCTGTCTCTCTCTCTCTTAAAAATAAATAAAAATAATTTTAAAAAATTTTAATGAAGATATAGAAACAACACCTTTTATTTAGAAGTTCTTTGTTTAAGGCATCGTGGCTCAAAAATGAGATCAAGTTGTAGAAGTGTCTTATTTACTTGTGGCTCTACTATTTGTGTTCATCCAGGAATCATTTATCATTGCAGCTCAGACAACTTGTTTCAGTATGTGTTCTGTATGTGTAGGGGTGTAATTTCACTGAGCCAGCTGCAGAATGGTATTAGCACAAAGTTGCTTTTTCTCCTCATGGTAAGGATTTTCACTGACTCACATCCATAAAGTTCTGCGATCTACCTCATGAGCACTGACACACACTTTGTAATTGGGATCCAGGATACAGTTTCTGACTAGTGAGGAAACTGTGCACTTTTTTTAGGGAATGGAATTCACAACCCTGGCCTTATTTAAACCATTCCCTAAGCCCTGCTGTTGTGATGGAAAGTATACATTAAAGTAAAAGCATATGAAAAATGGCTAGAAAGATATGTATTACCCTGTTCAGGAGTATAATTGAAAGTTAATAGGAAAGTCTCATTAGGTTGTTCTATACAATAAGGATTTAAAAAAATGTCTTATGTAACATGAAATCCATAGATGGGGGTTGTGCCACATTAGGCCTCTAGCTCTGCTGCTACAGGACATGCCCTCCTTGAACCAAGTACTAGCAGTCTCAAGCTTGACTTGGTTCAAGCAGCTTTTACTCCTAAATCTTTCCATGGGCCATCCTGGCCTCATTCAGGACTAGGAGGTATGGCCCAGGGAAGGAGAGAGTGGATGCTATGTGGGCCACAACAGGCTTGTCATCCTCCCTGAACTCAGGTAGAAGGGTTGCATTTGGGGATCCAACCGTGCTTGGGAGTGGCAGTTCAGGTCCTTTTTTAAAAAAATATATTTAACATTATTTTTCAGTGGACACAAAATAACAACATTGACCAAAAAAAAAAAAAAAATCACAACTCATAATATACAGCTGCAGTGAGGAAAAACCAACTAATTAATGACTTGTGAGCAATTAAAATAGTATTTATAAAGTTGGTGAGTACACAAGAAAACTGTCCATGCCTAAAATGTTGTAGTCTTACAAAAATACTTGAAAAAGGTCTGACCAAATTTTACAGTAATTCTAAAATTTAAGTGACATTTCCAGTAACAAGTTGTGAAGCATCAAAATGAAAAAACGAACCATTGATGCAAGAGGAATAACGAAATTATCTTTTTCTTCTCTCGAACAAAATTGATATTATAAAGTTGTTAGAATATTATGGTGTAATCAAACAGTAGGTCTCCAAAGTAGAGGGGAAAAGTGTTATAGAGATTTTTCAAGCAGTGCATTAGTAAAAAGCATGCTAACTTTTTGGATTATTGAGAAGTTTAAGATGTTTCTCATTTTTTAAATTTATAATTTGTTAACATACCTTTTTCATCCATCTTTCATGAGGAGCATGACAGAAAAATGCCTAGCATATTCTATTTTTTTCCTATAAGACTGGGAAAAAATATGACAAAATGGTCACAACTGTACCTTTTGGGTGGTCATAATGTGAGTTTAGATCATTTTTTGTAGGTTTATTAAATTGCTTTAAAAAATTATTTTGTAACACATTGACATAAAAAAAAAAGTGAAAATTAGGGGTACCTGAGTGGCTCAGTTGGCTAAGCATCCAGCTTCTGCTCAGGTCAAGATCTAACAGTCCATGAGTTCAAGTCCCACATCAGGCTCTCTGCTGTCAGGGCAGAGCCCTCTTCAGACACCGCCCCCCCCACCCCCACCCCCCCCGCCCCGCTCCTCCCTGGCTTGCACTCACTTGCTCGCTCTCTCTCTCTCTCTCTCTCTCAAAAATAAACATTTAAAAAAGAAAAAGGACATTAGAGCAGGAGTCTGAAACAGGTGAGGGCTCTACCAGAACTCTTAAACTTACTAATTGTGTGAATGTAGCAGATGCCCTCCTTGACATGAGTTTTATCTACAGAATGTGAATCAGGTCACCAGTCTCTTTTCTGTTACCTGGGTTTGTACAAGGATGAAAATAAGACGTAAAAGGCTTTATAGTTTATAAAATAGTTAATAACCATAGTATTATTTATTCCATTCACATTTATAATTTTAGAAACTTTTTGTTGGAAGGGATGAATCTAATATATATTTTCCCAAAGTGGTAGAACCAATGATTCATTTGATGAACTTTTATTTTCGTCAATTCTACATAGTTATTTTTGCTCTAGATCACTCAGCCATTTACTCTGCATTTTATTGATTTGAAATGCATCCTTGGTAGAGCCAGAATACACTTCAGTGATATTATGACATATGTTGAGATAACCGCTGTACCCAGAAATTTATAATGATAATCCCATAGTCACATGAATCTTATACTTTATGTCTCCTTTCAGGTGAATGGTGATATTCCCCCTCGGTTAAAAAAAAGTGCTCATGAAATCATCCTGGACTTCATCAGATCAAGACCCCCTTTAAATCCGGTATGTAATCTGAGGCATTCCCCTTGGCTGGAACAAGGTAGCAACATGCTCTTGTCTAGAATGTGATCTCTGGAACTCAGCTCTCAAAGTAGTTTTTACACCAAACTTTTATTCTCAAAATGGTGAAGCCTAACTGTAAGTTACATTCTTCAGTCACAGAAAAATACTTAACAATTATGCAGTACAAGGTTGTCTTAGGATATTTTAACCCAAAATGACCTGAGTCATGGTGCAGTTTAGTAGCTACATGTCCCTGAGCAAATTAATCAGCCTCCGTGAGCCCTTATTACAGCCCTTACAGTAGAAAGAAGGTAATAATAATCTAAGAAGGTTGTGATGACTTACTCAAAATGTTACTTTTAGGGGCACGTGGGTGGCTCAGTCGGTTAAGCATCCAGCTCTTCATTTTGGCTCAGTTCATAATCTTACAGTTCATGAGATCGAGCCCTAGTTGGGCTCTGCACTGTCAGCACGGAGCCTGCTTGGGATTCTCTCTCCCTCCCTCCCTCCCTCTCTGTCCCTCCCCAGCTTGCACTCGTGCATGCCCCCCCTCAAAAATAAATAAATGAACATTTAAGAATGTTACTTTTAAAAACAATAATAGTAATAGATAAAGTATAGTTTACATTTCAGTTGATTGCCTATCATGGTAGCATATTGTGAACATAATTATAACTTCAGCAAAACTGACTCCTTAAAATTGATTGAGCACATGTGATAAATTACTGTGAAATCCAATAATCTCCCTATTGCTTAAAATAGTCTTATCAAGCAATGTTTCAATCAGTGAAATACTATCTATACTGTAGGAATGGACTTCATTAAAAATTGTTTAAGAACAACTATTCAAGTCTGTAGCCATTACTTTTTTTCTTCCAAGGTCTCAGCCAGAAAACTGAAACCCACTCCACCACGGCCACGGAGCCTCCATGAAAGAATATTAGAAGAAATCAAAGCAGAAAGAAAGCTGCGGCCTGTCTCCCCAGAGGAAATTAGACGGAGCAGATTAGGTGAGTCAGCTGCTTACTACACTGCTGGTCCAGCCTCATCCACTTGAAGCAATGTCTTTATACAACCAGCCCAGTGAAAAATAGTGGTATAGTGCAAAGTAAAAGTAGTGTTTGTTCCTCTTTCCTTTTCTCTCTCTCTCTCTCTCTCTCTCTCACACACACACACACACACTCACACTCACACACCTTCACACTTACTTGAAGTTTATACTTGAAATTCACGGAAGAGGAGATTCTCTCCCCATATGATACTGAACTACATACATGAGGGCATCATAGCTTAGTGGGAGTTGCTCTGCCATTCTCTAGACTGTGTTTTTAGGAGAGTCCCTTTACCTCTCTGAGTGTTGATTTCTTCATTGGCAGAAGGGGGATAAAAATTCCTCTACATTTTCATTATGGCTTTTATATAAGAATTAAATAGGGTTGTGGTCAAAATACTTCATAAATTATAATACACATACAAAGTTATTATGTTTTAGAAATATAAGTGATACATAGTTTTATTGCACATTACTGTTGTCTTATTATTGGTTTAAAGATACAGTATTATGTAATGCAAGCATCAATTATTATCTTACATCACTTATTCCCAAAGTTCCTTTATATTTACTATATTTAATATTGTTTAATGTGTACTGTAAACACATTAATTTTGATTTATAGCAAGACCATATTATAAAATGTTTGTAAACACTTTTGTTCATATAACTTTCCTTCTATTTGTAAGATTAAAGATCCCCAAAGAATTCAGAGAAATTTCCTTTAGGAAAATAGATTATAATGGCCTCTGAACAGGAAAGGAACCACACTCTCCTAGTTTTCTCCTCTGATCGGTTTTTCCTGACTCTTTCAGACTCTGCTTGGTCCTTCAGATTTCTGTCCTGGGCTCACTTCTCCCTGAGCAACCACACCCTTTTTTCCATGGTTTTTATTCCAGCTATTTCAGCTCCTGTCTGCCCACTGATCCCTCTAAGTTCACATCCATTCATCCAGCTCTCTGCTAGCTGGGGCCTGCAGCAGAATGAGTGAAATCATCTGTTTTCTCCTCAAACCTCCTCCATTTCAGTGTGCCCAAGGCAGAACCTCAGCATCATCTCTGACTCCTACTTAACAGCCAAGTCCTGTTGATGTTTCTTATTCTGGATCTTTGTAACCTCCCCCTTTTTTAGCCCAACACTATCCTAACTCAGCCCGTCATCTTCGAAGACTCTTACCTAGTTTATCACATCAGCTTTGACTATCCTCTCTGCTTCCAGCCTCGAACTCTTCAGTCACTCCATGTTGTTATATCCTTTCATTAAACTCTTGGCTCTTCTGTTACCTTGTGACCTCCTTGCCAGCAGGACACATTTCTTTGTTGTTCATTGTTGCAGAAGGGCTCCCATAGGTGTTGAAATAATTGAATGTACCTTCCAGTTACAAAGCTACAGAGTGAGTATGGATTGTATCAATTTATTGCTAATTTTTATGGCAGCAAGTATTATCTCTTACAAATAATGTTTAAAGCATGCTAAGTGACAAATCCATATGAGCATTTGTATAATAACTAAAGCATATAAGCCATGTGTACCAAGAGTCCTGAGAGTCCTCAGATGGGCCTGAGGAGAGTCTGTGAATCCCCTGAAATATAAAAAATGTGTGCTTAGTTCACAAAGTGTATGTATGTGCATTTTTCTGGACAGAGGGTCCATGGCTTTCCTAAGATTCCTAAAGAGTCCACTGCTTCAAAAGAGTAAGAACCACTGTGGAAGAATAAGGAAGTGATATTATATGATGTTAGCTTAAGACTGGAGTTTTTAAAAATTACTATACCTTGAAAAAGAATAGTGGGGGTAATAGAAGGATTTCAGCAAAACTGTGAGGCAAAACAAATATATTACCATGATAAAAGTAAGCTTTGTGATTTATAGGAGTACAGAGTAATTAGGCTGAGGGGTTGTAAACTTCAGTGGAAGTGCAATAGAAAAGAGAGGAGCAAGATAGGCGTAATGTGCATGAACAATGCATATGATATCTGACATATAGTTACTTCGCTTTTCTAATATTTTTTTGAACCTTTATTTTCTATTAAACAACCATGTCATCTCCTGGGGAACAGAGATGAAAAAGGCATAGTGTTTGCCCACAAATGCTTACAGAAGAATGACTCTGGAGTGTTGTGCATATTCATGTTGCAAGACCATTAACAGCAGCCAATCACAAGGCATTAGTGAGGCCAGAGAGATTAGGGAGACTAGGGAGAGACTAGAAGTCCTCGTAAGTGTCACGGGGACACTCTCATTGCCCGGAAGGGTCATCATATATATTCTTTGTCTACATATATATTCTTCTATTTCATTTTAAACAAATTAGATGCTCAATAACAGAAAACCTACTTTAGAATAAATATCAATTTTATGTTGTGAGAATATCTTATTATTTTTTATTTTAACCTTATGCATTGGGTATTTCACAACAACCAGAATTGAGCTGTTATAGAAAGTGATTATTCGTTTTGTGAGAGTCTCATTTCTATGATTCTGCATTCAAACTGATCTTGAATTTTATTTGAAAGCAAGGGATTTAGGCTCATTTTTTCTGTAGATCTACATTGGTTCTTACTATACAATTTTGCTTTGGCGAGTTTGGTTTGGTAAGGATGGCAGAATGAACTTGAAGAGCAGTTTCCCTAAATATTTTTATAACCTTTCCCCTCCACGTAATTGCAAGCAGAATCCTACTATAGAAATTGGGGAAATGTGTAAATGTTATAGAAGAAACGTTACCCATAATTTCAACAGCCAGAGGCATCCACTGTGAATCTACTTGTGCATTATGAAATGGAGACAAGAAAGTATTCTGCTCTCTTCATTTAACAGTGTATGTGACATGAACATCTTCCCATGTCATTAAATACAACTCCTAAGGACCTTATATCTTGATATATGGCTATATTGTGTTTTATTTACCTATTTCCCTATTGTTTGACAGACTCTCCATTTTTTCCCCTGTCAGGTCTGAAAATACTGTTCTTGTGCATCAGTCTTTGTTCATGTCTGATCATTTTCTTTTTTCTAACATCTCATACTGTATTGAGACTTTGGGTTTTAAATATAAATTGTTCCTTTAAAAGCATCTTTTCCCTGGGGCTCCTGGGTGGCTCAGTCAGTTGAGCATCTAACTTCAGCTTAGGTCATGATCTCACGGTTTGTGGGTTGAGCCCCGCATTGGGATCTCTGCTGTCAGCACAGAGCCTGCTTCAGATCCTCATTCTTCCTCTCTCTACCCCTCCCCCACTTGTGCACAATTCTCTCTCTCCCAAAAATAAACAAACATTAAAAAATTTTTTAAACATCTTTTCCCTAAACTCCTTAATTGTTATTATGCTTGATTTCTCTCCTCTTTGTAATACATAGAACTTGGAATAGATCCAAACTTCATCTTCCAAGAAATAATAGCATCCTTTTCTTATGCAATAGTCAGTCTTATTTCAAAAGATAGGTTCCTATACCAGAGAAGAGTAGAATGAGAAGATATTAGAGAAGGGTGATGAGTGCTCTGAGACCATGTTGTATTTTATTTGCTATGCATAATTAGGGAAATATAGAGTCAATAGTATTTTAATTCAGAAATGCAGGGTTTTTTTAGATAGGTGGGCTTTTTTTTTTTTTATTCAAGTATAATTAACATACAGTGTTATTTTAGTTTCAGGTGTACAATGTAATGATTCAACAATTCCATACATTTCTCAGTGCTCTTCAGGATAAATGTACTCTTAGTCCCCTTCACCTATTTCACCCATCCCCGCAACTACATGCCCTCTGGTAACCACCAACATCTTTTTTTTGTTTGTGTCTTTTTCCTTTGTTCATTTGTTTTGTTTCTTAAATTCAGAGTATGAGTGAAACCATAGGGTATTTGTCTTTCTCTGACTTCTTTCACTTAGAATCATATCCTTTTGATTCATCCGTGCTGTTGGAAATGGCAAGATTTCATTCTTTTTTATGGTTAAACAATGTTCCATTGTATATACCACATCTTCTTTATCCATTCATCAGTTGATGTACACTTGAGCTGCTTCCATATCTTGGCTATTATAAATAATGCTGCAATAAACGTAGAGGTGTCTGTGTCTTTTCAAATTGGTGTTTTCATTTTCTTTGGATAAATACCCGGTAGTGGAATTACTGGATCATAAGGTGATTCTATTTCTGGTTTTTTGAGGAACATCCATACTGTTTTCCACAGTAGTTGACATTCCCACCAACACTACACTAGGGTTGCGTTCTCTCCACATCCTTGCCAACACTTGCTGTTTCTTGTGTTTTTGTTTTTAGCCATTCTGACAGGTGTGAGATGATATTTCATCGTGGTTTTGATGTGCATTTCCCTGATGATGAGTGATGTTGAACTTTTTTTCATGTATCTGTTGGCCATCTGGATGTCTTTGCAGAAATATTCATGTCCTCTGCCCATTTTTAATTGCGTTTTTTTTTTTTTTTGGTGTTGAATTACATAAGTTCTTTATATATTTTGGATATTAACCCTTATCAGTCATATCATTTGCAAATATCTTCTCCCATTCAGTAGGCTGCCTTTTAGTTTTGTTGATGGTTTCCTTCTCTGTGCAAAAGCTTTTTATTTTAATGTAGTACCAAGAGTTTAATTTTGCTTGTTTCCCTTGCCTGAAGAGACCTATCTAGAAAAGTGTTTCTACAAGAAATATAGGGTTTTTTGAATGGTGAGTGGAAGATTATTCTCCTCAACATAAAATTCCTAACTACTTTTCTCTGAGATAACTAAAATACAGTAAAATGCTTGTTTAAAAATTACATCCTAATTTATATATTAGGATGAGATACTTAAGATATTTCCTCATCATCAGACAATAAGTATGATTGTCAAAAAGAGTTGCATTATTTGCCCCATTGAAGATACACATCTCCTTTGTTGACATAAGTGCTTTTTAAAACCATCTACATATGATTCTGACATCTTACCTAGTTGCGTTTGGGATGTCACTCAATGCTTTACCTTCATATCATTTGTAAAAAATACTGTATTGAGATTTTGGATTGTAAATATAAATTATTCCTTTAAAAACATCTACCCAAAAAAAAAAATTGAGAGATACTTTCTATTAAATTTAGATGTTGGAACTCTACAGGCATTCCACTTTGGAAAACACTAACGGGGAGAGACATTCTGCCCATTATGCCTATAGATCCATCCCCGCTATAGATCTGAGCTGCTGTCCTACCTGACCCTAGGTTATAGAATCAATGATACTGCTAAGAATTTGGGGCTGCAGTGAAAATAGTTAATTTTCACTGTCATGAATACCTAAATCAATCAAATCTTTGTAGTAAGCTTAAAAAAAAAAAATAAGTTGCCTGAGGCATAATTTATCTACCATAAAATTCACCTGTATTATGTATACAATTCAGTGGGCTTTAGCATATGTAATACAAAATTTAAGACAAATTATTTCAACAGGAAATAAATAAGTTTATTCTTAAGAAATTGGGGCACCTGGCTGGCTTGGTCAGTGTAATGGCAGCTCTTGATCTCAGAGTCATGAGTTCAAGCCCCACTTTGGATGTAGAGATTACTTAAAAATAAAAAATCTTTTTAAAAAATGAAATTATATTTATTGAGCCTTTACTACATGCAAAGCACTGTTTACTATGTGTGAGAACGTTTTTTTGGTAGGGTCATTTAACCTTTCTAACAATCTAATAAGATAACCATTCTTCCCATTTTATAGATTAAGTAACTGAAGCACAGAGAGGTTAAGTAACTTTCCCAGAATCACACTGCTAGCAAGTGGCAGAGCTGAGATTCAAACTCAGACATTCTGGCTCCTGAGGCTTCTCTTTAACTGCTATGTTATACTGCCTGCAATGGGCAGTATAGTGATACAGTGTGATGATAGTTCCTAAAGGAGATTTTTCATAAAATATTTCACCTTTGGCAGAGATTTTAGCCAGATTTTCGTCCTGAAATAAATTACGTAAGAATGTATTTATTCTTTAAAAATTTTGTACCCTAAAATCATATTTAAGCCAAAATCCTATACTAAGTTTATTTAAAATGTTTGTATCTTTATCATGTTTTCATTTTTAACGTGTTCTTTAAAAAGTTATTTTTTTCTTTTATTGTTACTCCATTTCAAGTCTTAGTGATATATATAATTGAAACTAAGACTCATGGTTTTACTGTATTTCAGATTTTTATTCTCTGCCTTCAAGTCTGAAATATGCCATTACAGGTCTTCTTGAATCCTCCCCCCCCTTTTTTGTCCTCTCTGTGTATTCCTAACAGCTGAATTATTTTCTTTTTATTGTTTGTTTTCTTTTTTCAGCAATGCGGCCACTTAGCATGTCTTACAGTTTTGACTTGTCAGGTAAAAAACAAAACAAAACAAAACAAAACAAAACACTTTCACACCTGCCGTGGGTTTTGTGGTTTCTGTGAAATACATTTCATTCATCTGCTTGTCCATACATGTCAAAGAAGAAAATTGAAAGGCTTCTTCTAAGCTGTGGTCAGTAAGATAAAAAATTCTGCTTATTTGAAAACAACATACTTAAAAAAATTAAAACTATAATAATAAATCTGTTGCCTACCAAGGGATTATAGAAGAACCATTACACAATCCTTGTGGTTATGAAATCTGGCTGACCATCCTTAGGGTTATTGTCTTTCACCCATACTCTTCTGAAGCAATGATGTCAAAATCTAAAACAGAACTTTGCCTTAAGAGAATAGAAAAGATTTTCAAGAAATGAAGTTTTGACACTAACTACTCTCTAAAGCACATTCAGTTATGTAAGTAATTAGACTCAAAGCTGTCAGCTATTTCAGAAGACCACTGATAGGCAAGAACTGTCCTTTGTGTCCCTGTGCTCCCTGTGGATAGAGCCTAATCATGAATCACTCTGAGTGCTGATTGAGAGCATAAAAATGCAGATGTGTTTAATGGCTTTGGTTGTAAAATACAGTTGACCCTGAACAACATGAGTTTGAACCGCTCAGGTCCACTTGTGGGAAGATTTTTTTATGCAAGAGGTGACAGCAGAAGATACAGGGATTTATTTACGGGTGCCTCCCACCCCTACACCCCCTCCCCCCCTGCTTCATATGACCAAATGGACTGAGACAATGAGCAGAGCTGCAGGGTGGTCAGGGTCTGCACCCAGAGCTGGGGGTCAGGATGCCGAGTTGAAGCAAGGAAATGTACCCAGAGGGCGGGATGGTGCTCCTCCACCTACCCATCACCCCTGGCCCCTGGGGCTCAGGCTATGCTGGCCGGCCGCTGCAAAGCCTGGGGCCACCCCCTCCCTTCCCACTCATGACTGGCCACAGCTGCCAATGGCCGTCAGTTGGTGGGGCACTTATAGGCAGATGGGACAGCTCTACTGTACCCCCAGGCCACTGTGGCTGCCCACCCGCCAGGCGGCTGCCTCTGCTAAGGCTGCGGAATATGTCTTCATGGGACCAGGCTCACTGCCACCTCCAGCCTGGCTTGACCTGCCTATACACAGATTTTCTTCAGCAAATATGCATATAGTACCGTAAATGCATTTTCTCATCCTTATGATTTTCTTAATATTTTCTTTTCTCTAAAAAAATTAGTTTCTTTTCTCTAGCTTTAAGAATACTCTGTGTGTGTGTGTGTGTGTGTGTGTGTGTGTGTGTGTGTTACATATAACATATAAAATATGTTAATTGACTGTTTATATTATCAGTAAAGTTTCCAGTCAACAGTACACTTAATTAGCAGTTAAGTTTTGGTGCAGGGGGATCAAAAGTTATTTGCAGATTTTCAACTGGGGTGGAGCTCTGCACCCCTAATCCCTGCCTTGTTCAAGAGTCAACTGTATAATTAATGTATTCTGGGTTTGTAGTACAAGTTTAGTTCCCTGCTGTTAAATAGACGGGGATTAAGAGTGAAACAAGTAACCATTAATGACTAAATTTGATGCCTTAAAACCAGCCCCTTTTTAAGTTGGGTTTTTAAAAATATACGTGAGTGACTATTCAAAGCCAACTTAATCCCAATAAAATATTTTGCAAGTTAGAATTTTTCATTTTGGATGCTGCTGTTTTGAGTATAAAATGAGATAGTGGCATTAATGTTTTCTTCCAGAGTTTTCTTAGATTTGCTCTAGAATTGTTGGCATACCTTATATACAAATTCATATTTAAAGAGCCAGAGAGTTCTAGTATCATATTCTGCTTATTAATATTTATGGAGTATCTTCCAACTGCTAAGCTAGTTCCCAGCTGTTTTTTAAATTTCTAATTATATTTGTAGGTCTCAGGCATCACTATAATTTATGCTTTTAAAAAAACTCAGATAAATATTTTATAATCTTCATTTACTACTTTTGACTGACCACTGAAGAGCTTTTTCTATTTTCTTTATTCATTTGAAAATTTTTATTTTATCAACCATTTGCAGAATGCAGAGTAAATGTTGTAAAAGAGAAAAAGAAAAACCTTGTAAAAATTTTGATCTGGAAAATAAACTCAGAAATGTTTTGGTACATAACTTGTTATTGATAATCTCCAAAAGTTAGCAGTATATATTATAGAGACTGTGTCTCTTTTTCTGGAGATGTTTCTATCAGTTGGACTCTGAGGGAATGGCTGGCTACCTAAACATATTTACTATTAGCTAACATAAATTAGGCTGATCTGGAAAGTATGCATGCCCACACACATATAATATATATTGTTATAGGTAATATGGTGGCTTCTGATTTGGGAAGAAAGCTCTTAACCTCTATAATGTAAAAGAGTAGCAAAAAATTTTATTTGCTTTCAACTGCTTATCATTTTGCCGCTTTAGTGTGCTTCATGATTTCTACATGCTTCATTCTCGATTTCTTACGCTAGCTGCTTTTATGTTTGCATTGTTGCATTTTCACTAATCAATTAAGATGTCCCTAGTTAACAAATGGAAAAAGATCGATCCATTCTCTTAACCTAAATGCAAAGATTGGACTATAATTCTTCTCTAAGTTGGAAAATTAACACACTAAGGAGTAAATATTTAAGTATGTAGTATAGATAATGCCCCTGAACTTAAGTATAAAATAAGACATAATGAAGTATGTTCTGCTTATGTATGTCTTAGAAATATTAATACTTAGTGGAAAATCATAACAATCCATTCAACATTAATTAAGGTAAGTGTAATTTATTTTTGCAATGCAAACATGTATAATCTGTATCACAGTCCTATTTCCTCCCACTAAATAAGTCAGCAGTTGGGTGTATCTGACACACATGAATTTATTACATAAAGTATTTAATATCGTGGTTATGCATTTTAGATTCTAAACATGAGGTATGTGACTTCTAAAGCCATAATCAAACTAGTTACAAGTTTCTCTTAAAAATATGTTCAACTGGGTCTTTTACAAATATGTAGTAGTATAAGATAAAATCACACACAGTATTTGTCTTCTATGCGGAGATCATCTTGAAACTTGTTACATATTTTTTTTATCAATCCCATTTATCTCAAAGCTTTGAATTCAATACAGGTGTTTATTTCAGTAGGTTAGTGAATGAGCTCAAATATAGTTATCAATCTCATGGTAGTGTTTAGGCAAGTAGAGAACTATTGAGGTAATTTCTCAAGTGTCCTGCATTGAGAATGAAATGAACTCATGGCAGCCACTGTCACTTAGCAGTATTCCCTAAACTTCAGATCAGATGCCACCCTCACTATTTTTGCCAGGCTTTAAGTACCACCAGTATTATTTAAATTGCTTTAATCTATCATCAATGACTTATTAAAAATTCTTAAGCAAAAACACCCATAAAGCCACGTATTCGATTTATTTTTCCTGAAGCATTAACATAAATACATAACCATTAAAACTTTCAGTGTTCCTCCATGCACTACTAGTGGTCTCACCCTTGGGGAAGCTCCCACTTGAAGGACTGGAAATGTGAGACCCACCTCGGAAAGCTGAATATTTCTCTTCTCACGGTACCTGCAGTGGGGGCGCCTCAGTTGGAATCTGAGCAGCTAGGAGGGGACAAAGATGTGTGCGTTTTAACTCTATACTTTCTATTGAAAGCCTCACTACTATAACAACTTGAGAAATTCTATAGGTAGTGTATAAAATAAGATACACTATAGAATAAGATCTTTTAAAATATGTTCAAGACCATATTTGAACACTACCTTTTTTCTTAAAGAATAGGATTTATCAGTTAGCCTGATCATTTCCTCTTTTGCTTTCTGGAAAACTTTTAAATTTTTTTTTTTTTAACGTTTATTTATTTATTTTTGAGACAGAGAGAGACAGAGCATGAATGGGGGAGGGTCAGAGAGAGGGAGACACAGAATCTGAAACAGGCTCCGGGCTCTGAGCTGTCAGCACAGGGGCCCGATGCGGGGCTCGAACTCACGGACCGCGAGATCGTGACCTGAGCCGAAGTCGGCGCTCAACCGACTGAGCCACCCAGGCGCCCCTGGAAAACTTTTAATTATACTCTTAAGTGTGGCAGCCTACTGCTCTCTACAACTCCATAGGAAAGATTTATTTAAAGATTTCAACCTTTAAATGTGTATAAAAACTTGCTGCTTTTGCCCTTTTGTCCCCTTCACTGCAGCTCCTTACCTAGTTATGTTTTTGCTCCAGCTGCCTAACATCTGGAAAGATAACACGAAGATGAACACATGTGTTGTCAAGTTTTCCATTAAGAATTTAATGTAAAATAAACAATTGACAGATCTGTCTTCCTTTTCTTCCTTTCCTCCCTCCTTCCTTGCTTACTCATACCCTTTCTTCTCATTCACAAGGACATGTGCTCTGACCTTCTTCATCTCTAAAAGTAAGCAGAAATTGTAAATATTAAACTAGATACATATTATTGATAATAATTTATGACTTGTAAATACTGTCAAGGAAGGCTGTACTAGAACACACTTATTCACTGAATGTTTCCTGGAAATCCACCACTTATACTTAAAGCATATAAATATTGTATGTTGGGAGGGAAACTACTATATTTTATAATAACTGCAGTTGCAGTGCTTTCCCTCTTAAAGGAGCTTTAATCATTCGTGTCTTCTTCACTTTCATGCTTAGTGTACCCTTACCTTCAACCACAGGAGTTTCACAGACTGTCCATGTGCAGAGATCAGTTTCATGTTGTTTGTCTGTAAAATAGATGTGCAGTGACTGCTTTTTTTCCTTTTTAAATGCTTTAATTTAATAGTTATTAAACTCAGTCTGTGTTTAACACTTCATTTGAAATACTAAAGAAAATTAGTTCCGCTTGCATTAGTCCCACAGGATACCAGGAGAAAAAGGCAGCCTTGAGAATTAATAATACTAACAAGGAATCAACTGTGCGACTGGTCAGAAGGTCAGAGCACATGTCCTTGTGACTGAGAAGAAAAGGTATGAGTAAGCAAGGAAGGAGGGAGGAAAGGAAGAAAAGGAAGACAGATCTGTCCATCAATTGTTTATTTTACATTAAATTCTTAATGGAAAACTTGACAACACAATAGCTGTGTGACTGGCTAAGTCACTCTGAGCCTTAACTTTCCTGCTAATGGAGATAAAAATCAGTGTTAATAATTCCCAACATTTACTGTGTGTTACCATTATTACAAACAGTAGTATTTTATATGCAATTGTTGATCTTCAAAATGAGCTCATGTCTGTTGTTAGTTAGGCCCATTTTACAGATGATGAAACAAGAGGTTAAGTAACTTGCTCACAGACAACTAGCAGCAGAATTAGACTTTGAACCTAAATCATCTGCATCTTACTATATTATATACTCTGTACTCTGTATTCTGTATTTTATACTCTGTACTCTATATTCTGTACTCTGTATACTGTATAACCTGTCCTCTATACTATGCACTCAGTACTCTTATTCTGTACTTGTACTCTATGCTTTGTACTCTCTAGGCTGTACTCGGTAATATATATTCTGTACTCTGCTCTATACTATATACTTAACTATATATACTATATTCTCTGTATATATTCTATAGTCTCTCTGTTCTGTAGTGTGTACTCTGTGCTCTATACTTTATATGCTCTGTGCTCTATACTATATGCTCTGTATACTCTATGCTCTTTACTCTCTATACTATATATACTCTGCTATATATACTCTATACTATATACTCTATATACTCTATGCCCTGTATTCTATACTATATATTTCTGTGCCCTGTACTCTATACTGTATACTCTATATACTCCGTGCCCTATACTCTACACTATATTCTCTCTATATTCTGTGCCCTCTACTCCATACTGTATATTCTATGTGCTCTATGCTCTGTACTCTTTATATTCTGTAGTCTGTACTCTGTATTCTATATAATATATACTCTGTACTCTATGTACTCTCTGTACTACTCTAGACTCTTCTCTGTACTACATACTATACTTGCTGTACTCTCCTCTGTACTAAATACTCTATATACTGTGGCCTTTAATATTTTATTGTCACATGTGGCATCCACACTTGGTACTTACATTAGATGATTTTTGACTTGGACATAAAAGCCAAGCCATTTATTTATATTATGTTTTCAATCCAAAGAACATGTATACTTTTGTACTATATAAGAAACTGTAACTTGTACTGATTGCACTTGCCTGCCATGGTTTGGATAGATTTTTTGCATGGCTTTTTTTCTTTTCTAATGGATGCTGTCCTATGATGCTTCTAAGCCTGTTCATGGGTATGTATCAGATGTCTTCTTTGCCTGTAAGCTTCCATCCTTAGGTATTTCTAATGTTTGTTTTTCTCTGTATACTTCCATACATAGCTATGCACTATGAAAAATTGAGTGAATGATATGTATATTCAAAATAAAGCCTATTTCACTTTTAAAAAATGTACTCTAAACCCTGTACTGTATACTATATACTCTATGCTCTGTAGTCTCTATACTCTGTAGTCTATACTGTGTACTGCATACTCTATATACACCCTGCTCTGTACTCTCTATACTACTCTGTGCTCCATAGTCTGTACTTTATACTATATACCCCATGCTCTGTACTCTGTACTATATATTCTATGCTCTGTACTCTGTATACTGTATACTCTGTGCTGCCACATGTCTTTAATCTGTTGTATCATCTTCCCACCCAGATTCAAGCTCTAAATAATCTAAATCATAAATCAGCTTTATCAGAAGGAATGTATCCTAGATTCTTTGTGATCATGTTTATATGAATACAGATTATTCACTATTTTGATTTTTAAATTAAACCATTTTCAAATATTTGAGCCATATGGCTGCTTTGGCTTTGTGTATGCCACCACTGTGGTCCATCTATCACTAGCTTTTCGGAGACTATGAAGTAAAACTAACATCTCTTGATACAGAAGTTACAGTCAGTTATCTATAGGATTCCTTCTGGCTCTAAATTCTAATGTATAAATGTGAATATAATTATTCATTTAAAGGTTTTCTTTAATTGAATCTGACAGATAATATCTAACAAAAATGTTTTATATACGCAGGCATTATTGTATCAAGCCTCTGTGTTGTATTTGTGTGACATGGAAATGCCATGTCACCTAATGTGTGCTACCAAGTGCAGGCAGATACTTAGAAAAGTGCATTCAGCCTACTAATTACCTTTCTCAGCTTGAGAAAAGAAAGGTAAGCTTTTGCCTTTCTTTCAGCAGATGTAACTACTCCTGAACCTCCAAAGAACGTTGTGGAATCATCAATGGTGAATGGAGGTTTAACATCACAAACAAAAGAAAATGGGTTGCGCGCTGCACAGCAGGTGCCTGTGCAGCGGAAGAAGCTCCTCAAAGCCCCAACTCTGGCTGAACTGGACAGCTCAGACTCTGAGGTGAGTCCCATTAGGTCCTGGCTCTCAAATCTTGATTCCATGTTCAGAATGCCAGCCCTCTCTGACCTAGTTTACTAATCACGTTGCCTTAGTTGTTGCTTGATCTCTTCCTATTTTTCAGTCAATAAAGTTGGGACTGAAATTCATTTGTTTGGCAGGAAGTGAAACAGTAGATTACTTACTGTTTTTCAGTAAAGACCAGTATAGTGGCCATAGTTTATAGAATAAGTTCTGAAATATTCACATGGTCTTAGATTATAGTGCTATTAAAATAAGAAGAAAAAAAGATGCAAACATAGTATCTTCATTACGTTTCCCTTCATTCTGGGAAGGAAAAAAGAAAAATATATTTCCATGGATTCTTCTCTTTCTTTCTCTCTCTCTCTCTCTAACACACACACACACACACCTACCCATAGTGAAGCTCGTTCTTTCTGTAATAATACCAATAGACAGGTCTGCAAAAGAAAACTCTGCTAAGGTTATCCAGATTTCATCTTTCTCCTGATGCCCTTTGGAGGAAGATCTCATGTCCTCCTGTTTTCCAGAAAAAAATCAGGATGCTGGTGCTTCCCAATTCTCTCTCAAGCCTTTGTCTGCAGCATCAATGTTGTGTATCTCCACTGTATAAAATGAAATTACATGCTTGCCTCCCTCTTCCCTCAGGCCCTGCCAGACAAACAACACACACACACAGCCAGCTTCTCATCTTCTGTTTGCTGTTGTGGTTGCTGGCTCCATCCACTCCATGTTCATCCAATTTAGAATTAAGGAATTATTCTTTAATTGCCCAGACCTGTCTCTGAGACAGTTCTGGCAGCCTTCAGTGACAGTGCCACCCTTGGAGCAAAGCAGCAGTAAAGGAGCAGCAGGAATTCTAGAAGTGACGTTGTTCCAACCAGCACATATGATTAAGAGCCTACTGGTCAGGATGTAGAACTAGAAAAGGCCTAGTTTAGTGAGTGACTAGTAACTGCATCGGACAATACAAGCAAGCAAGTTTTAGAAAGCAGGCCTGGCAATAGAAAAGACTGGTGTTTCAAAGAATAGAGACCATCAGGATCCCCCAGCCAGGTACAAAGTGCTTAGTTGGGGGAATGGGCACCACAGGGCAAGCTGAGCCGGATTCTACACCCACATCCTCTTGCTCAGATCCGACCTCCAAGTCCCCTGGCCTCTTTTGGGCATCTTTGTGATTCCTCTGGGCTGGGAACTAATCTTAATGAAGATTAGTTTTTAAATAGTGAGAGATTGGGTCCAGCTGCCTGTGGTCGGCAAGCAGGGGCAGAGGACCATCAACAGCTTTTGAGAAAAAATCCTAAAAGGACTTGAAGCATGCCATTGCCCCCACCACTTCTCTCTCTCCTGCTGACTGACTTACAGTCACCTGACTGCCCCAGAACAGGTTCTTGGTTCTTCCCAGTAGAAGCAAGTGGAATCAGTAAAGAGTGGTATAGAAGGGGTGGACATGCTCAGTTCTGTAAAACTGGACTCTAAAAATGTTTCTGGGGGGCTCCAGGGTGGCTCAGTTGGTTGAGCATCTGACTTCAGTTCAGGTCATGATCTCACAGTTCATGATTTCGAGCCCCGCATTGGGCTCTGTGCTGACAGCTCAGAGCCTGGAGCCTGCTTCAGATTCTGTGTCTCCCTCTTTGCCCCTTCCCCGCTCATGCTCTGTCTCAAAAATGAATAAGTGTTAAGAAAAAAAATGCTTCTGGGGATGGTGGGCTAACATATGTGAGGCTTGCGGATGGTTTCTGCTATTTAAATCTAGGTAGCACCCACTTCATAATTTTCTGGGAGTACTGTGTATATGGCCCCTTTTTTCTTTTCCTAAGAGATACTCTTGGCATTTATTTCCTTTTGACCCTCCATAAGCAGAAGGAGGTCGTTCTAGTTGCTTGCTAGCTTTTCTGGAGATTTGTGTGACCTTTACACCATGTCTGGGGTTGAAACTTTGGTTACACTGCTTGATTTGTTCTTCATGGTATGTACCAAGAGTGTGGAAATCACTGTTCAAACCTTCTTTGTTTGAACTGTGTGGTTTATACAGCCTTTTTTTCATCTCATGTTCTTTGACCAGATCCTTTGTATTGTAGCTTGTTTGAAACCACAGCTTTCAACATTAGGTTTTAGGTGAGGCCATTTTTTATGAATGGCTAATTCTTAAAATCACCTTAACTAAGTAGGTCAGAGAGAATTTTCACTACTTGTCACACATAATCATAGGTTAATATTTTAACCTAATTTTCTTTCTTCTACCATTTAAAACTATTTAGCAGTTTTCTATAGATATTATGGAAATAAGTTGTCTTTTAGTTCATGTATATCCTGTCACATAGTAGATAATAAGTTTTTCATGAATAAATATTGTACTTAATCTTGGTATTATTATTAAAAATAAATTAAGGATGTCTCTTCTCACAGGTTATAGGAATTTAAATTTTGTTTTGCACAATGTAGATATTTTTCTAGATTCATATGAAATATTTATTTTCATCTTTATTCAACAAATATTAATATTTATTCATTACTTAGTAACAGTGGGTTTGTTACAACAACGAATGAGACACATAGCTTCTACCTGCATGCAGATCCCAATCTATTACTTTTATAAATGTATTAAATATTTCCCTAATAATAATGTTAACCACTATCTACTGTGTGCCTGGTAATGTGTTAAGCATTTTGAGTTTTGAGTGCATTATCTTAACTGATCCAATAACACAGTGTAAAGATGGTTAAATACCAGGTGTTAAAACCTAGATGAGAAACTAGCTTCGTGTCCCATCACACTAATGAGGGATACAAACCCAGACTTGTCTTATGTTAGATCCCTTCTAGTTTGTCTTCTGCTTGCCTTGAACCTTTGGCATTTTAATTTGGTGCCTCACATTAAAATAAATCTCTAATAGTAAAATGTGATTAGCATGAGAGCACTAATGTCTAAGAATCTCTCTGTTTCTCTGCCCCCACCTTTCTCAGGAGGAAACTCTGCACAGATCAGCCAGTAGCAGCAGTGTGTCTCCCTCTTTCCTTGAAGATCCCTCAGTAGAGGCTGTGTCCACGAGGAAGCGTGAGTATTTGTGATGAAAAGAGCTAGTGTCAGATACCTTCAAAACACACTGTACCTAGAATAGGGAATCCCAGAGTGCCTTGTGATCATTTAAGATAGAAAGAATTAACCCTGTAATTTCACTAGTCAGGAGCAGAAATATTGTTATAGTCCTAGAGTGACTTGTTAAGATAGGGCTTAACTGATTACTGGGCCTCAGGTTCTTATAACAGATCAGTCACCTTTGGGTTGTAAGGAGTAAGTCGTGTGTGTGTGTGTGTGTGTGTGTGTGTGTGTGTGTGTGTGTATGTGTGT
The DNA here is from genome assembly GCF_023721935.1 of Panthera uncia. NCBI lineage: Eukaryota > Metazoa > Chordata > Mammalia > Carnivora > Felidae > Panthera > Panthera uncia. The sequence continues at coordinate 61,107,817 of NW_026057586.1, read as the reverse complement.
GTCTGTGTGTGTTTTAGATTAATTACCTCCTTTTCTGAATTTAAGCTCAGAGCCCTAAGTAATCACACTTGTTATTCCCACCCCCACACACATACACACATATCTATATATCTATACCCCCTTACATATATAGATAGTAAAAATGCCTTTGTAGCTCTTCATAGGTTCTGAACACAGAATCTGAAGTTAAGTGATTTCTAAATGTTTTTAATAATATTTTTCATGTACAAGATCATTATGATTAAAAATTACACATTTAGGGAGAGGATTCTGGGAAGATGTTGGAACAAGAAGCACCAAGAATCTGTCTCCCACCTAGACAACAATTGCACTGGCAGAATCTGTCTGATGTAACTACTTTGGAACTCTGAAGTCTGTTGAAGGCTTGCAACTTCCAGGGGAAGATTTAGATGAAAACTTGTGGTAATTTCAGTCACTTTCAGCTCTTAGTACAGTAGCAGCTACTCATGCCCCACCCCCAGCCACAAGGTTCCTGAAGCAGCTTACACACAGTTTACAGGAACTAGGGTGGGCAAAAAGGACCCTGTCCTCCAAATATTGGGAATCTTTCCTTTGATTGCTGATTGTTCCATCTGATTCCAAAGGTGTAGACAAAGAGGCCTGTAGTCATTGTTGTTCCTTGTTGCCCACTCCCTGCATGCTAAAGTGTCTTCCAGGGCATTTAAAGGGCTGGCTCCTTCCCCCCACCCCCTTCATTTTTAGCTTTTTCCCTTTCTGGAGCCAGACATTAAAGACTAAGATATTCAGAAACAACTACATATATAGGAAAAATTATAAAGTTACTATGCATGCCCAGAGAATGGCTTATGAAAGACCTGAGATCTTAAGTTTATATCTCAGGCTGATCTTCAGCACAGAGAGAGCCTACAACAGTCAAGAAAACAGTGAACAAAAACAATAACAAAAAACAGCAGCACCTGGGAAAGGGGCAGAATATGATTTCCAGAGTTACCACATTATTAGATTCAAATGTCCAGTGTTTAACAAAACAAAATCACAAGGCATACAAAAAAACATGAAGGTATGGCCCATTCAGAGTAAAGAAACAGTCAACGGAAACTGCCCCAGAAAAAGAGGGTGATATGCCCATCAAAGACTTTAAAATAAACTGTTTTAAAATGCTCAAAGAACTAAAAGAAGATATGGAGAAAGTCAGGAACACAATGTGTGAACAATATGGAAAGATAATAAAGAGCCAGAAAACCTAAAATGAAACCAAAAAAATTCTGGAGCTGAAAATTCCATTAACTGAAAAGAAAAATTCACTAGAAGATTAAAGGACAGATTTGAGCAAGCAGAAAAAATAATCTACAAATTCAGGCCAGGGCAATAGAAAACATCATGCCTGAGGAATAGAAAGACAAAAGACCAAAGACAAGCAAACAGAGACGGAGAGATCTGTCGGACACCATCAACCAGACCAACAAATGGATGGTGGGAGTCCCCGAAGGAGAGGAGAGAGAGGGACAGAAAAAATAATTGCAGAAATAATTTCTGAGACTTCCCAAATTTGATGAAAGACATGAATATAAACATCCAAGAAGCTTCACTAAAATGAACTCAAAGAGACCCACAGCAGGACACATTATAACCCAACTTTCATAAGCCAAAGACAGAGCAACAAGAGAGAAGTGAGTCACTAGAGACAAGGGATCCTCAACGAAATTTTCAGCATATTTCTCATCAGAAACTTTGGAGGTCTGAAGACAGTGGACCAATAACAGCTTTTTTACCCACTGTCACCCACTGTCTGAAAGTTTCCTTTACACCACTTCACTTTTTTTGAAAGATCAATATTAATATTTGTTTTAGCTAACTGAGAGAAATCCAAAGAGGATTTTCACTTCTACAAGATGTTTCAGTTGCTTCTTTGGTTTTTGCCATTTCAGCTTACAAAAGGTTTCATAGGAATGCTCTCCTTCCAGATAGTTGGGGAACTCTGTATATTCAGAGTGCTTAAAGAAAAAAAAAGTCAACCAACAATCTTCTATCCAGCAAAACTATAGTTCAAAGTGAGAGAGAAATAAAGATATTCCCAGATAAACAAAAGCTGAGGGAGTCCATAACCACTAGACCCTCCCTACATTAAAGGCTCAGAGGTCTTACAGGCTGAAATAGAAGGACACTAGGTAATACTTCGAAGCCATAGGAGAAATAAAGGTCTTGGTCAAATACATAGGCAATTATAAAAGCTAGTATTATTGTAACACTGGTTTATAACTGCACTTTTTGTTTTCTATGTAATTTGAGAGACTAATGCATTTAAAAAGAATTATTAGTCTCTATTTGGGGGAAGGCAGTGTATACAAATGTAATTTTGTGACATCAACAACCAAGAGGGATGGAGGACAGAGCTGTATGGGAGCAGAGTTTTGTGTGGTATAGAAATTAAGCTGCTATACATCCAAATCAGAATGTTATAATTTTAGATTGTTAAATGTAGTTTCCATGGTAACCACAAAGAAAATAGCTACAGAATATATACAAAAGAAAATGGGAAAGGAATTTAAATGTTTCGTTATAAAAAAAAACAATTTCACATGAAAAACAAGAATGAAGGAAATGAGCTGTAAGGCATATAGAAAACAAATGACAGAAGTCCATCCTGATCAGTAATTAGTTTAAATGTAAATGAATTAAACTCTCTAATCAAAAGCTAGAGATTGGCAGAATGGATAAAAACACATGATTCAACTATATGCAGACTAGAAAAGACTCCCTTGAGAGTCTTGAGAGTCAAAGGCATAAACAGATTGAAAGTGACATTATAGAAAAGATATTCCACGCAAATGTAACTAAAAGGAAGCTGGAGTAACTATACTGACATTAGACAATATAGACTTTAAATTTAAAAAAAGTTACAAGAGACAAGGAAGGAGACTGTGTAGTAATAAAAGGCTCAATGCAGTAAGAAGAAAGAACAGTTATTAACATTTATGCACCTAATGACAGGCCATCAAAATATATAAAGTAAAAACTGACAGAAATGAAAGAGAAATAGACAGTTCTCAATAATAGTTGGAGACTCCTCTCACAATAATGGATAGAATAACCAGACAGAAGATAGGGAAATAGAGGACTTGAGCAGCCCAATAAACCAACTAGATCTGAAAGACATATACAGAATACTCCACCCAACAACAAACACACATTCTTCTTCAGGGCACATGGAACGTTTTCAAGAATAGACCATATGTGAAACTACAAGTGAAGTCTCAATAGATTTTAAAAGATAGGTATCATATACAAAGGATCTTCTCTGGCCATAATGGGATAAAGTTAGAAATCAGTAACAGAAAGAAAACTGAAAAATTCACAAAATTATAGAAATTAAACAATACACTTTTTGAAAATCAGTGGGACAAAGAAGAGGTCACCAGAGAGATTAGAAAATACTTACAAATGAAAATAAAAATACAACATATAGGACACAGTAAAAACACTGCTAAGGTGAAACTTACTGTGATAAACACATTTCAATGATTAGTTGGTGGTTTTAAAAAGAAAGGAAAGAACGAATGAATGAGTGAACCAACAACCTAACTTTACAACTTAAGGAACTAGAAAAAGAAGAACAAACTAAACACAAAGTTAGCAGAAGAAAGGAAATAATAAAGATTAGAGCAGAGATAAATGAAATAGAAAATAGAAAAACAATGGAGAAAATCCGTGAAACCAAAAATTGATTCTTCAAAAATATCAACACAGTTGACAAACCATTAACAAGATGACCTAAGAAAAAAGATTCAAAATACTAACATGAGAAATGAAAAGAGGAACCATTACTTCTGATTCTACAGAAATAAAAAGAGTTATGAGAGAGTATCATGAACACTTACCATCAAATTGTTTGGTCTTGGGGCGCCTGGGTGGCTCAGTCGGTTAAGCGGCCGACTTCAGCTCAGGTCATGATCTCGCGGTCCATGAGGGCTGTGAGTTCAAGCCCCGCGTCGGGCTCTGTGCTGACAGCTCAGAGCCTGGAGCCTGTTTCAGATTCTGTGTCTCCCTCTCTCTGACCCTCCCCCATTCATGCTCTGTCTCTCTCTGTCTCAAAAATAAATAAAGGTTAAAAAAATTTTTTTTTTAAATTGTATAGTCTTGATGAAATGGACAAATACCTAGAAATGCCAAATCTAGCAAGACTAAATCAGAAAGAAACAGAAAATCATTCAGATTACTAGTAAGGATAGTGAGTTAGCAATCAGAAACTCTCCCAACAAAGAAGAGGCTGGAAATTGAAGCATTAAAAAACAAAACAAAAACTCAAAACTACCAATTCTTCTCAAACATTTCCAAAAAATTGAAGAGAAGGGAACGTTTCCTAAAAGTCATTCTGTGAGACCACATTACCCTGATACTGAAGCCAAACAAAGACACTATAAGGACAGAAAACTATAAGTACCCTTTACAAATACTGACTTTTTTTTTAAAGATCTTTTACTAACAAATGGGTGCCTGGATGATTCAGTCGGTTGAGGGTCTGACTTTAGCTCAGGTCATGATCTCGCAGTCCATGATTTCAAGCCCCACGTCAGGCTCTGTGCTGATGGCTCAGAGCTTGAAGCCTGCTTCAATTCTGTGTGTGTGTGTCTCTCTCTCTCTGTCTCTGCCCCTCTCCCACTCACACTCTGTCTCCCTCTCTCTCTCAAAAATAAATAATTCCCTGGGGAATTCTACCAGGTATTTAAAGCAGAGTTAATACCTATCCTTCTCAAGCTCTTCCAAAAAATAGAAATGGAAGGAAAACTTCTGGACTCATTCTCTGAAACCAGCATTACCTTGATTCCCAAACCAGACAGAGACCCCACAAAAAAGGAGAACTATAGGCCAGTATCCCTGATGAACATGGATGCAAAAATTCCCAACAAGATACTAGCAAATCAAATTCAACAGCATGTAAAAAGAATTATTCACCATGATCAAGTGGGATTCATTCCTGGGCTGCAGGCCTGGTTGAATATTTGCAAATCAATCAGTGTGATACATCACATTAATAATAGAAAGGATAAGAACCAGATGATCCTGTCAACAGATGCAGAGAAAGCATATGTCACAATACAACATCCTTTCTTAATAAAAACCCTCAAGAAAGTAGGGATAGAAAAACATACTTAAACATCATAAAAGCCATATATAAAAAGCCCACAGCTAATATTATCCTTAATGGGGAAAAACTGAGAGCTTTCCTGAGATCAGGAACATGACAGGGATGTCCACTCTCACCGCTGTTGTTTAACATAGTGTTGGAAGTCATAGCATCAGCAGTCAGACAACAAAAGGAAATCAAAGGCATCAAAATTGGCAAAGGGGGCGCCTGGGTGGCGCAGTCGGTTAAGCGTCCGACTTCAGCCAGGTCACGATCTCGCGGTCCGTGAGTTCGAGCCCCGCGTCAGGCTCTGGGCTGATGGCTCGGAGCCTGGAGCCTGTCTCCGATTCTGTGTCTCCCTCTCTCTCTGCCCCTCCCCCGTTCATGCTCTGTCTCTCTCTGTCCCAAAAATAAATAAAAAAACGTTGAAAAAAAAAAAAAGTTGAATCATCGCTACCATTAGCAATAAGCAATGAGAGGCGCTTCTTAAAAAAAAAAAAAAAAATTGGCAAAGAAGTCAAACTTTCACTTTTCACAGTCGACATACTCTGCATGGAAAACCCATAAGACTCCACCAAAAGACTCCTAGAACTGATACATGAATTTAGCAAAGTTTCAGGGTACAAAATCAATGTACAGAAATTGGTTGCATTTTTATACACCAGTAATGGAGCAACAGAAAGAGAAATAAAGGAACTGATTCCATTTACAATTGCACCAAGAACCATAAAATACCTAGGAATAAACCTAACCAAAGATGTAAAAGATCTGTATGCTGAAAACTATGGAAAGCTTATGAGGGAAACTGAAGAAGACACAAAAAAATGGAAAAACATCCCATGCTCATGGATTGGAAGAATAAATATTGTTAAAATGTCAATACTACCCAAAGCAATCTACACATTCAATGCAATCCCAGTGAAAATTGCACCGGCATTCTTCTCAAAACTAGAACAAACAATCCTAAAATTTGTATGGAACTAGAAAAGACCCCAAATGACCAAAGTGATATTGAAGAAGAAAACCAAAGCGGGAGGCATCACAATCCCAGACTTTAGCCTCTACTACAAAGCTGTAATCAACACAGTAGCACAAAAACAGACACATAGACCAATGGAATAGAATAGAGACCCCAAAATTGGACCCACAAATGTATGGCCAACTAATCTTTGACAAAGCAAGAAAAAGTGTCCAATGGAAAAAGTCTCTTTAGCAAATGGTGCTGGGAGAACTGGACAGGAACATGCAGAAGAATGAATCTAGACCACTTTCTTACACGATACACAAAAATAAACTCAAAATGGTGAAAGACCTGAATGTGAGACAGGAAACCATCAAAACCCTAGAGGAGAAAGCAGGCTCTTTGACCTCAGCCACAGCAATTTCTTACTCAACACATCTCCAAAGGCAAGGGAATTAAAAGTAAAAATGAACTATTGGGACCTCATCAAGATAAAAGGCTTCTGCACTGCAAAGAAAACAACAAAACTAAAGGCAGCCAATGGAATGGGAAAAGATATTTGCAAATGACCTATCAGATAAAGGGCTGGTATCCAAAATCTATAAAGAACTTACCAAACTCCACACCCAAAAAACAAATAATCCAGTGAAGAAATGGGCAGAAGACATGAATAGACACTTTTCCAAAGAAAACATCCAGATGGGCAGCAGACACACGAAACGATGCTCATCATGAAACGTCACTCATCATCAGGGAAATACAAATCAAAGCCACACTGAGATACCACCTCACACCGGTCAGAGTGGCTAAAATGAACAAATCAGGAAACTATAGATGCTGGCGAGGATATGGAGAAATGGGAACCCTCTTGCACTGTTGGTGGGAATGCAGACTGGTACAGCCATTTTGGAAAACAGTGTGGAAGTTCCTCAAAAATTAAAAATAGAACTACTCTATGACCCAGCAATAGCACTACTAGGAGTGCTAATGCATAGGGGCACATGTACCCCAATGTTTATAGCGGCACTTTCAACAATAGCCAAATTATGGAAAGAGCCTAAATGTCCATCAACTGATGAATGGATAAAGAAGATGTGGTTTATATATACAATGGAATACTACTTGGCAATGAGAAAGAATGAAATCATGCCCTTTGCAGCAATGTGGATGGAACTGCAAGGTATTATGCTGAGTGAAATAGGTTAGTCAGAGAAGGACAGATATCATGTGTTTTCACTCATGTGTGGATCTTGAGAAACTTAACAGAAGTCTATGGGGGAAGGGAAGGGGAAAAAATAATTATAAACAGAGAGGGAGAGAGGCAAACCACAAGAGACCCTTAAATACAGAGAACTAACTGAGGGTGGATGTGGGGGGAGAGGGGAAAATGGGTGATGGGCATTGAGGAGGGCACTTGCTGGGATGAGCATTGTGTGTTGTATGTAAGCCAATTTGACAATAAATTGTATATTTTTTAAATTTTTAAAAAATAAATAAAATAAATAAATAAAAATACTAACAAACAGAATTCAGCATTGTAGTAAAAGGATTACATACCCTGACCAAGCAGGATTTATTCCTGACTGCAAGGATGGTTCAACATATACAAATTGAGTAGCGTAATATGCCACATTAACAGGAAAACAACCACAGGATTATTTCAATCAATGCAGAAAAAGCATTTGACAAAATTGAACACCCTTTCATGGTAAAAACACTTTACACAAACTAGGAATAGAAAGAAACTACCTTGAGGCACCTGGATGGCTGTTGGTTGAGCATCCAACTCTTGATTTTGGTTCAGGTCACAATCCTAGGGTTGTGGGATTGAGCCCTGTGTTGGACTCCATGCTGAATGTGGAGCCTTCTTGGGATTCTCTCTCTCTCTCTCTCTCTCTCTCTGTCTCTGTCTCTGTCTCTGTCTCTCTGTGCCCTCTGCCCTTCTCCCCTGCTTGCTCTCTGTCTTTCTAAACTTAAAATAAAAATTTTTTAATTGAAAAAAAGGAAACTACCTTAATGTAATAAAAGCCATATATGAAAAATTCACTTTAAACATCATACTCAGTGGTGAAAGACTGAAAAAATTTCCTCTAATAAATAGAAACAAGGCAAGGATCCCTGCTTTCATCACTTCTGTTCAACATAGTCCTGGAAGTGTTAGTGAGCACAGTTTGGCTAGGAAATAAAGGAAAGGAAATAAGGAAAAAAAGGAAATAAAGGGTAGCCAGACAGGAAAAAAAGCAAACTTACCTCTTTGCAGATGATATGATCTCACATGTAAAAAAACTCTAAAAGATTCCAAACACAAAAATATTGTTAGAATAAATAATTCAGTAAAGTAGCAAAATATAAAGTCAGCACACAAAAATCAGTTGCATTTCGGGGCACCTGGGTGGCTCAGTTCCTGATCTCACGGTTCATGAGTTTGAGCCCTGTGTTGGGCTCTCTGCTAACAGCTCAGAGCCTAGAGTCTCCTTCAGATTCTGTGTCTCCCTCACTCTCTGCCCCTCCCCTGATCACACTGTCTCTCTGTCTCAAAAATAAGTAAACATTTTAAAAAATCAGTTCCATTTCTATACACAAGCAATAAATAATCTGAAAAGGAAATGACAAAAGCAATTGCATTTATAAAAGAATATCAAAAAGAATAAAATACTTAGGAATCAAACAAGGAAGTGAAAGACTTGCTCACTAAAAACATTGCTGAAAGAAATTAAAGAAGACATAAATAAATGGAAACATATCCTGTGTTCATGGATTGGAAGACTTAATATTCTTAAAATGTTTATATGGACCAAAGTTATCTACAGATTCAGTGCAATCTCTATCAAAATGCCAATGACATTTTTGCAGAAATAGAAGACCACCCATTCTAATATTCATATGGAATCTCAGAGGACCCAAATAGCCAAAACAACTTTGAAAAAGAACTCATACTTCCTGATTTCAAAACTTACTACAAACTAGATCCTGGGAAGATGGCGGCGTAGGAGGACGCTGGGCTCACCGCGCATCCTGCTGATCACTAAGATTCCACCTACACCTGCCTAAATAACCCAGAAAACTGCCAGAAGACTAGCAGAATGGAGTCTCCAGAGCCAAGCACAGACAAGAGGCCCACGGAAGAGGGCAGGAAGGGCGGCGAGGTGGTGTGTGCTATACGGACTGGCAGGAGGGAGCCGGGTTGGAGGGGCGGCCCACCGGCCAAGCAGAGCCCCCGAGTCTGACTGGCAAAAGCGGAGGGGCCGGACGGACTATGTTCGGACAGCAAGCGGGACTTGACATCTGGAACGTTATAAGCTAACAGCTCTGCTCGGAGAACAGGAGGGCTGGAGGACAACGGGAGGGAGAGTTGTTGAGCCCCGGACGACAGAGCTCAGGTTGGCGGGGAACAAAAGCGCTCGCCAGTGCCATCTCCCTGGCCCCTCCCCCAGCCAAAATCCCAAAGGGAACCAGTTCCCGACAGGGAACTTGCTTGCACCACGCAAACACTGAATGGTGTGCTTCTGCGGATCCATCCCTCCGGCGGGTCTGACTCCCTCCTGGTGCTGCAGGGCCCCTCCCCGAGGGGGATCTCCGAAGGAAAAGTGAGCTGAGCCTGCCCCTCCCGCCCCTGTGCACCTTGCGGATTCACCCCAGCTAATACACCAGATCCCCAGCACCACAAGTCTGGCAGTGTGCAAGTAGCCCAGACGGGCCACACCACCCCACAGTGAATCCTGCCCCTAGGAGAGGGGAAGTGAAGGCACACACCAGTCTGACTGGCCCCAGCAGTGGGTTGGGGCAGACATCAGGTCTGACTGCGGCCCCACCCACCAACGCAAGTTATTCAAGACAGCACAGGGGAAGTGCCCCGCAGTCCTGCACCACTCCAGGTAATATCCAAAATGACGAAACGGAAGAATTCCCCTCAAAAAAACGTCCAGGAAATAACAACAGCTAACAAACTGATCAAAAACGATTTAAACAATATAACAGAAAGTGAGTTTAGAATAATAGTCATAAAATTAATCGCTGGGCTTGAAAGCAGTATAAAGGATAGCAGAGAATCTATTGCTACAGAGATCAAGGGACTAAGGAACAGCCAGGAGGAGCTAAAAAATGCTATCAATGAGCTGCAAAATAAAATGGAGACAACCACGGCTCGGATTGAAGAGGCAGAGGAGAGAATAGGTGAACTAGAAGATAAAATTATGGAAAAATAAGAAGCTGAGAAAAAGAGAGATAAAAAAATCCAGGAGTATGAGGGGAAAATTAGAGAACTAAGTGATCCACTAAAGAGAAATAATATACGCATAATTGGTATTCCAGAGGAGGAAGAGAGAGGGAAAGGTGCTGAAGGTGTACTTGAAGAAATAATAGCTGAGAATTTCCCTGATCTGGGGAAGGAAAAAGGCATTGAAATCCAAGAGGCACAGAGAACTCCCTTCAGATGTAACTTGAATCGATCTTCTGCACAACATATCATAGTGAAACTGGCAAAATACAAGGATAAAGAGAAAATTCTGAAAGCAGCTAGAGATAAACGTGCTCTACCATATAAAAGGAGACCTATAAGACTCATGACCGATCTCTCTAATGAAACTTGGCAGGCCAGAAAGGAATGGCAGGAGATCTTCAATGTGATGAACAGAAAAAAAATATACAGCCGAGAATCCTTTATCCAGCAAGTCTGTCATTTAGAATAGAAGGAGAGATAAAGGTCTTCCCAAACAAACAAGAACTGAAGGAATTTGTCACCACTAAACCAGCCCTACAAGAGATCCTAAGGGGGATCCCATGAGACAAAGTACCAGAGACATCGCTACAAGCATGAAACCTACGGACATCACAATGACTCTAAACCCATATCTTTCTATAATAACACTGAATGTAAATGGACTAAATGCACCAACCAAAAGACATAGGGTATCAGAATGGATAAAAAATAAGACCCATCTATTTGCTGTCTACAAGAGACTCATTTTAGACCTGAGGACACCTTCAGATTGACAGTGAGGGGATAGAGAACTATTTATCATGCCACTGGAAGTCAAAAGAAAGTGGAGTAGCCATACTTACATCAGACAAATGAGATTTTAAATTAAAGGCTGTAACAAGAGATGAAGAAGGGCATTATATAATAATCGCAGGGTCTATCCATCAGGAAGAGCTAACAATTATAAATGTCTATGCGCCAAATACAGGAGCCCCCAAATATATTAAACAATTACTCACAAACATAAGCAACCTTATTGATAAGAATGTGGTAATTGCAGGGGACTTTAACACCCCACTTACAGAAATGGATAGATCATCTAGACACACAGTCAATAAAGAAACAAGGGCCCTGAATGATACATTGGATCAGATGGACTTGACAGATATATTTAGAACTCTGCATCCCAAAGCAACAGAATATACTTTCTTCTCAAGTGCACATGGAACATTCTCCAAGATAGATCACATAATGGGTCATAAAACAGCCCTTCGTAAGTATACAAGAATTGAAATCATACCATGCATACTTTCAGACCACAATGCTATGAAGCTTGAAATCAACCACAGGAAAAAGTCTGGACAACCTCCAAAAGCATGGAGGTTAAAGAACACCCTACTAAAGAATGAGTGGGTCAACCAGGCAATTAGAGAAGAAATTAAAAAACATATGGAAACAAACGAAAATGAAAATACAATAATCCAAACGCTTTGGGATGCAGCGAAGGCAGTCCTGAGAGGAAAATACATTGCAATCCAGGCCTATCTCAAGAAACAAGAAAAATCCCAAATACAAAATCTAACAGCACACCTAAAGGAAATAGAAGCAGAACAGCAACGAGAGCCTAAACCCAGCAGAAGAAGAGAAATAATAAAGATCAGAGCAGAAATAAACAATATAGAATCTAAAAAAACTGTAGAGCAGATCAGCGAAACCAAGAGTTGGTTTTTTGAAAAAATAAACAAAATTGATAAACCTCTAGCCAAGCTTCTCAAAAATAAAAGGGAGATGACCCAAATAGATAAAATCATGAATGAAAATGGAATTATTACAGCCAATCCCTCAGAGATACAAGCAATTATCAGGGAATACTATGAAAAATTATATGCCAACAAACTGGACAACCTGGAAGAAATGGACAAATTCCTAAACACCCACATGCTTCCAAAACTCAATCAGGAGGAAATAGAAAGCTTGAACAGACCCATAACCAGTGAAGAAATTGAATCAGTCATCAAAAATCTCCCAACAAATAAGAGTCCAGGACCAGATGGCTTCCCAGGGGGGTTCTACCAGATGTTTAAAGCAGAGGTAATACCTATCCTTCTCAAGCTATTCCAAAAAATAGAAAGGGAAGGAAAACTTCCAGACTCATTCTATGAAGCCAGTATTACTTTGATTCCTAAACCAGACAGAGACCCAGTAAAAAAAGAGAACTCCAGGCCAATATCCCTGATGAATATGGATGCAAAAATTCTCAATAAGATACTAGCAAATCGAATTCAACAGCATATAAAAAGAATTATTCACCATGATCAGGTGGGATTCATTCCTGGGATGCAGGGCTGGTTCAACATTTGCAAATCAATCAATGTGATACATCACATTAATAAAAGAAAAGATAACCATATGATCCTGTCAGTCGATGCAGAAAAGGTCTTTGACAAAATTCAGCAAGGCTTTGTTAATAAAAACCCTTCAGAAAGTCGGGATAGAAGGAACATACTTAAACATCATAAAAGCCATTTATGAAAAGCCCACAGCTAACCTCATCCTCAATGGGGAAAAATTCAGACCTTTTTCCCTGAGATCAGGAACACGACAGGGATGTCCACTCTCACCACTGTTGTTTAACATTGTGTTGGAAATTCTAGCATCAGCAAACAGACAACAAAAGGAAATCAAAGGCATCAAAATTGGCAAAGATGAAGTTAAGCTTTCACTTTTTGTAGATGACATGATATTATACATGGAAAATCCAATAGACTCCACCAAAAGTCTGCTAGAACTGCTACATGAATTCAGCAAAGTTGCAGGATACAAAATCAATGTACAGAAATCAGTTGCATTCTTATAACTAGTAATGAAGCAACAGAAAGACAAATAAAGAAACTGATCCCATTCACAGTTGCACCAAGAAGCATAAAATACCTAGGAATAAGCCTAACCAAAGATGTAAAAGATCTGTATGCTGAAAACTATAGAAAGCTTATGAAGGAAATTGAAGAAGATATAAAGAAATGGAAAAACATTCCATGCTCATGGGTTGGAAGAATAAATATTGTCAAAATGTCAATACTACCCAAAGCTATCTACACATTCAGTGCAATCCCAATCAAAATTGCACCAGCATTCTTCTCGAAACTAGAACAAGCAATCCTAAAATTCATATGAAACCACAAAAGGCCCCGAATAGCCAAAGTAATTTTGAAGAAGACCAAAGCAGGAGGCATCACAATCCCAGACTTTAGCCTCTACTACCAAGCTGTCATCATCAAGACAGCATGGTATTGGCACAAAAACAGACACATAGACCAATGGAATAGAATAGAAACCCCAGAACTAGACCCACAAACGTATGGCCAACTAATCTTTGACAAAGCAGGAAAGGTCATCCAATGGAAAAAAGACAGTCTCTTTAACAAATGGTGCTGGGAGAACTGGACAGCCACATGCAGAAGATTGAAACTAGACCACTTTCTCACACCATCACAAAAACAAACTCAAAATGGATAAAGGACCTGAATGTGAGACAGGAAACCATCAAAACCCTAGAGGAGAAAGCAGGAGAAGACCTCTCTGACCTCAGCCGTAGCAATTTCTTACTTGACACATCCCCAAAGGCAAGGGAATTAAAAGCAAAAATGAATTACTGGGACCTTATGAAGATAAAAAGCTTCTGCACAGCAAAGGAAACAACCAACAAAACTAAAAGGCAACCAACGGAATGGGAAAAGATATTTGCAAATGACATACCGGACAAAGGGCTAGTATCCAAAATCTATAAAGAGCTCACCAAACTCCACACTCGAAAAACAAATAACCCAGTGAAGAAATGGGCAGAAAACATGAATAGACACTTCTCTAAAGAAGACATCCGGATGGCCAATAGGCACATGAAAAGATGCTCAACGTCGCTCCTCATCAGGGAAATACAAATCAAAACCACACTCAGATATCACCTCACGTCAGTCAGAGTGGCCACAATGAACAAATCAGGAGACTATAGATGCTGGAGAGGATGTGGAGAAACGGGAACCCTCTTGCACTGTTGGTGGGAATGCAAATTGGTGCAGCCACTCTGGAAAACAGTGTGGAGGTTCCTCACAAAATTAAAAATAGACCTACCCTATGACCCAGCAATAGCACTGCTAGGAATTTACCCAAGGGATACAGGAGTACTGATGCATAGGGGCACTTGTACCCCAATGTTTATAGCAGCACTCTCAACAATAGCCAAATTATGGAAAGAGCCTAAATGTCCATCAACTGATGAATCGATAAAGAAATTGTGGTTTATATACACAATGGAGTACTACGTGGCAATGAGAAAGAATGAAATCTGGCCTTTTGTAGCAACGTGGATGGAACTGGAGAGTGTGATGCTAAGTGAAATAAGCCATACAGAGAAAGACAGATACCATATGTGTTCACTCTTAGGTGGATCCTGAGAAACTTAACAGAAACCCGTGGGGGAGGGGAAGGAAAAAAAAAAAAAAGAGGTTAGAGTGGGAGAGAGCCAAAGCATAGGAGACTGTTAAAAACTGAGAACAAACTGAGGGTTGATGGGGGGTGGGAGGGAGGGGAGGGTGGGTGATGGGTATTGAGGAGGGCACCTTTTGGGATGAGCGCTGGGTGTTGTATGGAAACCAATTTGACAATAAATTTCATATATTGAAGAAAAAAAACTTACTACAAACTATAGTAATCAACGCAATGAGGTATTAGCATAAAGACAGACATATAAATCAACAAAATAGAATAGAGAGCCCAGAATAAAGCCTCACCTATATGGTCAAAAGATTTTTGACAAGTGTGCCAAGACAATTCAATGGGAAGTCTTTCAGCAAATGGTCCTGGGAGAACTGTATATCCACATGCAAAAAGGAAGTTATACCCTCACCTAACACCATATACAAAAATTAACTCAAAATGGATTAAGAACCTAAATGTAAGACCTAAAATAATAAAACTCTTAGAAGAAAACATAGGACAAAAACTTCATGACATTGGATTTGGCAATGGTTTCTTGGCTATGACCCCAAGGATAGACAAAAAATTGTCTATTTGTAAAAATAGAGAAACTGGAATTTATGAAAATTAAAAAACTTTTATGCATAAAAAGACATTATCAATGAAATAAAAGGGGAGCATGCAGGATAGGAGAAAATATTTGCAGATCATATCTCTAATAAAGGATTAATATTCAGAATATATAGAGAAAGTCTTCAAACTCAACAACAGAAAAGAGAACCTAATTAAAAAATAGGCAAAGGACTCAAATGGACATTTCTCCGAAGAAGATACACTAATGACCAACAAGTGCATGAAAAGATTCTCAGCATCACTAAACATTAGGGAAATACAAATCAAAACTATAGTGAAATGCCACCTCCCACCCATTAAAATGGCTGCTATCAAAACAAAAACCAGAAGACAAGTGTTGGCAAGAATGTAGAGAAATTGGAACCATGTGCACTGTTGGGAATGTGAAATGGTACAGGTGTTGTGGAAAACAGTATGGTGACTCCTCAGAAACTTAAAAATAGAATTACATATGATCCAGCAATTCTTTTTTTTTTTTTTTTTTTTATTTTATTTTTGGGACAGAGAGAGACAGAGCATGAACGGGGGAGGGTCAGAGAGAGAGGGAGACACAGAATCGGAAACAGGCTCCAGGCTCTGAGCCATCAGCCCAGAGCCTGACGCGGGGCTCGAACTCACGGACCGCGAGATCGTGACCTGGCTGAAGTCGGACGCTTAACCGACTGCGCCACCCAGGCGCCCCTGATCCAGCAATTCTGCTTCTGACTATATAAGCAAAAGAATCGAAACAGAAAAAAAAAAAAAATTGAAAGCAGAATCTCAAAGAGATATTTGTACATCCATGTTCATAGCAGTATTCACAATAGCTAAAATGTGAAAGCAACCCCAGTGTCCGTCAGTGGATGAATGGCTAGACAAAATGTGGAATATCCACACAATGAAATATTACTCAGCCTTAAAATTAAGGAAAATTCTGGGGCACCTGGGTGGCTCAGTCGGTTAAATGTCCGACTTCAGCTCAGGTCATGATCTCACGGTTTGTGAGTTTGAGCCCTACATTGGACTCTGTGCTGACAGCTCAGAACCTGGAGCCTGCTTCAAATTGTGTGTCTCCCTCTCTCTCTCAGCCCCTCCCCCACTCAGATGCTTGCTTGCTCGCTCTCTCTCAAAAATAAATAAAACATTTTAAAAAATGGGGGAAATTCTGCAATAGGCTACAATACTGACAAACTTTTAGGATGTTTTGCTAAGGGAAAAAAGGAATTCCAAAAAAGGCAAATACTGTATAATTCCATTTATATGAGATTTTTAGAGTGGTCAAAATCATAGAGATGGAAAGTAGGATGGTAGTTGTGAGGGGCTGTAGGTAGTGGAGAATAGGAAGTTGTAGAGTTTCAGTTTACAAGATGAAGAGTTATGGTCTCAACCGTTACAAGATGGAAGATAACGGTTGCACAACAGTGTAAATATTTAATACCACTGAACTGTGCAGTTAAAAATAGTTAAGACACACTAAATATAATTTATGTATGTTTTACTGCAATTTAAAAAAACAACTTACTGATTTCCTGTACATGTGGAGTTTTTAGTGATTAAAATTCTTTAATTAGTATTTTGATTTACTTAGATTGTATCAAGAATAGTAGGAGCTGACCTTGGTCATTATCTATACTTGGTGTTTGTCCAGGCCCATTAAATATTATAGAGATTCAATTAAATCACATAATGGATTTCTGTATCTTTCTTGATTATGGAAATCGTGTTATTTTTATTTAGAGATTTCTGTTGGTGGGGTAGTCCAAATAGATGGATCACATTTAACTTGGTGTTGACTTTCACTTTCCTCACCTGCTACATTGAATGAAGCAGGCTTACTTTTCAGAGAGAGTAGGAGGAAGTATTAAATAAAACTTTAAGCAATATAATTTATTTCTAATGTTCTCCTTATGTTTTCAGAATGTAAATCCAGAACCATTCAAACCATAAAATATTCTCCTTTTGTAAACTTTTTTTTTTAGAAAATTTTATTTTTTAAGTAATCTTTACACCCAACATGGGGCCCGAACTCACAACCCCGAGATCAAGAGTTGTGTGCTCTACATACCAAGGCACCCCTCAAACCTTCTCCTTTTAAACTCTGTCCCAAAATATTACTAGATGAAGGAGAGCAGTGGCACAATATTATCAAAACTGGAATTTATTTTTTCAAATTTAAATAGAGCTTGATTTAAATCTAAGGACAGAATGTCTTGATAAATATTTTAAAAGGAAGAGTTTTTATATTTTATCTTTAAAAAGAAGAATATAAAAGGTCAGTACACTTGAGAATTTTGGTATGATGTGGTAGCCTTTTTTGGACACACAGAGAATACATGTTTTTACGTATTTTACATGCCTGAGACTGTAAAATTTTGTTGTATATAATGTTAAGGCATTTGTATGTACAGATCTGAGACTATAATTGTGCTTTTATGATATATTTGAATGACTATTAAAAATACAAATATTTTTTCTTTTTTCTTTCTATATCTGTAGGAAAGTTCATCTTGCAAAGATTTTTCTATAACAGTCCTCATAGTATCCCCATAAGAACTTCTAATCTTACTAAAACCCTCTAACAAATATTTCATCTTTGAGTACAATGTTTGTGACAAATGACAAAGGGTGTTCTGTCAGAAATTGAAAATCTAAGACTTGTTACTTGTAAGAAAGTTCATTTCAGTTTGGTTAATTTCATTTCTTTAGAGCCTCCGAAATTCTTGCCCATATCATCAACACCCCAGCCAGAGAGACGGCAGCCACCCCAGAGACGACATTCCATTGAAAAGGAAACACCCACTAATGTAAGACAGTTTTTGCCACCCTCCAAGCAGAGCTCCCGATCTCTTGTAAGTAACTGGAAAACTGCGTAGTAACTTAAGGATCAGTTAGAGACCTGGAATAATTAGCTTTCTTAAGACAACGATTAGAAGAAAAAAATCTTCCAAATTTTAAAAATGATCTTTAAATAGCTTTATTTGTTTTTAATATCTAAAGAAAACCAATTCTGACAGTAACCTAAATGAAATTTGACCATTCCTTGTTCATTTAAAGTAGTTTTTTTTTTCCCCAGAAGACTTATCAATGGTTGAAAGCATGTATTATTAGTAAAGAAATGCCTTCTTCTTTTCAAAGGGAATTAGTCCACTTAAAAATTGTTAAAATTCATCAAAAAGTTAGCAAAGTCTGACTAAAGTACACAATTTTATTGAGGCAGAAGTATAAGGGGAGAATTTTGATCCATTACAAGCCATTGTACATTGTTTTCAAGTATGTTTTATGATCTTGGAACCAAAGCTGCTATTTGCACTGGATGATGATTTTGCTATTTTCCTGAGACTTCTAGGTTGGTGTAGTGGCTTTGATTCCCAGGACAATGGAAGTAATACGTAGGACACTGCCAGAAAGAAGTAACAGACCCTCTAACTAAAAGAGGTCTGCAAAGATTCTTTTGTAGTCCACTTGACTTAAGAAATATTTGCAGGTGAAATGAAGGCTTCAATCAGTAATTCTACCAGCAACCTAATATCTAATGTTTTCTCAGAAATTCATGAATAAAAAGCACTGGAATATGCCTTGTCTATATTTCAGTCCATATTTTTAGGCTGTCTTGAATTATCAAGGGTTCAAATAAAGCAATAACTGATTTCCCTCCCTCAAAGTAGAGGAAGATAGTATGGTTCTTATGAAGATACCAAGTTTGAACAGAGCTTTCAAGCACTGAAATTTGATCAGTCATCTCTGTTCCTAAAAAGTTCAATTAAGGAACTAATGATTGTGTGTCAGTTCTTGATAGAATTCCTCTAACTCCTAAATAATCACTGAAACATTGATTAAGTATAGCCTCACCAGTAGTTTATCAGCAGAAAAACAGAACTCTTAACCAGACAGGTTGAAACTTTAAAGTCCAAAGACTTTTGTTTATGTGAACAACTTAAATGTATATAAGAGATCGCGAGTCCAATAATCAAGAGGTTCTTCTCTTCAGCCAACTTTTCTCTTAGAAGCCAGTTTATCATTCAGCTGTGTACCTGGCCTTGTGATCATATGACACCATTGTTGGTGTTAAATTTTAAAATTATCACTGTGGAAGAACTATCAGATCAGTTAAAAGGAATTTCAGCTAGTAAGAGAAATTTTGAATGGAATAGAAGAAATACCATAGAATTAATAGAAGAAAGACCATCAGCCCAAATCAAGGACCCAGAAGTGTATTTCCTGACAAAGGGGGACTCTTAGTGTGTGGTAGGTCAGGCTGTGAGTTGTTTTTTATGGACAAGGAGAGCAAGACAAAATTTATCTGCAGTCACAGAGAAGAGTCTCAGTGAAAGGCAGTGGGAAAGCACTTCGGTCAGCACTGGATGGCTCAGGTTCTATAGGGAACCACAGCTCACGGGAAGGGCCTCTGGGTGCCAGCTGAGACAAAGTAACCTCCAGTCAGAGTAGTGACTGGTCTCATTAATAGCTTATCTTGAGAAATCCATAATCACACTTGTCTTGTGGTAGTGCTGTCTAGCTTGGTAAGTACTTTAAAAGTATGACCATTAATTTAAACTTTAGCAATATTAAAACAAGGAATCCTTTTGTATTTATAATCCTTACACTGAAAATGGCAGAAATGTCTTTGTTGGTATTCATTTTTATTTTTATTGTATCTCCCTCTGTTTTCTTAGGATGTTTAAAATGTAATTTTTTTTTCATCACTTGGTCAAATGATTGAGGACGATGGCCCATCTAAGTAAAAGGAGACTTGTCTTTCAGTACCTTCCCCAGTGTGCTGCATGCTCCCCACTGCCCCCAGAGGTGGTTGCCTCTGTCCTGCCTCCTGGTGAGCCCTGTTCAGGGGGCCACTAAGTTAGAAACATCTTAAGTCTCTGGTTTGTGAATTCTGAGATTCCCTAGGAATGACTTCATGGTATGATTACTAATTTGCACATATGGAAGCAGACGTTGGTGTGGACACACACATGTGGAATCTACTGCTAACATCCTCTGTGGTGTTTTTGTTTTGTTTTGTTTTTCTTTCATGCTCTGTAACCACTATTTTTAGGTCACTCATGTTCAGCATTATTTTCTCCTTTTCTTTCCCCCTGCCATTTTCTTTTTCCCTTATCTGTTGTTCAGGTTCCTAGGATAACCAGTGTATGGCCAAGGACGCCTTTCCGACCACTTTTTTCTACCATACAAACAGCTTCTCTGCTCAGCTCTCATCCTTTTGAAGCAGCCATGTTTGGGGTAGCAGGGGCTATGTATTATCTATGTGAGAGAGCTTTTACCAGCAGGTGGAAATCCTCAAAGGTTGGCCTCTTTCTGCTGGTTCTGGGGATTATTTTACTCTATCTCTTTGACAGTGATACCTCAGCTACTGCACTCTGAACAATTAACAGCTTAGATGGGCACTTTGCTTCTGATCGTTGATTCCAGTCTTTTGTAGGATGCATAGATTACACCATGATCTCAGTTGAGAGGAAAATGACCTTGAAAGGACAACAAACTCAAAATGCAGCATCGGATTAGAGGGACCTGTGAGTGACCCAGTTATACGGCAGGAAGAATGCCGTCTCCTCTCCATGTGCAGGGGCACTCAGATAGCCTGTGGGTGCTTGCCTCCCAGGGTCTTCCCGCCATCGGATCGGCATTTGCTCCCTCATTCAGCTGGCAGAGCAACCGCCTGCCAGGCCATATAGCCACAGGGGACTCCCCCACAACCCATGGAACCATGTCATTTCTCGTTTCCCACACACCCCGCCATGAGCTGAGAGGGGCTGTGCACCTGTAGCCCATGCCTGCCCTGGGCTCCAAGAACCTTCTTCCCCACACCTTTCGTACAGCTGCATTGTGTTTGTCAGAGTGTGGCATGGTGTTTAGGACAACCCACTTCTCCTAGAAGTTTTAAGTTTTCCTTTTATTGATGCGGTTATTTTAAATATTTTAAATAAGGATGCATTTTATTATTGTTTTTTAGGTTTTCATACAGAATTATTTTTTAAAGAAAATCCAATACTTTCCAAACTCCAGTGAAATAAAAAGCCCTCAAACTATGCCCAAGCTTCCCCTGCCCCCAGAGTAGCATGTGCTGCTGACTGGTGTTCACAGCTGCCTGGTCTGTTCTGCTTCATATAGGGTCCTGGCTCTGTGAGGTCCTTTATTTACTAAACATATCCTTGACAAATGAACCAGCAGCTGGTTTCTTTGTTATTCTTTAGTACTCATTTTGGTTTGGAAAAGAGACTCTGAATGTAAATGAAATACAACAAATTCCTTTCTCTTATTTGTCATGAAATAGAGGCTAGCTCTCTATTCTTTTTCCCATTTTAGATCTTGGCCCTTTGGGCAGTACATGGTCAGGTGCACGGATGGCATTTTAATTCCTGTCACTCTTACTGCTGCTATTACTGGAGATCTGCTGACATTTTTATACATTTTTTTAATTTGTTTTATTTTTTGTTTTTTTTTTAATTTACATCCAAATTAGTTAGCATATAGTGCAACAATGATTTCAGGAGTAGATTCTTTAGTGCCCCGTACCCATTTAGCCCATCCCCCTTCCCACAACCTCTCCCATAACCCTCAGTTTGTTCTCCATATTTATGAGTCTCTTCTGTTTTGTCCCCCTCCCTGTTTTTATATTATTTTTGTTTGACATTTTTATTTTTATTATCAATACTCCCCAGACAGAGATATCTGTATACTAAGTCTACATATTACTGTGGGCAGACAGTTCACTTTGACTTTTAAAATTGAACCTGAAAAAAGAGAAGAGTAATTGAACTTAATAGGTGCTATTTTAATTTAAATCTGCCTTTGATTTATTAAAAACTCAAAACAGCAATGGTCATTTTGGATAATTTTCAAGTATCTGCTACTTACAAAGTTTTTGCTAATTAAGAATACTATATAAAATATAACTATTCCCATTCTTTCTGTGGCTCAGTAACCAGAGTATACATTATGTTCTCTAATTTCTGTGCTCCCTAACTCTGACCCTTCTGGATGGTAAATGTAACCAGAATATTCAACACAAACTCAGCCATTTTAGTGACATACATCAAAAGTAAGTTCTAAAGGCTCATCTCCCCCTATAGCATATTGTAATCTTTATTAAAACTCTTTCAGATTTAGCTTCCCTTTCCTAAATTTAGGAGTGAGATTGAGGCACAGAGAAGCAAGAGGATTTTAGAGTCCCATGTCTGGCTGTGACAAGGAGCTCTGGGCATGTGGAGGAATGACCGAGGGCTCTCACTCACTGTTAAAGCCCCAAATGCTCCTCACATTTTGGAGCTTTAATATCTCCGCAAGATCTGTTAAAGTTAAGGCTTAATTTGGCATTGGGGATGTTTAATTTTTTTGCCAATTGAAAAAAAATAATGAAAACTACTCTAGTAACTGTTTATTATTTTCTTTCATGTTGCATTAAAGTTTTGTTGTCCTTGGGAAAGCACCAGAATTAAAACATTAGCATTTGACCTGATGGAAATTATTTTACTAAACAGTAATCTGCCTGAAAGTTAGAGAAAGAACAAGAACACCCACAAAATACAGTTTCTTATTATGTCTTACGAAGTACTGGATTTGCATATGGTTCAAAGCAGTAAGTTGAAAGTATGCTTGACTAAGCCCTTTTGTGATTTAAGACTGAGAAGAGGGAAGTAGAGCCTGTCAGGTCTATTATGTGTGTTAGGATCTCCCTGCAAATAAAAAGGATTCCCATCTACCGGAAATGTTTACCATCCCAGGCATCCCAGTTGTTAAGTTAATTAAATTGGCACTATTTGCCATCTTCCCATAGCAGCAAATCTCAGGTATTGATTCTCTGATTAGTTACTAGATTCATACATTATTTTGTTCCACCTCAGCAGTTTTGTCACATGGTTAACTATCAGAAAATGCACAAAAATCATACTCAGCAAATGAATAAAAAAGACCATAGGAAACTTCTTATGAAATATATTAAAAGCTGAGAAAAGCCATCATTCAGACATGTGCAGCCGACAATACCTATCTCCTGCAGAATTGTAGTGGCCTAACCTTCACACAGGCAGTGCATTGTTCCTACTTGACACTAAGCTGTTTTCTCAGGGTGGAAGAAAACTGAGTGGATATTGGACACCAATTTAATCCTGTTATGTTTGAAAACTTTTCCCATCGAAAGAGAAAATTATGTGATTGTGATTTTTTAAAAAATATTTTAGACTAGCAAATGATACAGTCTTCCTGAACAGACTACCTTCCCACCCTCTGGATACAGCTTAGTATCCTCTTAAACATTCCTCTTAAAAATTCAATTGCAGGATTTTTTTCCAAAACATTGTTAAGCAAATTTAAAGTTAGCCTGACCAGACATGATTTTGTATTGATTGTTAGTAAGAAGCAGTTCTTCAAACTACTTTTTTTTTAGTAAATGCTAATGTTTATCAAGTTTGCAACCTAGATTTGTTTTTGTTTTTTCTGATTGAAAGACAGAACTGAATGTTAAAACTCCATAAACTGACTGCATTCAGAGTCATGTGCTTTCTCATTTGGCTTGTTCGATTCCAGAATGCCTGTGAGCAATGCTATTGTGTGTGTGTGGGAGTGAATTATAATGTGTTTGCACTGAGAACATTAAGTCTCAGTGTCCCTACACCACAATGGCCCCTGTGAAGCCTGGCAGGGTGAGAATGCACAAGACCGTTCTGTCTTTCTATTAGATCCACCAATCAAACACAGGGCCGGATGGGGAGCAGATGGGGGTGAGGCTCTTTATTCAGTGGGATCAGTTACATCAACATCTTCCTCAGCTGTTTTTAGGGAAGCCATTACCATAAGACAGCCGGCATAAATATTTATTGTGAAATTCTTAAGATTTTCTCCACATCTTTCCAGTGCTGATTGTACATTCAGCAGTTGTTTAAAAGTAATAACAGAAATCTAGAGAACCGTGGTGCAGCCTGTAGAGGTTGCTTTTTGGCTGGAAACTGCACCAGTAGTTACATGTTACAGTTCTGCTCATACCATTAGGATTTTTCTCAATGTGCTGATGTAACTTACCACTAAATAATGCTTCTCAGTATAAATTACTAACCACCTCCTTTTGGCTATTCTGGGTACCACAAACCAGTTTTCTAAATAATACCAATGTTGTAGATTTGTTATTTAAGTATTAGCATATAGTATGCAAATAACAGGAAGCAATGTCTTTGCAGAATTGTAGGAGAAAACAGATGTCAATTTGTTTTAGAACAAGAAAATGTTCTTTCAAGATTTCATTACACAGATACATAGCTCTGCTTAATGAAATAGAAACTTGAGGCAAAAAATGTACTCAAATGTGAGGAACTTTCCTTTCCTGGAAATTTCTATAGGTTATAATGTTTGACATGGTCCCCAGAAGTTTTCTGCCATCCGTTGTCTTAGTGTAATTAGAAATTATGTGGTCCCCAGAGTGAGCCAGCTCTGTTCCAGTGTTCATTGGGAAACCTCTTTTCTTCTCTGGAGCTACTAACCAGGTGTCTGATCTGAAGGGAAACTGTGCAGTGCCAGAAAAGTGGGGTGGGAGTTTCTTATTCATGTGGAATTTTGAATTTCAGGAGGAATTCTGCTATCCAGTGGAATGCCTAGCTCTTACTGTGGAGGAAGTGATGCATATTCGTCAGGTCCTGGTGAAGGCAGAGCTGGAAAAATACCAACAGTATAAAGATGTCTACACCGCCCTGAAAAAAGGAAAGGTAGAGCTGTTTAAAGTTGGTTGATAAGTAGGGTTAGAGGAATGGTGAGTCCCAGGCCTGGTCTCCTGAGGGAGTGGTCTGCTGGCAGCCAGATGGCACAGGACTTTTAGGGGATTTCAGGAGGTAAGAGGCTTACTCTGTACTACACAGTTCCTATTCTGCTTTGCTTACAAAAGAGAGTATTTTTGTTTCTCTCTGAGAAATCAAAAACTTTGGAAGACTTAAAACAACCATAATAAATAGTGGCATGCCTTCATAAAACCATGTCTACATTTAGTTGTTATACTTTTAAAGGATTTATAAAGAAAATACATCTGAAAAATGGAAGAGACTGTTTCAGAACCTTCTTCAGACTGATTCCATGATGATGAGCCTCTGAGAGCTATAGCCTTTTATTACCTTTTAAAAGTGGAATTATAAGTAAATAGCCAAATTATAATTCTTACAGAGCCAAACTTGAAAACAGGGTTTCTGAATTCTCTTTTTCCTTCTGTCTGCTAAAGGTCCCTAATATGTAAAAGTATATTTAGACATGTAAATTAGGAAATTAACTGTTGGCAATGCTCTTCTCTCCCTTTAAATTTGTATTTTTAGCTCTGCTTTTGTTGCCGAACCAGGAGATTTTCCTTCTTCACCTGGTCTTATACCTGTCAGTTCTGTAAGAGGTAAGGTTTTTTGTAATTGATGTAAATAAATACTACCTACTTTCACTGTTTAGTCATTTTTCCACACAGGAACAGTATTAGAAATTACCCCAGTTTGTTATCACATCGTATTGTGCTTGTGGGTTAGTAATACTGATTTCTTCAAAGAGTAGAGCAAACAGTTACTTAGTGTTATAGCTGGAAAATGTTTCTCCGCATGTACTTCTTTTACATAACTAAGGTGATCCTAATAATCATATGTCTTGTTTAAACACAAAAAGTAGATGTGATTGTCATGTGATCCTTCCCTAGATAGAGAAGTAAGAAAATCCCAGACAGATGAGAGTTGATCCTTTTCCAGGAAACAGTGTAGGAGTTCAGTTTCACAGATTGTCTCCTTGGCAATCCACGGTTGTATCAGTCCGTTACATTCTGGTGGAAGAACCAGAGAGTTTTTGCAGTTTGTTATAGAAATTCACAACCGCACAGCCATTGACTTCTCTGACTCTCCGGTCTCATCACATCAATGCTGAGTAACACTTCTGATTTTGTGTACAGGCCCGTGTGTTCACAGTGTTGCAAAAAGGTAAGCTAAGCTTGGCAAAATTATAACTTGTGTTAATTTTAAGGAGTCCACCTCTTTAACAGTACTGCTCACTCTGGTTTCATTTGGGATAATAGATGCGGCTGCCCTCTAAACCATACTCCACTCTTCCCATCTTTTCATTGGGACCTTCTACCTTGCAAAGAGGGGAAAGTTGCATGAGGCCAGAAAAACCCCCCACTGGCCACCATCGGCCACTCCGGAGCATTGCCAGGTGAGTAAGACACCTGAGACTTTACTCTGTAAAGGAAGAACGTTCCTTTTGAGAACCAGTGACAAAGTAGGGTTTGGGCTCAGGGTGCTTTAGGTTGGGTGGTTGGTTTTTAGTATAGTCTTGACTTGTGCACAAATCTTCAAAATTTCCCAAAGGTAACTTGTCAAGGGATAATAGCTAGCTACTTGAAGCGTACTTGAATGTCATCATTTTTTTTTCTATTTTAGAGATAATTACTTTTGTGTGTTCTCTAAAAGTCATCTTTAAAACTGACCTTGTTTTCAGTGCAGTTGAAAACCTGCACCTGAAGTTGTCTTTCTTTCCTCCTTAGTTTTGAAAGCAAATCTGTTTAGGTCTTGGTTTCCAATGGCCTGCAAGAACTTTGGTTTATCTTCCTATTGTAAATAAGGCAGAAATAAAGCTTTATGCCAAGAGCTTTATGGCAATTAAAAAAAAAAAAACCTGAATATCAGTCCCTTTGTGTTTAATGCAGGGTAAGGTTAGTGTTGGTCCTTGAGAAAGGATGGAGATCAGGCCAGCTCGGCTCACGTACTCACATACTCACAGGCCAAAAAGGTTGGGGTTTTATGCACCAGCTGCCCCCCGTCAGGGAGGGGCACTGGTGCTGAGCGCTGGGCAGCCCCACTCCTGCACACCACAGATGTGGGCGGCAAGGCAAGGAAGCTGTGAGCCCAGCAGGTAACTTGTGCCCGGCACTGCTGCCCCTGTGCTGCCCACTCTGCCCTGAGACACTGCTGCTCTGTGGCGGCCTCCAACTGTGGATCATCACCTGTGAGCTCAAGGCAACGGGACACGTTGTTGTTCCTTTCTGTACATACTCCACACCTAGGTTCCTGTTTGGTTTAACTAAAGTAGTAAACAAGTAGATGATTCCTAGTTATTTCAAAAAATTGCCCAGAACAATTACTGTGATGAGGTCTGGTGAACTCCAGCTCTCTGGAATCCAAATAATTAGTCATCCAAATGTAGAGAATTAGAGAATTATTAGGGAGGGGAAGCTGTATTTGAGAAACGCAAAAATGTTGAGAAAGCTGGTCCCTAGATAACTTTTCAGGGTAAGACATATTTACCTCAGCTTACTGTAATCTGCCCCACCATCTACAGTTAACTAATGTTCATCAACCCTGACACAGGGCCACTGGAGAAAGAACTTGAAGTTCCTTCTGAATCACCCAGAGGACGTTAGCAACATGTACTTTGTTTCATTTTCGTTGTTAAAGTCCACTAGACGTCATGTATGTTAATCAGGTGAATACTCTGAATGTCTTTTTTTTCCAAAAATTCTAGAAGGGACACTAAGAGTTTTCAGTATTATTATTTCTTAATAAAGCATGTTTCCTGGTTTCTTTTTTAAAAAAATATTTTGAATTTTATCCCCAATTAGAAATTCTTCCTTTGGAAGGACATGAGGTGACTCACCCATTCGGTAAAATGTTTTGGCAGCAAATTTACCTTTTTTGCACCTAGTTGCTCAGTATTGCAAGAGAACTGTGAGTAATGATACTGGATTCAGAACATTTTGTTTTGTTCCAGGTTCTCCTCAAAATCTAAGTCTGTGGACAAATCAGATGAAGAACTACAGTTTCCCAAAGAGTTGATGGAGGACTGGAGTACTATGGAGGTGTGCGTAGACTGCAAAAAGTTCATTTCGGAAATCATCAGTTCGAGCCGGCGCAGCCTGGTGTTGGCCAACAAAAGAGCACGATTAAAAAGGAAAACACAGTCTTTCTATATGTCCTCACCGGGCCCCTCGGAATACTGCCCTTCAGAGAGGACTATCAATGAAATCTGAGCCTGTGCCTTTCGGTTGCTTTGTGTTCAGAGTCGGCACTAGCGCGGGAGAAACACTGAGCTGCACTGTCTCCTTGCCGCGGTCTTAGTTAATAGGCTTGAATTCGCATTAGATCAGGTTTTTGCTGCATCACGTTGTTCCACAGACTGAATGCTGTGTTCATATCGATTGATGGTATGTGACAGGTCAGCCGATTGCTCCTTTGCACTGAGAGATAACAATAGTTTGAAACTTGCTTGTGTGTGTGTGTGTGTGTGTGTGTGTGTGTGTGTGTATTTGGAGGCCAGAAACTTTTTCCTTAGTTCAGTTCCTTACTGTTCCTCAGATAATTTCCTGACTAAGGCAAAAAGCTTCTCACGTGGGAAATCAGCCTCACAAAGGCATCGATGTTAGCACAGTCCTAAGCAGTAAGTCATATTGGCATTTCCACCTGACAGTGTTCCTATCTAATGTACATAGTGACCAGGCCCCGCCACACACCAGGTACCTGGAGTCGGGGCCAGGCTGCTCATCATCTCATGGCACAAAACCTGGAAGGATTTGTTCATACTGTCAAACTGACTTTAAATTATTGTTGCTCTGAGATAAAGACTCCGAGGGACTTTACGCCTGCATTCTAGTGCAAAACATCTGGATAAGCCGTACACCCAAGTGGGTGACCGTTTTCCTCCAAGCTGCTGTGTTTGCCCCAGTGCAATGGATCAGTGTCTCCTGAGTGGGTGACAGGTTTTCATTCCCTTTCTTGAATGTATTATGGTTACTTGTAGTTTTGCAACAGAGGTCTAAGAATTAAAGTTTTGTGGGAGTTTCAGGAGAAAGGAACGCCAAAAGTCTGTCAAGAAGTTGAGTGTGTTTTGGGTAACTATGGGGAGGGTTGTGACCGCACAGGGTGCCAGCTATTGCCGCGCCACGGGGACTGAGCTGGAGCTCTTCCATTTTCAGCTACATTTTTCATAACTTTATAGTCTTAGCCATCACGACTAAATTAAGCCACAATTTGGTATCTAAGGTCTCAAACTGAAATTAATTTATTTTTATAAATGAATTTTAAGGGAAAAACATTGTCTAGTTCTTTTAAAATTACAAGAAAATTAACCCACCAATAGGCTTTTTGGATGCTTTTTGCACAAGTTTTCCTTGTAAATGACTGGAGTGAGTAGGGTGGGTTTTTGATGAAGTAGGTTGGAGGATGGCATTATATACCTGAAATTTCTCTGCTTGTTTGTCCCATTCCAGGAGCTGTACTTTATTATTTTAGTATGCTTAGAAATGACCAAATTGCCATTGATGTTTGGAAAATCAGTGAATGCACATACGCAATAATTTCCTGAAAGCTATAGGACACGCCTGTAGTCAGCACTGCAACAGCACCATTACATAAGAGGCATGGCAGTCACATTTCATACCACAGCAGAGTAGAGTAACATTTCTATATTAGATTAACAGTAATACCTCAGAACTGCTCTGGTAGTAGTTTTTAATGGATTGAAATTTACAATTTAGTAAATGGCTTAAAATTACTTATACTTAATGAAATAAACTTTACCAATTGACTAAAATAATGCATGTTAACAGTTCGTCTGTGTTTGCATGTGAAAGTGGGCCACCAGAGAACCCTTGAGTTTGCAAGTGTTTAAATTATTTTAAAGACTCTTGTGTAAGAGATTTAAACATTATATTGGGCAAATCTAATTTATAACATTTTCCAAGGGACTATTTGGACTCTGTACCCCAGAAGGTTTGGTGGAAGCCATGCCCTTTGAGGGCCCCAGGCTTGTACCTCTAAATGACTACCAGGAAAAGGAACGGTATGTGTATACATATACAGACATGACCTACGATAGTGTGCTTTTTAAAATAATGACTAGTTTACTGCTGTTACTAAAACATAAGAAACTAAGCCCCCCAAATGAGAATTTCGTTCACATTCACAAGGCAGATATCTAGCCTCTCTCAATGTTTGGCTTCACCTCTTCAGGTTTATGATACTGTATGGGCTGATTTAGGCATGATCACTCTTACCAGAGCATTAGAATGTAAATCCTTCAGCAGCATTAACGAGGTTTGTCAAATGGATGGTATGTCTACGTGAGAGAGTTTGCAGAAAGTAGTGTAAGAAGAGGGCATGTGGCACAGTTAAACTTGCAGACGTTGAATTAACATCACTTTTTGTTGCCAAAACAATTTCTTACATTTACCCTTTCCTTACCCATGACATGTACCCATCACCTCGACTAAATTAGGTAATCTGCCGAGGGTGATTCACCAGCAGCTTGTGGAGCATGGTTGCACCATCCTTAGCCTAGTCTGACATTAGGACTGCCTCCCTCTTCTTAACTACTAAAATAACATACCATCACAGTGTTCCTTTTTTTTCCTGGTTTCCGGCCACTGGGCATTTATACCTGATCCAGCAACAACAAATTATTGGCTAGCTGGTCTCAAAAGGAGCCTGGTGTGTCTGAGAGCTCGCACGCACACTGAAGCAGCCCTTGGCGCGTCCTCCAGCACCGTCCTTTTGTCCCAGACCTCACGAGCTTGCCCTGCTGGGAGGTGGTTCCTTCCCCACGGCCTAACTTTCTACCCATGTCAGAGTGGTTAAGAATGCTTGTAAATAGTGTAATATATTTATTAATATTTGAAAGGCATTCATTCAGTGGACAATGGGAATTAACTCTCCCAGGGCAAGTAAAAATTAAGTCAAATAATTGATATGTACATTGACTTAACAGTCTTACTAGATTTCAAGTCTTAAGCCTTTCAAATTAAACCAGAAGGTTGTTATGTAGGAGTTTTAAAAATGATCTTACTTTTGAGGAAACTGTGTGATTAGCACCGTGAACTCATACCATGAATTTTTTAAGGCTTTTATTTTTCTAACTGTATTCATAAATATAGGACTGGATTTTAGGTGCCACAGAGGAGACATGGGCGTTTTAAATTATGTTGCTATTTGCTAAAGCAAAATGGCAGAAAATTTTGTTCATGCAAAACTGTACACTGACTGGACTTTGTCCTGGCTTCCTGTGTGTATAAAAGTCAAGGTATTGCTGGCATTCAGGGTGACATATCGGTACTAAACATTTTCCATTCAAGTCTTTTATTTTAAATAAGTTTAGGGAAAAATAAAATGGCTTTCCATCATAACTTCTGTGTTGAGTTCCTGTTGTAAAATGGTGATGTCTTTTGGTAACTAGCTGTCAGAAGTCACCTAGGTTAGAAAGGGAAGACACCTGTATCATCCACAAGTTATGATCGGTTTGAGACATACAATCTGACAAGGACCACACTAGAAAAATTTTTTTAAAAATTGAGCCACTGCCATAACTCTGCTGTGGAACCAAGAAGCTGTGACTTCTTTTTAACCCTCAACAGTACAAGAAATTAAAATTCTGTAAATAGTGTATAACGTTTTGTCATAGAAGTCACATACATGGAGACAAATTATGTATAGAAAGATAAAGCTCTTCTGTATTTTTTCTAAATAGAATTCCCCAAGGGATACATTCCTAAAATGTCCTGTGATAATAAAATTTCCTGTTGTAGTATGTAAATTGCTTGAGGAGAAAATTAGGAAGATTAAACCCACAATGAACTTAGGGAAGTTATATTTTTATTAACTAAAGAGAGAGCATCATTTAAGATATTTACATATCTCAAATATTACCTGATACTGAGTTTGATACTCATTTACACACACTATCCTTTTATTTGTCAGGCATATTTTAGGATCTTCCACTGAAGCTTCTCTGTGAGGTATGTGTAACAAAACACTTGTGTGGGTCCAGCTCTCTCTCCAGTGTTCACAAACTTTCTCAGTCCAAGTCAGATTCCTAGTGTTGTACCTCCTGGACCCCAGAGATACAGAAAACTTGGATACCACAAAGAGGAAAGCTTTGTGTAACCCTTAATAACTGTATCTGTCTTTTCCCTTCTCAGCTCCAGTGAAGGAAGATAGTTGTAAAGCATCATAGTCTAGCATTTTGTAATGAGAACTATTTTTAGGAAAGGGCTTGATTGCACATATGATGTGTTTAAAGACTCCAGTTCTTGTCCCTCTGCAGAATGTGCAGGTACACACACACACACACACAGATTCATTATAATGTTCATATAGGGTATGCTCCTTCTTCCCCCATGTTAGCCAAAGGCCCATGTCTAGAAACTTCCTTTTGTCCACCCAAAAAGTTTAGGAGCTAAGAACCTACTTAATATAAAACTCTGCCTACACTAATTAAATGTTCAGATGCATGGCATGGCAGACTGGATTTGCATTATTATTCTGGCTCATTCCACTAAAATGTCTATGATGTATAATTTATGTATTTAATTTTTTTTAAGTTTATTTTGAGGGCACACAACATGTGTGTGCACATGGGGGAGGGGCACAGAGAGAAGGAGAGAGAGAATCCCAGGCAGGCTCTGTGCTGTCATCCCAGAGCCCAACTCGGGGCTCAATCTCACAACTGTTAGATCATGACCTGAGCAGAAATCAAGAGTCAGGCGCTTAGTTGAGCCACCCAGGCACCCCAATGTATAATTTACGTATGTAGAATAGATGTTAACTGTGGCAAAAAAAAAAATCTGCAATTCTCTTTCTACTGTTGGATTTTGATGCTGGCAGCAAAACCCAAGCCACTTCAGCATTATTGAAGCAATGTAAATAAAAGAGCTTCAGAACTGACAAGACATGGCTCTTGAAAAGTGGGGCATCAAAAGTTCCTTTTAAAGATCCTCTGGATGTTTAAACTTATGCCGTGTTCAACACAACTCCGTGCTCAGATTTCTTTTGCTGCCCAGAGGCCCTGGCCCCATGGGTCCTGCACTGGGAGCATTCTCACAAGCTGCACTAAGGAATCTCATTGTCTATGGACTGAAATAAGGCGGGGAACTCCCTCACCTTGGGTGTGGCTGGCAAGGAGGGACCACCTTGAGCAAGCTTGCTCACTTCAAGTTTGCCTTCCCATATATTCTTTGCTTTGGCGTTCCCTTGCGTCTGTCAGTCCCTTCCCCTAGGGTGACACAGCAGAGGACATCACATCCCAGTTCCTCCCAGGAGCAGCAGTATTCAGACTAGTGGAAATGCCAAAGATGAACTGAGAATTTCTGTAGAGCCAAACTGAATATCAAGTTCCTAAGCAAACATGGTGTAAAAGCTGTAGGGAAGCATGTGGGAGAAATGGAAGGAACAGCAAGGCTCCACACAGGTATATCTGAACAATGTAGCCACTGCTGTGTAGGGCCAATGGCGTAAACAAAACCCAGAATAACTT
Source organism: Panthera uncia (assembly GCF_023721935.1). Classification (NCBI taxonomy): domain Eukaryota; kingdom Metazoa; phylum Chordata; class Mammalia; order Carnivora; family Felidae; genus Panthera; species Panthera uncia. Next base: position 61,074,211 of record NW_026057586.1, on the reverse strand, counting down.
CTACTTTTAAAAGGAAGAAATTTTGATCTTAGACATCCCAAAGAGAGAAGGAAGCCTAAGAAGATTCCAGCTTACCCACCAAGGAAAGGGAACATGATGAGAGAAAAAGCCTCAAGTCTTCCTAGCACAGTATCAAGGTCATTTCAGAAGTCAGATTCACAGAATATAAATTTGGACTGGCACTGTGGGCATAACACAGCAGGCATCCTGCCTCCATGTGACTCCCAGGACAGCCTAAAATATTCCTCCAGGTGTAGCCAATGGTAGACACACTTCCTTCTCAGTAAGAACAGGACCTTACTCTGTTCCAAAATGGGATTTGCTAGGGAAAGGATTTTTCAGGATGAGCTTTCGTCCCGATAATGGAAAAAAACTAGTCTGTAGTCAGCAAAGCAAGTTCTTTCAGCGGTACCTGGTTTCAAGTATTTGAAATGACTCTAACTTCACTGTGCTCCAGCCTGACAGCAGAACAGCCATCTGACATGGCGAAAGTTCCTTAACATTTCTGGATTTTATTTTCTTACAATTTAAAGCAAGGGTGTTAGATGAGGTGATCTCTAAGGTCAGTTTTATCCAGGAGAGGCACTCAACACACTGGATCAAACAATCAGTACCACATAGGTATCAACCAGTAAACAGCGGAGGGCCTGAGCCAACCGTAACAAGAAATTGAGAAAAGCCTTTGTGCATCCAAGCCAGCCCTTTCACTAAAGTGAAGGCTGAAATGATGATACTTTCCAAGCAATATTTCTGTGTTTAGGACAAACCTGATGATACAATATTACAGGTTTATGACAAACCTGTGATATAATACACAAATGCAAGAAAAAGCACAAAGTATGCTGCATTTATTTGAAACTTGGGGAGGCAAAGACAAAAAAAATCAACTTTACCAATTACTATAAAGAATCTGAGTCCTTGTGTGTGTCAGTTGTAACTCAATCTAAAAAAATTCCTCAGTAGATCTCCCAAAATGTAGAAGAAAAATTTCGGAAAGACAAGTTGATATATATTTTAAACACACACACACACAAAAACAGCGTTTTACATCTAACAACATCTGGTTACTGAAGGTTCATCTCCCAACCCTATGCAACAGGAAGACCTTGTCAGACCTGGCAAGTCTTTGTTCCCACAATGTGGTGTGTTTTCCTGTCAGAGATGTAAAGAGAACCAGGCAGCTATATGGGCAACTAACTACATATAACAGACCATCTTCATTTCTTTAAGAGGCAGCAAACAAACAGACAACTCTTGTTATCCAGCTTGGTCAAAGAGCCAGTTACCACAACTACAGGGAGTCCCCCAATATATATACTTCCCAGTGTAGTAATGGGATCCCCAGCCAAGAAGCTTGTCTCTTTGGCCCTCTCAGTGCTGTAGACCCCATCCCTGCCGGGCTCTCTTCTCCACCAAATTTGAACTCTACTAGTGACTTTCAGAGCTCGAAGTGATCCAAGAAGGCATTCGATCCTCACTCACTCCAGCCAATGGCAAGCTCTTGGCTCTGTTTAAACATGTTCAGGATCAGGGAGACACTTATTTCTGTAAAGTTCTATCTTTGAACAGCTCTAATAGTTGGGAAGTTCAGCCATGTAATTTAGTCCTATTGTTTACCCCTTGGTTCTGTCTTGTGTGGCTCTACAGAATGTGCCTACTCTCCCAAGTGGCTGCCTTAAATAGCCTCTTAATTTTCCTGTCTCCCGCTACAGTTCCTACTTCTCCCTCCTCTCTTCTGCATTTTTTTCTCCATTGCACTTAGCACCTAACACCCTACTAAACTGTTCCCTGAAGACAAGGATCTCTGTCAGATTTCTTCACTGCCATATCCCCAGTTTCTGGAAAAATGCCTGGCATGTAACAGATGCTGAATAAATATTTGCGGAGTGGATTTACTAACGAATTAGCAGGTTCAGTATGGAAATGAGAAAAAGAAATACAAAGGTGGAAACATCAACATGTCTTCAAAATAATCAATGCAGTTTTAATCTGTGCTCTTTAACAGACAACTGCCACGTATAGCCCCTTTGTCTTTCCTCAAAGTCAACAAATCACTGCAGCCCTAAAGTAACTAATTAGAATAGAGAAGCTTGAGGCGGTAGCTCACACCATTAACATGGTTGACTTGGAGCTTCAGAAACCCTACTTGCCAATCTGGGTTTTCTACCTGACTCCTACATGGCACTCACTACACATTCCTCTCTGGGCTCTCTTCTAGAGCTCCTGGGTGGAGCCACCATGCACAGCCCTGCCTCCCTGACCCAGCTTTTTCCCACTAACAGGTGGATGTACAGATGTATAGAGACCCTAGAGACCTATAATTGAAGCTACTACTTAAATGCAAGGGGTATATTTATCAGTACTGAGTTTGTACTCATTAACTTTTTTACCACTTGCCTCTTTTACATTATGGGAGTTAACTGTTACTAGTAATCATTTTGATAAAAGTGTATGTGCCAACTGGACTGAAATTTTAAAAATATTAAACTATAGTTGCCCCTTGAACAATATGGGTTTGAACTGTGTGGAGCCTCTTAACGTGGATTTTTTTTTCTTCTTCATAAATACAGTAAAGTACTGTATTTTTTCTTGATTTTAATATTTTCTTTAGCTTACTATATTGTGAGAATACAGTATAGAATATATGTATATATATACATATATATGTTTAATATGTGTTAATTGACTGTTGATCAATAGTAGACGATTAGTAGTTAAGTTTGGGGGGAGTCAAAAGTTATATGGGGATTTTTGACTGGGGGGTATTAGTGACTCTAACTCCTGCATTGTTCAAGGGTCAACTGTATTTCAAATTTCTCGTATTGAAACAATTTGGTCAATAAAAGAGAATAAGGAAAGCTATGAAGATAAGCATTATGATATTAGATATTCTGTGCTATGTTACTATTAACACATAATTTAAAAAACATTTTGCTGATTTTCAGTGGCTACCAGTTATTCAGCACATACCCTATATCAGATACTGTGCTAAACACCCTCAGCCACATTATCTCCCTGAATACTCAACTGTGAAGTAGGTACCATAAATACCTTCTCTCACAGATGAGAAACAGGAATAACAAGGTTGTCATATGCCTGAGGTCAAACCACTAGCCCAGCATCCAGCCTGAGGTCTAACTCCTAAGCTGTGCTTATAGCCCTGCTACATTTCCAGCATTTCTTATTAGCTGCTAGGATTCTAACTTCAGTCCTCACATCACCAAACCACTTATGAATGCCGGAACTGTGTGTGTAAAGCAGAACATCTGATCTAGGCTCCTGAGGAACTGTAAACTGGTCAAATATGTGAACAGTTTAAAAAAGTGATCCAAGGCAGCATAAATGTCTAGGAAGCTGGTATTAGTCAAGGACACATTCATGGAAGCTGATTTTATTATCTTAAAAATTTTTTGTTTATTTTTGAGAGACACAAAGGGTGAGTGGGGGAGGGGGCAGAGAGAGAGGGAGACACAGAATCTGAAGCAGGCTCCAGGCTCTGAGATGTCAGCACAGAGCCCAACGCGGGGCTCAAACTCACAGATTGTGAGATCGTGACCTGAGCTGAAGTCAGACGCTTAACCAACTGACAACCACCCAGGAGTCCTGAAAGCTGATTTTAAAGTGGGTTCAGCAGGGAGAGAGGATCTAATATTGTCCATAGTGCAACCTGATGCCCCCCTGCATCAGAGTCATCTGGGCCAATGCCTAGGCCTTGGGCTGGACTTTTTCCAAAAAGGAATGAGACACCTCTGTAGCTCTTTAAATGAAGGAAAATTATGATGAGATTATTTTGGAATAATCTGACAAGAAGTGAAACTGAAGGAAAGGGGGACGAGTTAGAAAGTGATTGTATAAATTTAATATAAAGTGAAGATTAGCTTCCTGTTGCTACATAACAAATTAACCCCAAGACACTGTGGCTTGAAACAGAAAACATTTATTATCTCACAAGTTTCCGTGGTCAGAAAATCAGGAGCAGCTTTAGCTGGGTGATTCTGGCCGGGCATCTCAGAGGTTGCAGTCAAGACATCAGCTGGGCCTGTAGTTAGCTCATGGCTTCCCTGGGGCTAGAAGATCTGCTTCCAAGATGGCTCCCTCTCACAGCTCCTAACCACATGGACCTCCCTGTTGGGCTCCTCCAGCATCTCATGACATGGCAGCTGGCTTGCCCCAGAGCAGGTGATGCACGAACAAGCAAGGTACAAGTCACAGCGTCTCTTATGACCTGGCCTGGGAAGTCACAGAGCATCGTGGAGTATTCTGCAGTATCCCACTGGTCACACACTGCTCAGTGTGGGAAGAGACCACCCATAGACATGGCCACTAGGAGGCAGCCTCCTTGGGGGCTGTCTTGGAAGCTGGCCACACCGCATAAGACCTAAAGTAGACTTCGACAGGGAAATGAGAAGACAGAATTGATCTGAGACCTTTTAAAGGAATGTTTGGTTTGCATATGGCTACAGAAAGGGCCAGAGAAATAAGTCTTAAATAACTCAGTTTTTGTACTTGGCAAATGGAAGCAGCACTACTTAGAAATGAGGGAGCAGAAAGTTTGATGAAAGGGAACAAATTTAGTTTGATTTATGTTGATTAAGAGATGCAGTGGAATCTCTAAGAAAGGGGTTGGCTTTAAGCGCCAGATAGTAAGTCTTAGGTCTGGTGGGCTTCATATGGTCTCTGCTGCATACTCTTCTATGTGGGGGGGTTTTATTTGCAACTCTTTAAAAATGCAAAAACCATGCTTAGCTCATAGACTATAGTCTGCCAACCCTGCCCTAAGCAGACTGTCCTATAATAGGTGAAGAGAAGCCTAGACAATGATGAGCAGTGAAGGACAGAAATCTAAAGCAGTCCTTAGTTGTACTCATTAATGTCTTACCACTTGCCTCATGGACAGTTACTTCTTTACGAGTGAAGATAAAAGTTAAAACATGCCCTCGCTTCAAAAAGTGTTCCATCAGCGAAGCCCAGTGTTCCCAATTCTAGCCTTGCCCAGTGGCGCCCCCCCCCCCCAGGGGACTCTGGCCCAACGTCAGGCCAGTGCCAGTGGTACCAGCACTGTGGACCAAGGTGCCACGAGGCTGCACTGAGGCGCTTCACGTCTGCTCCCTGGTTCGATCCTGGAGCTGGGTTCAGTGTCTGCGTTTTATGAGGAGGAAACTGAAGCGGTATGAAGCAGTCACACGCTGCCCAGATTTACTCCTACATACCTATAATCCAACAGCTGGCTCACAAAGGGTAATCTCCTCGGCCACCAAAGTCACCCAAATAAATAACCCTACTTCCTCTTTGGACACTGAAGTTGTAACAGAACCTATGAACACCTGTTCTGAATATATTGGGCATTCACTAAGGCTCAACCATAAGGAGAGATCTGCTAGGGAAGACTATTCAGGGGGGGAGGGAAATGAAGCTTCTAACAGAGACACCCAGCAATTAACTCCTATATCAAAGCATGCCTAACCCTTAATGTGAGGACAGAAATGCTGGAGGCAAATAGTCACCTACTCTTTAGAAGCCAAAAAGCCACTGGTGCAAATCAGATACAGTTTTAACAGTTGGTTCTAATGCCACATAGGTGGAACAGTCTTCAAAGAATATTCAGCACCACCAATTTTCCTACAAAAAGGGAAACCTATTTCCAGAGAGCTCCTGGCTCTGCTTCTAGAAAGCTTGTATGGAAGTAGCTACCTAACCAGAAGACAGGTACCAATACACAGACCACAGGATCGCCTAGAGCGCTCGCAGAGCTCTGGGAAGCCCAGCTTCCAACAGGAAGCTTCTTGTTTAGCTGTAGTGCCTTCTAGTTTAGGTGAAGAGTTGACACAGTAACTGGTGTATTCAACTTTTATTCCTACCAAACTCAAAAGGCCACACTAACAGGGAGGTAACACTGCAAACTAAGGAAAGGCAGCAGGATTCTGGATTTATTTCTGTGCTTTGGGCAATAAAATAAAGCATTAGGCAAGTAATAGGACATTACCAAAATAGTTTCTCCTGATAACTCATTTCTCTTCTAAAAAAAAACTAAACTGATTGGTTTGGTTAAAACGAAAAAAGTACCCCATTTCTTGTTCAGAAACTAAAATGAAATGGGGATGCTTTGTTATTCGCTGTATACATATAATTAAAAACCCATCTCCTAAATTAAATCTAGGGTCTGTCTTCAAGACAGACTGATCTTCAAGATCAGTCAGTAAATTAAGTGTGCATGCAGAACAGCTATCACATTTGTGGAATGGCCCCAAACTTGAGCGGGGGCAGGCACGGAGGCCCCACACACAGCTTGCGTTGAAAGGACGGTGTTCCACCGCCTGGAGCACTGACGCTGGATCCGAGAGCCACAGCCAGACTTGGAACATCCATGGTCTGTGATTACAACCGACTCAGGACAAAAACCCAGAGAAACTTCTATTTGAATGATGGGAGAAAGCCATTCCCTTTTACACTCTGATACCTTGGCTTCTGGGGAAGGTATATCAGAAATTTAACCTGTTTAGTAAACAAAACTTTCCATCAAATAATAATAATAAAGATAAAAGTAAAGGTAAGCTAGGGGCACCTGGCTGGCTCAGTCAGTAGAACATGCAACCCTTGATCTCAGCGCGGGAGTTCAAGTCCCACCCTGGGGAGGGGGGGGGGGGCATGGAGCCTACTTAAAAAAATAAAGAAAGAAGGTAAAGGTAAGCCGTAGACCAAGATCTGGCAAATTCACTCTCTTTCCAGAGTAGCCATGCACTGATCACACATGCTCGCTCCAACAGACCAAGTGTGGAGGGAATTCGCAGCCCCACTGCCTGGGGCGGAGCGGGGGGGTTGGGGGTGGGGGTGAACGTCTGCCACCTGCTGCTGCACCTGCGTCTCCGGGTCCTGGGCTCCGCTGGTGTTTCACGCTCTGGCGCAGGCGGGGGCTGCCAGGCCCTCCAGCTCCGTGTTAAGTCGGCCAATCACCCACTCCAAGGCCTCGCGACCCTGCCGAGAGAACAGCACTGAGGAACCACCCCACCCCGCCCAGGGATGTGCCCACCTCTAAACTGGTGAGATGAAGACCGTGGCTGTTCAGGTCCCATCACGCTTATCTTCTCATACTTCTGCCAGAGGGCATCTCAGGAAATGAGGCCCCTCCAGGTGCTGGGGGTACCTACTGAACATCAATGCAACAGCAGTGATCACAGGTATTCATTGTGATGCAATACTCTGTAATTAAAGTTGAGAACATGTTCTCAAACTAAAAATCAAGGTTTAATTTCACCTGGCTTTGCCACCCAGCTTCCATGATATTTTATCATACAGAATTTGTTTTTGTGCTTATAGTGAATTCCAAATAGAAAGCATTGCACAGATCAATATTGAATCCATTCCCAGACCAAAACGAAAGTTACAAAACCAAACTATTTTATACTAAACACATTTTGAAAATAATCACTACCACTTTCTTAATGACTATCTTAAAATTTTTTTATTTATAATAGAAAGCCTAGGAGAATAAAAAAAAAACCAACACATGAATAGGCTTATTTTTATCACACTTCAATCCACCAAAAATTTGAAGTGGCTGGGTAACTGATGTTTACATGTACTTGCCCTAAAAATGCCATCTTCCTCTGAAACTACACTGGGCATCCCTGCACATTGTAGGGGAATCAAGATAATCTACATTTTCTGATACTCATCCCTGCTTCCAAATGTGGTTTCCCAACTCACAAATTTCCATGTTCCCTTTTAAAAGGACTCTATACATGACAGTTTTTACACCATTACCTCTACAAGGTTATACAGTTACACTAGGTGGAACAGAGTTACCTACAAGTGGAACAAGAGGCTGTCACTAGAGAAAGCGTTCAGTGTCTAGGCTGATACATGGGACAGAGTGCAGTTTTGCAGCAGAGTGACAGATGTTCTGCCCTGCACCCACTGCCTTTGCAAATCCAGGGTTTATCTGCAAGGAACCTGCAAATCCTTGAGGAATTAAGACGTCAGTGCTATACAGCTAAACTGCAAGAGGGAACTTTTTAAGACAATGTTGCTTAAAAATAGAAAAAAGGCACAAAACAGTATACACAGTATGGTTCCTTCTGTGTTTAATAAAAAAGGAAAACAAACCCATATATCCTTGGCATTTGCTTAAAACAGTTCCGGAAACCTTTGTAAAAATCAGGAGTTAACTGGCAGAGCCCAGGAACTCTTCCTCTAAAGGGGAGGCTTTCACTCTTCGAGACTCGTGTGTGTGTGTGTGTGTGTGTGTGTGTGTTTTAACTATAAACATGGATTGCTTTTATGTGTTTTTTGAGGGAATACTTTTTATAAAAGCGAGCAAAACTCTGATTTCAAGATGGTGGGGAAAAAAAGCCTTTGGCCCTTTGTCTGCTGAAATGTCCATAAAACTATCAGGAGTAAAACGGAAACAAAACTTCAGAACCCACGGAGTCAGCACCCTCACTGCCCATAAGAAGTTGGAAGGCAGAGGCATGGGCTGTGATGCGGTAGAGGGGGTCCAACACAAGCCATTCAGAGCCCAAGGGTTGTCCAGAGAGAGGGGACACACAGGGGACAGCAAGGGACAGGCTGAAAACCATTTAACAGCCTGACTCTTAGACCCCTGGGTTCCACCCCAAAAAATAAAGGTTGAGGAGTCTTGTTGGGAGAAACTGAACCACTTCAGAGAGAAGGGAATGGGGGGGGCGGTGGAAAAGGCCACAGGACACCCTCAATGACCTGCAGTGAGCCCAACAGCCAGCAAGCCTCACTCCTCACCCCCACTTCAGCTTGTGTCAGGTACGTCAGCATGAAAGACACCCGAGGAAGCCTCCCATGCAAAGGGAGACAGAGGAGACACCAAGATGCAGAAGAAAGCTTCACTTAGTGTTTACCTGCAGAGAGAGGAGGGAGGACACTACATCTATGAAGCAAGAACAGGATCCCATAAGAAAAAGGAAAGAGAAATTAAAACTACAATTTGCCAAAATAAAAACTCATGAAATTCTTGGAAGATAAAGTCCAGGAAACCTCCCAAAAGGTAGAACAAAGATGAGAGAAAACAGAACAAAATTATGAGATCAATCCAATATGACCAAGAGGACTTCCAGAAAAGCAGAAGAGAGAATGGTGGGGAAATCGTCAAAGAAATCATTACCAGAACCAAAGGGACCACAAAGTTCCCAACACAATGAATTGTTTGTTTCTTTCTTTTTGATGTCTTGCTGACATACAAAAGCTTTATGTATGCATGTGTACTTATAGGTATGTGTTTACAGCTATATATTTTCCTCTTTTTTACTGAAATGAAATTCACATAAGTTAACCATTTTCAAGCATACAATTCAGTGGTATTTAGTACATTCACACGGTTGTGCAACCACCACCTCTGTCTAGTTCCAAAGCATTTTCATCACCCCAAAAGGAAATCTCAAATGCATAAAGCAGATTCTTCCCCATTTATACCTCCCCTCTCCCCTTGGCAACAACCAATCTACTTTCAGTCTGTATGGATTATCCATGATAGATACTGCATACAAATGGAATCATATAGTATGTGGCCTTTTGCATTTGACTTCTTTTATTTAGCATAATGTTCTAGAGATTCATCCATATTGTAGTGTGGATCAGTACTTCATTCCTTTTTATAGCTGAATAATATTCCAGCATATGTATGGACCACATTTTATGTAACCATTTATCGGTTGAAGGACATTTGAGTTTCTACTTTTTGACTATTGTGAGTAGTGCTACTGTGAACATTCATGTATAAATATGTACTTGTTTTCAATACTTTGGGGTATACAACTAGGGGTGGAGTGGCTGTACCATTTTACATTTGCAACACTATGAACAAAGCTTCCAATTTCTCCACATCTTTGCTATGCTTATTTTCCATTTAGTTTATTACAGCCATCCTAGTGGTTGTGAGTGGTTTCTGTGGGTTTGATTTGCATTTCCCTAATGAATAATGATGTTGAACATTTTTTCTTGTGCTCATTGGCCATTTGTATATATTCTTAGGAGAAATGTCTATTCATATTATTTGCCCATTTTTAAATTGAGTTGTCTTTTTGTTGTTGAGTTGTAGAGTTTTTTATACATTCTGGATAACAGATCCTTTTTGGATATGTGATTTGCAATTTTTTCTTTCATTATGTAGCTTGTCTTTCCACTTTCTTGATAGTGTCTTTTGATGCACAAAACTTTAATTTTGATGAAGTCAAATTTATCTACTTTTTCTTTTGTTGTTCATGCTTTTGTAGTCATATCTAAGAATCCATTGCCAAATCCAAGATCATGAATATATACCCTTATGTTTTCTTCTAAGAGTTGTATAGTTTTTGTTCTTTTTTTTTTTTTAAGTTTGTTTTTTTTTTGGGGGGGGGGGGGTGGCAGAGAGAGAGAATCCCAAGCAGGCTCGGTGCTGTCAGCACAGAGCTGGACACAGGACTCCATCTCATGAACCATGAGATCATGACCTGAGCCAAAATCAAGAATAGGATGTTTAACCTACTGAGCCGCCCAGGCACCATAGTTTTTATTCTTATTTGTCGGTTTTTGATCCATTTTGAGTTAGTCTTCGGATATGGTGTGAAGTAATGGTCCAATTTCATTCTCTTATATGTAGATATCCAGTTATCCCAGAACCATCTGTTGAAGAGACTATTCTTTCCTCATTGAATTGTTTTGGCACGCTTGTTGAATATCAATTGGCCATAGATACATGGGTTTACTTCTAGACTCTCAATTTAATTCCACTGACCTATTTGTCTATCTTTATGCTGGTCCCAAATTGCTTTCATTACTGTAGCTTTGTAAAAAGTTTTGAAATTGGTGGGGCACCTGGGTAGCTCAGTCAGTTAAGCGTCTGACTTAAGCTCTGGTCATGATCTCGCAGTTCATGGGCTCAAGCCCCATGTCAGGCTCTGTGCTGACAGCTCAGGGCCTGGAGCCTGCTTCAGATTCTGTGTCTCTGTCTCCCTATGCCCCTTCCCTGCTCATGCTCTCTCTCTCTCTCTCTCTCGTGCGTGCACACTCTCAAAAATAAAACAAAAAAAAAAGTTTTGAAATTGGGAAGTGTGAGTCCTCCAAATTTGTTCTATTTCAATATTGTTTTGGCTATGCAGGATCCCTCGCAATTCCGTATGAATCTGAGGATGGGCTTTTCCATTTCTGAAAAAAAAAGCTATAGAAATTTTTATATAAGAACGGTCTTGATTTTTCAGAATGTTTTGGGTAGTACTACCATCTTAACAATTATTAGTCTTCCCATCCATGAACAAGGGATGTCTTTCCATTAATTTATGGGTTTTTTTTTCATTTCTTTCTGCAATGTTTTGTAATTTTCATGTACAGTCCTTCACCTTGTTTTATTTCCATGTATTTTATTCTTTTGGATGCCACTGTAAATTTCATAGTTTCCTTAATTTTCTTATGAGGTTGCTCATTGCTATTGTAAAGAAACACAATTGATTTTTATGTGATCTTGTACCCTGTAATTTAGCTAAACACCCTTTATTAGCTTTCTGGTGGCTTAAGGTTTTCTACATACAGGATCTGCCATCTATGACTATGGATAGTTTTATTTCTTCCTTTCTAGTTTGGATGCCTAATACTTCTTTTTCTTATCTAACTGCTCTGGCTAGAACTTCTAGTACAATGTTCAACATCAGTGACAACAGTGGACATCTTTGTCGTGTTCTTGATCTTAGGGGGAGATTGCAGTCTTTCATCATTGAATAGGATGTTGGCTGTGGGTTTTTCATAAATGCCCTTTATCATGGAGAGGAAGTTCTTTTCTATTCCTATACCTAAACTATTTCTAGAATTATTATTTCTATTCCCAGAATAGTGTTTTCATCATGAAAGGGTGTTTTTTCAAATGCTTTTTCTGCATCAACTGAGATAATCATGTGGGACTTTTTCCATTAGTTCTATTAATGAGGTATATAGCATTGATTTTTGTATTTGAACCACCCTCCTGCTTCTGGGATACATCCCAGTTAGTCATGGTGTGTATCCTTTTAATATGCTGTTAGATCCAGCTTGCTAGTATTTTGTTGAAGATTTTTGCATCAGTATTTATAAAGGATATTAGTCTAGATTTATTCTCTGGGGGTCTTTACCTAACTTTGGTATCAAAGTAATATTGGGTCTCACAGAATGAGTTAGAAAGTATTCTCTCCTCTTTTTTGGAAGGGTTTGCAAAGGATTTGCATTAATTATTTAATGTTTGGTAGAATTCACCAGTAAAACCATCTGGCCCTGGTCTTTTCTCTGTTGGCAGATTATTTTTGGTTTTGTTTTGCTTCGTTTTTTTCCTTCATTCATGAGTTTACTTATTTTTTCTTGATAAGTCTGGCTAAAGGTTTATCAGTTTTACTTATCTTTCCAAAGAACCAACTCCTGGTTTCATTGATCTGTTCTATTGTATTTTTAGTCTCTTCTTCATTTATTTCTGCTTTAATCTTTATTATTTCCTTCCTTCTACTGAATTTGGGCTTTGTTCTTTTTCTCACTCCTTTAGCTGTAAGGGTAGGTTGTTTATTTGAGCTTTTTCTTGTTTCTTGAGGTAGACCTGTATTGCTATACAATTCCTTCTTAGAACAGCTTTGCTGCATCCCTAAGATTTTGGACCACTGTGTTTTCATTTTCATTGGTCTCCATGTATTTTTTTAATTTTCTCTTTGATTTCTTGGTTGACCCATTCATTGTTTAGTAGAATGTTACTTATTCTTCATGTATTTGTGTTCTTTCAAATTTTTTGTGATTGATTTCTAGTTTCATACCATTATGGCTGGAAAAGATGCATGATATTTTTTAATGTATTGAATTTTTAAATTTATTGAGATTCATTTTGTGGCCTAACAGGTCATCTATTCTGGAGAATATTCCATGTATACTTGAAAAGAATGTGTATTCTGCTGTTTTCAGATGGAATGTTCTGAATACATCTGTTAGCTCCATCTTATTTAATGTGTCATTCAAAGCCACTCTTTCCTAGTTGATTTTCTTCTCTCTAGGTAATATATCCATTGATGTAAGTGGGGTGTCAAAGTCCCTTACTATGACTATATAACTGTCAATTTCTTCCTCTATGTCTGTTAATAGTTGCCTTATGTATTTAGGTGCTCCTATGTTGGATGTATATTTACAATTGTTATATCCTCTTGTTGGATTGTTCCCTTTATCATTATGTAATGTTCTTCTTTGTCATTACAGTCTTTCTCTTAAAGTCTATTTTATCCAATGTAAGCATTGCTACTCCAGCCTTTTCACTTCCATTTGCATGGTAAATGTTTTTCTGTCCCTTCACTTTCAATTTGCAGGTGTCTTTAAGTCTGAAGTAAGTCTTTTATCGGCAGCATATATATGGGTCTTGCTTTTTTATCCATTCACTCACACTATGTCTTGATTGGAGCGTTAGACCATTACACTTAAATTTTGCTTGTTGCCATTTTGTTTTACAGTTGTTTTTGTAGTTCTTCTCTGTTCCTTTCTTCTTTTGCTCTCTTCCCTTGTGGTTTGAAGACTTTCTTTAATGTTATGCCTTGGATTCCTTTCTCTATTTTTTTGTATATCTATTATAGGTTTTTGATTTATGTTTACCATTAGGCTCATCTATAACATCTTACACGTACAGTAGTGTATGTTATTAAGTTGATTGTTGCTTAAGTTCTAAAAGCACTAGATTTTTACTCCTCCACCCCCATTTTATGTACATGATGTCATATTTTATATCCTTTTATTTTGTGAATCTCTTGACTGATTTTTGTAGATATTCTTGATTTTACTGCTTTTGTGCTTTAAACTCCATACTGGTTTTATAAGTGTTTAATCTACTATTTTTATTATATGTTTGCACTTACCTGTGAAATTTTTTCCTTTCATAATTTTCTTACTCCTGATTATGACTTCTGTTTTTTCAGTCAAAGAATTCCCTTTAACATTTCTTATAAGTCTGCTTTAGTGGTGAACACTTTTAACTTTTGTCTGGGAAACCCTTTATTACTAATTCTATTCTGAATGATAACCTTGTTGGGTATAGTATTTTTGGTTGTAGGGTTTTTCTTGTCAATACTTTGAATATATCATGACACTATTCTGGCCTGAAAAGTTTCTGCTGAAAAATCAGCTGATAGCCTTCTGGGGTTTCCTGTGTATGTAACTGTTTTCTTACTGCTCTTAAAAATTCTCTATCACTATTTTTTGCTATTTTAATTATTATGCATCTTGGTGTGGACCTCCTTGGTTTGGGTTGACTTTGTTGGGGGACTCACTGCACCTCCTGGATCTGGATGTCTGTCTCCTTCCCCAGATTAGGGAAGTTTTCAGGTATTTCTTCAAATAAATTTTCTGTTCCCCTCCCTCTCTCTCCTCCTTCTGGGATCCTTTTATGAATGTTATTACAGTTATGTCATTGAGTTCCCTTAACCTATTCTCATTTTTTACTATCCTTTTTCCTTTTTGCTATTCAGTTTGGTTGCTTTCCATTACCCTGTCTTCAGATCACTGACTCATTCTTCTGCCTCCTCTAATCTACCATTTCTCTCTAGTGTATTTGTTATTTCAGTTATAAGTTCTTCATCTTTGGCTGGTTCTTTTTTTTTTCTTCATATTTTCAATCTCTTTGTTGAAGGTCTCACTGAGATCCTCTACTCTTTTTCTCAAGTCCAGTGGGTATCTTTATGACCATTACTTTGAATTCTCTATCAGGAATATTGCTTTGCTCCATTTCATTTAGCTCTTGTGCTGTGATTTTGTCCTGTTCTTGCATTTGGGACATACTCCTGTCTTCTCATTTTGTCTCTCTGTGTTTGTTTCTATGGGTTAGGAAAGTCTGCCACATCTCCTGATCTTGAAAGTAGTGGCCTTATGAAGAAGAGGTCCCACAGTGCCCTGCAGTATAATGCTTCCTGTTCACCAGAACCAGGCAGTTCAGGGAAGTCTCCTATGTGGGCCACGTGTGTCCTACTGTTATGCCTGGGATGCATTTGTCTTCAGATCAGTCATCCGTAATGCCTCTCTTTGTCTGCTGGGGGCTCACTGGGCAGGGTTTGATCCCTGCATTGTTAGAATGTACCAGTCTGGAGCCAATGCAGGCTTCTTCTTGGGCAGTGTCAGCAGTCAGACCAGATGCCTACCTTTAGCCCATCTACCTAGGTTGCAGTTACACCAAACTTCAGGGCTTCCTTCCTATGCTGCCCCCTAAGAAGCTTTGGTCGGAAGGTTTTTAATTACTGATTCAATGTCTTTGTCATAGGTCTATTGAGATTCTATTTCTCCTTAAATTAGTTCTGGGAATTTGTGTGTTTTTAGTAGTTTCTCCATCACATATAGATGATCTAATTTGTTGGTATACAACTGTTCACAGTATTCTCTTATATCCTTTTATTTCTGTAAGATGTGTAGTAATGCCTCACTTTCTTTTCTGATATTTTTATTCTGAATCCTTTTTATTCTTGGTCAGTCTAACTAAAGTCTTGTCAACTTTGTTGATCTTTTCAACTAAACAACTTTTGATTTCAATGATTCTATTTTTCTATTCTCTAGTTTAGTTTTCTATTCTGAGTTTCGTTTGTCCTTCATTTTCTAGTTCCTTCAAGTCACGTTAATGATTTGAGATCTTTCAAACATAGGTGTTTGCAGCTATGAATTTCCCTTTGATCACTGCTCTCATAGCATATGTTGTATTTTCATTTCCATTCATCTCAAAATGTTATAATTTCATTTGTAATTTATTATTTGATTCGCTAGTTGTTAGCATATACTTTAAAAATTCAACATATTTCTGAATTTTCCATTTACCTTATACTGTTGATTTCTTTTTTTTTTTTAATGTTTATTTTTGTGAGAGAGAGAGAAAGAGAGAGAGAGGGAGGGAGGGAGGAACAGAGAGAGAGAAAGACACAGAATCCAAAGCAGGCTCCAGGCTCTGAGCTGTCAGCACAGAGGCTGATGCGGGGCTCAAACTCACAAACCATGAGATCATGACCTGAGCCTAAGTCGGATGCTTAACCAACTGAGCCACCCGGGTGCCCCTATTGTTGATTTCTAATTTCACTTCATGGGGATCACAAAAGATATTTTGTGATTTCAGTCTTCTTAAATTTATTGAGACTTGGTGTTTGGCCTAACAAATGGTTTATCCTGGAGAATAATCCATGTGTTCTTGAGAAAAATGTATACTCTGGTGTTGAGTGAAGTGTGCTATGGATATGTTAGGTCAAGTTGGTTTATAGTGTTATTCTAGTCCTCCGTTTCCTTATTGATCTTCTGTCTAGGTGTCTTGCCCATTATTAAAAGTGGGTTATTGAAGTGTCCAGCTATAATTGTAGAACTATTTCTCCTTTTAGTTCAGCTAATGTTTCCTTCATATATTTGGGGGCTCTGTAGCTTGGTGTGTAAATGGCTATAATGTTTATCTTCTTGATGAATTGACCCTCTCATTGATATATAATGTCCTTATTTGTCTCTTATAACATTTTTTTGACCAAAAGTAGATTGTGTCTGATATGAGCATGGCCACTCCAGCTCTCTTGGTTCTTATTTACATGGAATATCTTGTTCCATCTTTCACATTGAACCCATTTGTGTCTTTGGATCTGAAGTGAGTCTCTTGTAGACGGCATATATAGTAGGATCATGTTTTTTCATCTATTCTGCCAATCTCTGTCCTTTAACTGGTGAATTTAATCTATTTACTTTTAAAGTAATTACTGTTAAAGAAGCACTAACTTTTTACAGTAGTTGTTTTTTGGTTTTTTTTTTTTTTTACACTGTTAGTTGTTTTCTATTGAGTTCCAAAACTTTCTGTTCCTGAATTATTTCCATCTTCATCTGTTGTGTTGGGTTTTTTTTTTTTTCTAGTGTACCATTTTCATTCCCCTTTTATCTTCTGGATATTTTTTAGTTATTTTCTTATTAGTTACCCTGGTGATTATAATTAACATCTTAAACTCAGAAAAATATAATTTGAATCAATACCAATTTAGCTCTAATAATGTATTAGTTAGGGTTTCCAGAGAACCAGAACCAATAGAATGTGTAAATATAGACAGAGATTTATTTTAAGTAATTAGCGGTCATAATTATGGAGGCTGGCAAGTCCAAAATCTGCAGGGTAGATTAATCAGGATTCATTAAATGCTCCCCTGGTTGAAGTATTCTATTAGAATCCACAGTTCTACAAACATTGATTCTGTTATTTTTTGCCAGCTTATTGGTTGTTTCAGTGGAGGGACAGATTCTTGGAGCACCCACCTCTACCATTTTCCATGATGTTACTATTTATATATTTTTTTAGTTTTAATTTTGAAATTATTATAGATTCACAGGAAGCTGCAAGGATAATACAGGAATGTCCCATGTACCCTTGACCCTCTTCCCCCTAATAATATCATGCATAATTACAATATCAAAACCAGGAATTTAACATGCACAGTGCAGCACAATGAATTTTAAAAGATCACTTCAAATGGGGCACCTGGGTGGCTTAGTCAGTTAAGCATCCGGCTTTGGCTCAGGTCATGATCTCACAGTTTGTGAGTTCGAGCCCTGCATCGGGCTCTGTGTTGACAGTTCAGATTCGGAGCCTCCTTCAGATCCTGTGTCTCCCTCTCTCTCTGCCCCTCTCCCACTCGTGCTCTCTCTCTCTCTCTCAAAAATAAAATAAACATAATAATAATAATATTAAAAGATCACTTCAAATAAGGCTTAACCTCATGAAATTTCAGAACATCAAGGATAAAAAGACCCTAAAAGCTTCCAGGGAGAGAAATAATTCGTATACAGAAGTTGATAATCTGAGTGAAAAAAAATAGAAAAATGCCTTCAAAATTCTGAGTGAAAATATTTTTTTAAAGAACTGTACGTCAAGCTATGCTGTGAACAAAGTATGAGAACAGAAAAGACATTTTCAGATGTACCAAGTCTTAGAAACCACAAAGAGATGTCCTTCCCCATCCTGTAACAGTAAAGAGAAAGAGGAAAGCAGGGAAGCAGGGAAACAAGGGCTCCAGGAGAGAAGGCCAAGGAAATGCCCAGGAATGCCCAGAAAAGGGGATGACAGCCACGTGGCTGTTTGGTCAGAGAGCGAGGCCTGGCTTCCAGAATGGATGGCACCATGGAAACTGGGAATGGGTGTGCTGCCCAAAAAGACTGACCTGTGGAAAATGACGTTATGACGTACTGCTAACAGTGGGTAAGAGTATGGAAGGACTTAGCCAGAGACTTTTAAAAAATAAAATTAAACAGATGAAAAGAATTATTATCCCCTAGGCGGGGGGAAATTGCATAAGAAGGAAAATGCAATTATGGCTTAGTAATAAACAACAGTTAGGCATTTGTATTTTCAAAATTATGGAAACTCTGTGCTTTCAACCATAAACGATATAGCTATTTTGGGGGAAAGGGAGAGAGAAGGAAGATATAAGAGAGAGAAAATAATAATCTACCAAAGAGGTAAATAATTCCTAGATAGCGTCTAAATTTGGCAAATCAAGAAATAACGGTATGTTTATTTATTTAGAAATCTAGCAGCAAAAGCTAAAAGCTGCCAAAAGAGTTGAGCGTTCCCTCAGCAGGACAGAAAAATGCTTTGCCGAAGGGGTTGAGGGGGGTTTGTTTTTACCGTAAATCTTTTAATTCTGTGTTGCCATAAGCTTTATGCATAAAACACTCTGATACAAATATAAATGAATGTCATTTCCTTTTGGATTAGAAGTACTGTTAGCAAACAAAAAACACGACCTAAAAAACAGAAGAACACAGTGCTACTCACTGTTTACGGAGGAGGCCTTCTCTCAAGTTTTTAGAATTTGAAGCATACTGAAAGATTTTACATTCGACTTTTGAAAACAGGAAAGTTAAAATTCCCACCTGGAAGTACCCTAAAGCTAACAGGTCAGCTTACGCTCATAAGCACTTTTACTACTTCGTCACAGCCACTCTGTGTGAGCATCCCCACAGACAGGTCTGAACAATGACAAGTAACACAGGCCTTCAGCCCCTGGGGCCTCTGGTCCCAGAGCGCAGGACAAGCCAGCTGCAGCATGGGACACAGTGCTTGGCTCCCCTGACCAATTCCAACCGTGAGACGGGAGAACGCACGGTACTGTCCCCACACACGCAGCTGTGGGGATGGACGCCCCTACTCCAGCGTGGGCAGATCTGCACTAATGGTGAGAAGGACACACCACAGCGGCATCTGAAGTGACAGACAGCGCCCAGATATGTGTGAAGAGGCTGGCAGTGCAGACAGGTGATCAAGGGGCACAGGTGGGATATGGGGAGTCACCAGGAAAAGAGTGGTTTAGTAAGATCCCAAGAGTCAGCAGAAAATTGCCGGGAGCTGCTACCTAGGGGAGAACAGACAAGGCACAAGAGCAGTCTGACAACACTGGCCCAGGGGCGGTGGGGCCGTGGGCAGCGGCAGGGTGACAGCTTTGCAGCCCTTGCCCTTCTCCTGCTATAGGGGTCTTCTCTTCTGTGGGTCTCATTCTGCAACAGACAGGCCTCCTGTCTTGAGATGTCGCAGCCGAAGAGCCCGGTGGAGGCTGTGACCAGGTAAGTGGCAGATTCCAGAAGTTTCCACACCTCTCCCAGACTGGGCGAACCATATTCAAGGCTCGCTTAGTTCTTCCTTTTTTCTTCCTTGCCTTCTTCCTTCCTTTTTTTTCTTTTGTTCTTTCTTTCTTCTTTGATTTTTTGGGTGAGGCATCTGATCAAAGATTGAGGCAATTTAGCTCTAGTTTATGAGGAAACAGAATGTGACAGAGTCCACAACTCAGAGTGACACATCACACACACCACATTGCCCACACACACTATGCTCACCAGGCGGGCAGGCTCTCTATGCGTGGCCACCTTAGTGGTGTGTCCATGGAAGAAGAGAGACCCAGCAGCAGATCACAACCTTGGGTTCAAGGTGAAGGGCTCTGGCAAACTTAGGCTCCAGTAGGAAGCTTTTAAAGGAGGCTGAACCACACAATCCCCTTTTGCTGACACACACATGCTGCAGACACACAGACAGACCAACCGTGGGAAGCGGGGCCCAGAGCAGCACAGTATGGAAAGTCAATAGGGTGAGGGGTTTCAAGGCAGGAGTATAAGGATTCCCTAAACAGAGGGAAGCAGGAAACCCTGACTTTCCTACGAAGTATGAAGATGACTGCCGACCAATTAAGTGTCAAATCCCTTCCTGATGGTCCAGTCACTGGTGGCCTAGGAAATCAAGGAATGTTTGTGAAGCTCAAGAAGATGCTAGAAATGGCTTCTGCCACTAAAAGAAAAAAGCCAGCGGCAGTCACGTGGCTGGGTGCTGGCTGGCAGCAGGCGAGGAGCAGGATTCCCCCCTGAGCCCGCAGCGCTGACACAAAGGCACACAGCATTCTTTATAAGAACATGTACAAATATTCAGACCCTGCCCAAAATGAAAAAATTCTCCCATTTGATCGGCCTTTGACACCGTCTGGAACTACTAGTGAAAGCCTCCTTCTGATAATGCGCTAATGACAGGAAATGTTTAGGCAAGCAGGTCCTGAGAATGGCTTGGGAAAATCTGAACAGCCTCTATCTGAGACCAGATAACAAATGATCAAGTCTTCCTGGGAAATAAATCCTGCCATGAAACAAGATAATTTAGGAAGAGGATGAACTAATGACTGCTTCCGTTACAGAAGACACTAAGGAGCGCCGGGCTGGAGACACATGCAGCTGCACCTGTAAACACCCCCCACTGCACACCATGCACACGGTTAGCAAGATGCTAGGTTCTCTACCGGGTTAAAGAATACCATAGTTACCACTGTTCATCACAAGGTGCAGGTGCAGACCCCGTTAGCTCACAGCGTGCTCAGAATTTTCAATTATCCACTCAATAGCAGCCCACCCCTGGAGCAACAAAGAAAGAGTTCAACACGGTGTAAGAAATCCTGCTTCTCGAACTGCAGACGGCCAGCCACAACCTGGATTTTAAATGGCACAAGGAAAGTGCTGCGGCTTTAAAGGAGACACAGTAACCATTTGTGAATAACCTTTCACCGTAAGCAGACAGTTTTTCAAGCTCAGAAATAAGGTGGTAGGTGTTCTGCCTGAAATTCTCGCACAGGCTCAGGCTGCACCAACAGGGGCACCTACCATCTACGCTATCACCTCCTGAGTGCAGGACGAGGGGGCAGCCTCACCGCCTTCTCAATGACTCATCCCACCCAAATCCCAGGACGACCTGCTCCCCTTCTCCTGTCTCCTGTCCCGGCATCTTCCTAGCTGCTGGGATGCGCTGAAGTGGTAACACAGCTGGAGCGGGGGTAGGGGGGGAGTGATTCAACACAGCAGTCCCTAACGTAAAGTGACATAAAATCATTTGGCCTCACTGAGTTTCCCCTGACTTTTCTCATAAGAGGTCTCAGGTGGCTTTGGACTCACCAAGTAGTCCCTTCCTCCTATAATTTATTTTCTTCAGCAAACATTTAGGGAGCCTGCCCTAGGCCAGACACTGGCCACACAAAGGTAAGTAAGGTTCTGTCTCCTCCCAAGAGGGCTTGCAGTGAGGACACGAGGCATGCAGCTCTGGGCACTGCATACCCCCTTCCCTGCCCTCCCCTGAACTGAGCTGAGCTAATGCCAACATTTCTCAAATCGGGATTTTTCTTAAAAACAGGGAAGACTTGCTCTTCTATCAGTGCCTAGGCTAAATGCGAGCCAGAAGTGAGTGGCTTTCCAGTTAAATTATGCCAAGCACGGTAGGCATCCCACAGATCCCCAAAATGAAGAATTGCTTCTGACCAAAACAAACCAGGAGAGAGCAGGGGAAGGGAGGACAGCCAGGAAGACGTCAGCCAGTGAGGTAAGCTAAATAGCAAAGGCCCTGCTCTGGCGAGTGACATTACCTTGAATTCGAGTGACATTACCTTGAACTCGTATAATGGCTTCCACACATCCAAGCTCTTTCCATCAGCTGTGCTGGAGAGGAGGGGCAACCTGGACTCCGTGAGCAGTGTCCGCCTCACTAAGGCAGCCCTCCAGCTAGGGACCTGGGGAGGACGGCCTCCTGCGATCCAACCTTTCTCCTGCCACCTCCACAAAGCTTATTCCCAAATCCTGCCAGGGGGGAGGCGCAAAGACGGCAGCTGACTCCAGGGAACTTCGCAGAGGAGAGGTTCAGCCAAAGCCGCTAGGTGCCTATTCAGTAGGCTGTACTACGACAATTCCCGAATAACCTGCCTGAAGATGTTAATGTGTGGGGTTTGTTCTGTTCACTGAGCCTGTGCTATTTTGGCTCTTGGAAGCGGTGGTTGCTTCCGCTGAGTTTACGTTCCAGATTCACCGGGCACTTCCCCTCAGGCCTGGGCCAGCCCTCCCTGCGGCCAGGTTTGAATGTCACAGTGGAAAATGCTGTGACATCCATCATGAGCTCAGCTAGTAATGGAGGGCCGCAGCACTCAGTAGGATTTCCGGACCTATATCTTTCACCCCCTAAACCTGGCACTTAACACCTGGGGTGCACACAGGGCCCGGGACTGAGATCCATACCTTCTTTGCATTGGATGATATTGTGTTGGCCATCAGACTTTCCAGGTAGCTGCCGAGGCTGATCCCCTTCACGGTGATGATGGCTTCTTGTGTGAGCACAGTCCTACAGAAAAGCAGGAAGTAAAGGGGCTGGGCAGCCTGAGGAAGGGGAGGCTCCAGCCCACCCTGACCTTGGAATTCAACGTGTCAATCCCAGGACAAGATGGCTTACATTTCAGGGTCCTCTGGATGGGGTGTGTATACCAGCCTCTCGTTCACTGACACCAAGTTTGTGAGTGTGATCTTGAAGCAAACAAAAAATGGTTTTAGGTTTTATTTCTCTTGCATTTCTTCCCAAACCATCTGCTCATACTCTTCCATCCTCAAATCATCACTTACTGAAGCCAGAACAGAAGAAACACAAAGTCCCAGGGAAACCCAGCCCTGGCCGCTCCTTCTGGCAGCCTTTGCATGTCCTCCACACCCAAACCTAAGTCTGGCCTGGCCTCAAGGCACTTTCAAACTGCCAACCCATCAACAGTCCTACAAAAGCATTCAGGGTTACCATCCAGGTAAATGAGCACAAAGTTGCTGATAAGCTTTTGTACAGAATACGATTTTATAAAATAAACCGTGTTTCTAGCTTCTGCATTTTCCCCAAATTTTTTGAATGTGCAGTAGGCCAATATAAATTTTTCTGAGAGGAGTGAAGGGAAAAAGGTGCTTGTAAAATTAGTGCTGAAGGGGTGCCTGGATGGCTCAGTCAGTTAAGCATCCAACTTTGGGTCAGGTCATGATCTCGTAGTCTGTGGGTTCAAGCCCTGTATCAGGCTCTGTGCTGATAGCTCAGAGCCTGGAGCCTGCTTTGGATTCTGTGCCTTCCCCTCTCTCTGCCCCTCCCCCACTCATGCTCTATCTCTCTCTCAAAAAGAAATAAACAAAACAAAAAAGAAATAAAAAACTTAGTGCTAAAAATCATGTGTGCTGTTGGAAGTCAGGATAGTGGTTATCTTGGGGGTGGGGTGGGGGTGCCCCCCAGAAAGAAGCATAAAGGGGGATCCTGGGGTCTGGTCACATTCTGTTCCTGATCTGCCTGGTTACAAAGGTGTGTTCACTTTGTGACAATTCATTACAGACATTTTTCTATGCGCTTATTATACCGAAATAAAAAGATAAATAAAATACTGCTAAATAAAATTAGCCTTTCTATTAAAAATAAAAGATCACTTAGACCAAAGGTGGGCTGGAAATAAAATTAAATGAAGATATTACCCACCATCACCAGGAAATACCAAGCACCTTTCTCATCTTAGGCCATTGCTTACATTGGTGGAACAAAGTTCCATTTTCTTTTCTACTGGATCCACAACGGAATGTTCTTTGATGTATGTCAAAGTCCTACTGGTTCCCAAAATCTAAAAAACAAAGCAAAACTAGCATAGTAATGTGTCAAAAATTTCATTTTGTAGCATCAACCACAAAATGCCATCTCATTTACTAATTAATTCCTTTATTCAACAAACGACCCAAGGGGGTACGCAGCCACGGACGGCCCTGCCCAGCTCCTTCGGTGGGTCTCTGTACCAGCAGTGGAGGCAGACATTGAACAAATGAATGGATTCAGATAGAGTTGAGCGTATGACAGTAATAAATGCCCTGACGAAGAAAAGAACAGTGAGAGGCGGGGAGCATGGGGAAGGCCCCTCTGCCAGGTGGCAAAGCCAGGGAAGGAGGGCACCACGCAGAGTTCTGGGTTTAGCAGGTCAGCTGCAGTCACCTCCCAGGGCCAGACCTGTGCGCTGAGCTCCTGGCACAGTGACAGGCCAACATGGCAGGAGAGGGAGAATGTGGGCCCACTGGCGTGCTGGGTCCACGGCAGGGCTTAGACTCTGTGCTGAGAGGAGGACGGGGGTCCATATGGGCAGGAGAAAGCCATGCTCAGATTTACATTGTCCATGACCTCCCTGATGGCTCTGTGGAAGAGACCTGTCAGGACCGAATGTGTCCCCAAAGTTCCTATGTTGACGCCCTGACCCCCAACACCTCAGAATGTGACTGTATTTGGAAACAGGGTCTTTTGAAAGGTAATTAATTAAGTTTAAAAGGGGGTCATCAGGGTGGGCCCTAACCCAGCCTGAGCAGTATCCTTATAAGGAGAGATAAGAACACACAGAGGGAGACGCCAGAGCTGCGTGAGGGCAAGGGACCACCACCTGCAGAGGAAGCAGGGCAGCTGTCTGCCAGCCAAGGACAGAGGCTGGGACAGACCCTTCCCTCACGGTCCTCAGGGGAACCAAGCCTGCCTCTGCCTTGATCTCGGACCTCCAGCTTCCAGAGCTGTGAGGAAACAACCGTCTGTCGGAGCCCCCAGTCTGCGTATCCAGTTAGGACACAGGACCGTGGAGTGACGCAGGAGTCTATGGGGGTAGGGCCAGGGCTGAGGGTGGGGGAGCCACGCCACACGTCAGGAGACCTCAGGACCCACAGAGATAGAAAATTAAATGAAGTTTACAGAGAAACAAACCACCTCTCGGGTTTCTCTGAAGTCCTGAGCGGGTGTTCTCAGGGAAGGCTGTCACCTTCTGCAGATGGGTACCAGCCGGGCACGTGCAGATGCAGCAGAAACAACGAGGGTGCAACTTGGGTGATTGTGGGTATGGCCCGGGCAGGGCGATGCGAGCACAGGGAGCCGACGGGGGTGAAGCCCGAGCAGGGCTGTGGGCGCAGCAGGGGCGATGCGGGTGCGGTGGAGAGGACGCAGGTATAGCCTGGGGGTAGCCTGGGCATGCGGGTGAGCGGGCCAACGTGGGCGCAGCCGGGCGATGCCGGTGTGGCCGGCATGTGTGGGTTGGTGTGGCGGGGCGGTACGGGCGCGGCGGGGTACGCAGTCGCAGCCTCACCGCTTTCACGAAGCCGGGCAGCCCCCACTCGGTGCTGAGGAGCCGGTGGCTGTGAAGCCGGCCCCGGCCATCCACACTGCGCTCCAGCACGTCAACTCCCACGACACAGGGGTTCATCGGATTCGGGTACTTCCTCATGGCAGCTTTGATGACGGTGTCCCATGGGTGGCTGGTGGGAAAAATACAACCACCCAGCATAAGCAAGCAATCCCTACATTTGTAAAGTGTGCCACAGAGGCACGGGGGGGGGAGGGAAGGGGGTGGGGGAGGGGGGGGGCGCGGGGGGGGCGGCAGAGCTGCTGTGGCCCGCAGAGTGAAATGAAAATCAGTGTTAATGTTCTCGTGAAAAGCTTTTTTTCTTTTGGCTTTAATTAAAGGTATATGCAAACAAATCTGTCTGAGGCATCCGGCCCCACACCCAAATCCTGGATCTTGTGATCCTTCTGGGCTGACCAGGGGCAACCGGAAGGCTTTGCCTGGGAGGACTCGCAGGACACTGGGGACACAGAGGTCTCAGGCTGCTGGCAGCCGTGTTCAGTGCGTCTGCATTCTTGGCCCAGGTGCTGCCCTCACAGGCCACCCCGACATTGGGGCCTTGGCCGAACGAACCACTTCCCACCCCCACTCCGCACCTTCCCGTCCTCCACTTCCTCCACCGCTCGGCCCCTGAACAACACTGGTTTCAACTGCGTGGGTCCCCTTACATGTGGATTTTTTTCGATAAATACAGAAAAGTACTATAAATGTGTTTTCTCTTCCTTATGATTTTCTTCATACCATTTTTTCTCTCGCTTATTGTAAGAATACAGTATATAATACATAAAATACGTGTTAAGCAACTCTTCATGTTGTCAGTAAGGCTTCCAGTCCATAGTAGGCAGTAAGTTAATTTCTGGGGGAAGCAAAAGTTGTACATAATTTTTAATCTACAGGTTTAGTACCACCCCTATTAAAATGACAATAACATTTTTCACAGAACTATAATAATACTAAAATTTGTATGTAACCCCAAAAGACCCTGAATAGCCAAAGCAGTCTTCAGAAAGAAGAACAAAGCTGGAGTTGTCACAATCCCAGATTTCAAGGTAAGCTACAAAGCTGTAGTAATCAAAACAGTATGGTACTGGCACAAAAATAGACACACAGATCAAAAGAACAGAACAGAGCGCCAGAAATAGACCAACACTTACATGGCCAATTAATCTACCTAAAAGGTGACAAGAATATACAATCGGGTAAAGACAGTCTCTTCAGTAAATGATGCTAGGAAAATTGAACAGCTACATTCAAAAGAATGAAACTGGAAGGACACCTGGGTGGTTCAGTCGGTTAAACTTCTGACTCTTAATTTCGGCTCAGGTCATGATCTCATGGTTCCTGAGATTAAGCCCTGCGTCAGGCTCTGTGCTAACAGTGCGGAGCCTGCTTGGGATTCTCTCTCTCCTCTCTCTCTGCCCCTCCCCCTGCTCGTGCATGTGCTGCTCTCTGTCTCTCAAAATAAATAAATAAACTTAAAAAAAAATGAAACTGGACCACTTTCTTACACCATATACAAAAATAAATTCAAAGTGGATTAAAGTCCTAAATGTGGGACGTAAAACTATAAAACTCCTAGAGGAAAACATAGGTAGTAAGTTCTTTGACAATAATTTCCTAGCTATGTTTCCTAAGGCAGAGAAACAAAAGCAAAGATAAATTTATTGGGACTACACCTCCCCCCAAATAAATTTTTTTTGCACAGTGCAGGAAACCATCAACTGAACAAAAAGTCAACCCAGTGAAAGAGAGAAGATATTTGCAAATGGTATATCTGATAAAAGGGGTTAAAATCCAAAATATATAAAGAATTTATTCAACTCAATACAAAAAAAAACAAATGATCTAATTGAAAATGGGCAGAGGACCTGAGTAGACATTTTTCCAAATAAGACATATAGTTGGCCAACATACACACAAAAAGATGCTCCAGATCACTAATCATCAGGAAAATGAAAATCAAAACCACAAGGAGCTATCACCTTATGTCTATAAAAATGGCTAAAATAAAAAAGACAAGAAGCTGGTGAGAATATGGAGAGAAAAATAGAACCCTCATGGTAGGAATGCAAATTGGCAGGCCATTGTGGAAAACAGTGTGAAGTTCTTCAAAAAATTAAAACTAGGATTACCATACAATCCAGTCATTCCACTACTGAGTATTTACCCAAAGAAAATGAAAATACTAATTCAAGAAGATATTTGCATCCCTATGTTTATTGTAGCATAATTTATAATAGCCAAGATATGGAAACAACCCAAGTGTCTACTGATCAAATGAATGCATAAAGAAGATGTGGTATACATGTACAATGGAATATTACTTAGCCATGAAAAAGGAGCCATCATGGATCTAGATGGTATTATGCTAAATGAAGGAAGTCAGACAAAGAAAAATATCATAGAATTTCACTTATACGTGGAATCTAAAAGACAAAACAAAGGAATAAATAATGCAGAAACAGATGCATAAATATAGAGACCAAACTGGTGGTTGTCAGAGGGGAGGGGGCTATGGGGGATGGGCAGCATGGGTGAAGGGGACTAAGAGATACAGGCTTCCAGTTGCAGAATGAATTAAGTCATGGGGATAAAAGGTACAGCACAGGGGGACCTGGGTGGGTCAGTCAGTTAAACGTCCAACTCTTGATCTCAGCTCAGGTCATGATTTCATGGTTTGTGAGTTCAAGTCCTACATTGAACTCTGCATTGACAGCATAGAGCCTACTTGGGATTTTGTCTCTCCTTCTTTCTGCCCCTCACCTGCTTGTGTCCTCTCTCTCAAAATAAATCAGTAAACTTGAAAGAAAGAAGAGAAGAGAAAAGAAAGGAAGAAAGGTACAGCATAGGGAATGTAGTCAATGGTACTGTAATAGCATTCGGTAGCTACATCTGTAGTGAACCTAGCAGGACATATAAAGATGTTGAATCACTATGTGGTACACCTGAAACTAACATAATATTGTGTGTTAACTATACTTCAATTAAGAAAAAAGAAAAAAGATATTTAGGAAGTAGTAGTACTTTGTAACAAATTGTGAGAGAAAGAAAAGTGACCATACATTCCAGTTTGCCCAGGACAGTTCCAGTTTTTGCCTTTTGTCTTACAGCACATACTAAGAGTGTCCCCTTTTACTTTCAAAGACATCCTAATTTGGATGATAAATTATGTGTTAATCCTGGAAATAAGGAAAGAGGAGGATTCGAGAATGAGCCCCAAGTTTTGGGCTCGAACAGTTGTGTGGATAGTTGGGCCATTTACTGAAAGAGTTGTTGTTGTTTTTTTTAAGTTATACACAATTTCCAGCCATGCAGGGGGTCAGCACCCCCTAAGCACCCGCATTATTCAAGGGTCAACTGTACTTTATTCCAACTTCTAAGTGGGATGTGATGTGAGGTGGCCAACCTATTTTTTCTGATTATAAAAAATAAGTGTCCAAAATACTGAAAAATAAAGAAAACTATGAAAATAAAACCATCCACAATTCCACTACCCAAAGATGACCACAGCGTGTGCAGGAGTCCCCAAGGGCGTCCTTCTCCTACAGGATGCTACCTCTCCTTCTCTTGCCCTGAGCCTTTGAGGTGGGGGGTGGATATCTTTGTCCTTATTTTGTTTCCTGCTGTCAGGTCGCAAGCCACGTCCACAGCTGCCCCACTGCTGGGACAATGCTTGTTCAGTGCTAGTTGAGGCTCGAAACTCCTATGGTGGTCCACAGGATGTCAGGCACCACCTTCAAGTATTCAGAGTGGACCCTTCCCCTGAGCGCTTATTCCCCTAATTCTTCCTTCCTCCAGTGTGTGTGCCCCCAGAGGGCATCCGAGACCCCTGCCCCCGAGCCCCCCTGGGTATGTCAACAACACCATCGTTCTTCAGACACACTCAGACAAGTTTAAACAGCACGTGTAGACACAGCCCAGACTCAAAACTAAGACACACACACACACACACACACGCACGCACGCACCTTAAAAAGATTAAACTGGCATCAGGCTCAAACCATAGTCAGATTTATCATATCATCTGCTTTTTATATTTAACTAATGATGAACATCTTCCTAGATCATGAACCTATTTTCAGAAATGCGATTATAAACAGCTGCACAATAGGTTACCCTGCAGACATTTATATTCAACCAGTTCCCTATGGTGGGTTATTTTTTTTTAAGTTTATTTATTTATTTTGAGAGAGAGAGACAGAGAGAGCCAGCAGGGGAGGGGGAGAGAGAGAGGGAGAGAATCCCAAGCAGGCTCCACACCGTCAGCACAGAGCCCAACATGGAACTCGAACTCACAAACCGCGAGTTCATGACCTGAGCCAAAACCAAGAGTCAGACGCTCAACCAATGGAGCCACCCAGGTGCCCCCTGTGGTGGGTTATTTAGTTTACTCGGCAAAATACAGACAGTAGTGAGCGCTGGTTACACTCATCTTTCATTCATCTAATTCTTCCTTAAGATAAATTCCTGGAAATGAATTTACTAAACAAAGTATCAAATATTATGACAAAATTGAATGTTTTTGGTCCATATTTGACATCCTTTTAAAATATCAGTTACTGACCATTAATTTACTTTATCCCCATAAAAGTCTGTCCCAGCTCTGAAAGTTTGCAGCAGGGCCCAGACTAGAACTGGGTCTTCCAGCCCCCTACCCTATGTTCTTTCCATTGAGTTCCATGACCTCTAAATTGGCAGGAACTGGTCTAAAATTCCCTCTCTTAAACAAAGAAATGCTTTTTCAGACTGTGGAATCATGTCACCGAGTTAATGCATCTACTAGCTGTAACATAAAGGGATGAAAAAGCAGAGATGTGGCTGCACCGATCACTCTGTAGGACCCAGACAGCCGAGCCTCCCTCTCTGAGGAAGAAAGGTCAGGGGCATGGTCATCCAAGATCTAGGGAAGGAGGGAGAATCCGGACACACATGAAAGCTGCAAGGGACCTAGTTACATGGGGCCCTTCTCAACGAAATACTCTGTGGGCGCTGCAGGCTAAGGTCCTAAGAGGTGTTCCCCTACAAATCCCTGCTTTAAGCAGAATAGGCTTTGCCTCTTAAAATTACTTAAAACTATCAAAAAGTTGAAGAAATATTGGTATTAAGCAAATATTACACAATAATCTTTCTTTTATATAGAAACCTTATATCTTTCTCACTGATTTACACTAAATACAAGCCACTTATGACACTCACATAATAAATAATCCTACTGATTATAGGAGAATGACTACATTGGTTAACAGAGACATCAACAGATGCAGGAAATAACATTTTTTTAAATAACAAGTGTTAAGTACAGCAAGTCAGTATCACACACTTCCTGGTTGAAGGCAATAGCCTGACACTTGTTTGGCAAAAATGGCGAAGTCTGGCCATATGGAGTGTTGGGGAGGACAGGAGAAAGGGGGGAGTTGGAGCTGCCAGTGACACACTGGCCCAGGCCCTGAGAGACGCTGAGCAGGCAGGTGCCCTGGTGTCAGGGCTCAGGCACAGGGTCTGGGTTAGGCAGGACAGGAATCGGCTGGAATTCATCCTCCGGGGTGCGTGGTCCTGGCTATGGCTTCAGGTCACTCCTGGTGACCTTCAGGTCACACCTGGCTATCACTTCAGGTGATCGGGGTGCAGTGGGAACCTGGTCCCAGGGTGGGAGGCCCCCACGACAGAGTGGCTGCCTCAGAGCACAGTGCCACCACTGAAGGGCCGGGCAGCACTCTTGCAGTGCCTGGAAGGTGGCAGCACTAGGCCCACCTGGCACACTGGGGAGCAGAAAGGAGTAACAGAGACATCTGTCTACGCACAGCCAGGGTGGCAGAAAGATGAGTGGGATGAGATTATAGGATGCCTGGGGTGTGCCTGAAATAACCGGCAGTGGGGGGTTTGGGGGGGTGGGGAGCAGTGGGTGGGGACACGTGAAGCCAAGCCTGGCTGCAACAGGGTGACTGTCAATGTGGGAGATGGCAGTGGGCACTCACTATTCTCAGCTCTCTGTTTTTGCATACTTTTAAAATTTCCATAATAACAAGCTTTTAAAAATACATATATAACTTGCCATAACCAAGGCAACGCGTCCCTGCACCCACCCAAAGCAACTCTAGGCCCAGAGCAGCGGTTCTCAGAGAGTGGTCCACACCCAGGAGGCTCCCGGGCCCTTTGGGGAGTTCTGCCAGGCCCAAAGTGTCTCAATGCTACTAAGACATGATTGGCCTTTTTCACCATACTGACATTTACCCTGATGCTGCAAAAGTAACAGAGAGTAAAGCTTGCTGGCCTCCCACCGTGAATTAAGGCCCTGAACCCAAACCTGGGGTCAGCGCCCACTGCTATACATGCACTCAGGAAAACAATGCCAGTGTCTTCTTAAGAATACCCATTATGGGGCGCCTGGGTGGCTCAGTCAGTTGAGCGTCTGACTTCGGCTCAGGTCATGATCTCGTGGTCTCTGAGTTCGAGCCCCGTGTTGGGCTCTGTGCTGACAGCTCAGAGCCTGGAGCCTGCTTCGGATTCTGTGTCTCCCTCTCTCTCTGCCCTTCCCCCACTAATGTTCTCTCTCTCTGTCTCTCTGTCAAAAATAAGTAAACATTAAAAAAATTCAAAAAAAAAGAATATCCATTATGAAATAGTAAGACTATTAATTTTACATTTAGACCCTTAAGTCCCCCCTCTACTGATATTCTGAGCGAGAGAACATGATGCAGGCAGGACGCGCTCGAGCTGCACGTGCGGGTGCATGGTGGCTGGGGAAGTGCGGGGCAGCTGTTGGGTGGGGGGGCCCTCGTGGCTGCTTCTTTCCGGCCCACCACTCCAAGTAAAACAACAGATGGATGACCTCTGGTTATTCAGACGTAGGCACATGGCAGACATTTTCTCAAAAATTAATAAAGTGAACCTATCACTTCAACAACTGATTGTATTTGCTCCCAAAGAAAATTTGAGCTTCTGAGTGCAGAATGGAATTTTAGAAAACTTGTATCCTCTACCATGAGCCTGATGACTGTCCCATACTGTAAACCTGACGAACCCATATATGCCAAGTGACTGGTGCATAATGTCATAAAATCATACAGGACTGAAAGACCCGGGCCGATTACTCTGGTAATTATGGCTTTGGAGTTGACATTGCAACAAACTTCAGAAACTACCACTTGTCTCGTTGTAGCAGCAAATAGCCCCAATTACTTTAAAAGACTATTAAAATATTGCTGCCTTTTCCAAATGGGTTTTATTCATATACTGAGTGAGGCTGGGTTTTATTCGTATATTTGAACCAAAATAACAGACTGCAAAACACTGAATACAGAAGCAGACATGAGTATCAAGCTATCTTCTATTAAGCCAGAAATTAACAACAAAAATATCAAACAGCGTCAATCTTCTTACAACTTCTTGTGCTTTGGGAAAATATAGGTTTGTTATTTAATACAAATGTTATTTACATTAATACAGTGGGTCTATTGTTATTAATTTTAATAAATTGATAGATATTTTTAAGTTTATTGGTTTTAATTTCTAATACGGTAAATATCGATAGATGTAACACAGATTAAAACTGTTTGGGGTATCTCACATTTTCTAAGAGTGTGAAGAGGTCCTGAGGCTGAAAAGTTTGAGAATCACTAACCCAATGGGCCCTTGATTAAATGGATCAGAAATATGCACAGGGGTGGATGATATGGAATGATATGGTGGAATAAAGGGGGAATGTCATGTTCTTTCAATAAGAGACAGGATAAACTGTGACATATTCATACAATGGAATATCATGCAGCTATGAGACACACACACCTCCTTAACACACTGTTGTGAAGAAAGGGAAATGGTCAAAAGACCTGTACCAGGTGATCTTGATTCCTATTTTAAAACAACAAACGGGGGCGCCTGGGTGGCGCAGTCGGTTAAGCGTCCGACTTCAGCCAGGTCACGATCTCGCGGTCCGTGAGTTCGAGCCCCGCGTCAGGCTCTGGGCTGATGGCTCGGAGCCTGGAGCCTGTTTCCGATTCTGTGTCTCCCTCTCTCCCTGCCCCTCCCCCGTTCATGCTCTGTCTCTCTCTGTCCCAAAAATAAATAAAAAATGTTGAAAAAAAAAATTAAAAAAAAAAAAATAAAACAACAAACGGCATCACATGGATATCACGTGAACACACACACACACACATAAACGTAGTCAAATGGACCTTTGCAACATAGACCTTCAGAAGGATACCCACCAAATTCATAATTTTGTCTGCCTGTGGGGAGAGAGAAAGGGAAGAGCACTGGAAGGCACTCAACTTTTGTCTGTAATGTTCAATTTCTCTCATTTAAAAGAAAAGGAGGGGGCAGGGAGCAGAGGACCAGCACTTAGCCCACAGCTTGGGGGCTCACTGAATTCTTTTGGTGGATTGCCAGCTGCCCTCATTTGCAAAGGCACCTGGTTTCCCGGAGATTCCTCAGCCCCTCACTGAGCACCTACTCTGTGCCAGGCACTGGCAGAGTGCCAAGGACACAAAATGAATGAGGTAAAAGAATGAAGGACTGATACAGGCCACTACACCAATGAAGCTCAAAAAAATACGTGCCAGACATAAAAGAAGCCAGACACAAATGACTACGTACTGTATGATGAGATTTATACGAAATGTCTAGAAAAGGCAAATCTATAGAAACAGAGTGGTGGTTGCCTGGGGCTGGAGATGAGAGTGGCGGGGGACTGTGAATGGGCATGAGGGGTCTTTGTAGGATGATGGAAATGTTCTAAAGCTGGACTACAGTGATGGTTGCGTAACTCTGCAAATGCGTTAAGAATCACTGAACTTTAGGGGCGCCTGGGTGGCTCAGTTGGTTAAGCGGCCGACTTCAGCTCAGGTCATGATCTCGCGGTCCATGAGTTCAAGTCCCGCGTCAGGCTCTGTGCTGACAGCTCAGAGCCTGGAGCCTGTTTCAGATTCTGTGTCTCCCTCTCTCTGACCCTCCCCCATTCATGCTCTGTCTCTCTCTGTCTCAAAAATAAATAAACGTTAAAAAAATTTTTTTTCTAAAAAAAAAAAGAATCACTGAACTTTAAATGGGTGTTTATCAATAGTGACTTTCCACAGCTGACCATTCACTTCTGCCTGTCAACCAACATTTCATGAACTTCTAGGATAATCCTTCTCAGGTGGCATACAGTTTGCAATGACTTAACTTATCCCCTCTGCATCTGGATGGTGTCAGTTACGTCCCAACCTTGGAAGGACTGAGAAGAGAATCTCTGGAGTCTCTCTCAAGGGGTTTTCTCTGGATCTCTTCAAGGAACCCCAGTCGAGAAAGGCTGCAGGCCGTACAAAAATCAACACTATAACTAGATCCCATAAAGTCTCAAGATCTCATTAAAAATAACTTCAGAGGTTTTAAACCACTTGATAAATTTTTATTTTACATAATAATTTATATAAAAAGGTCAAAGAATGACAATACCATTTCATGCAATATTTTCTTTTTCAGAAATGAAATGCTTCTCTCAAGTGGGGTCAAGGAATCTTTAAAATCTTTGTTCTTTTAAAAAATATTAAAAGATGGCTTCATAGTGTCACAGATCAAGCGACTTATTTGGAGATATCATTTAGGTCACGAAAGTACTCTGAAACAGTTCGCAGTTTTCCATGCCGGCTTTGGAGGCCTTCAATGCCCACAAGCGCATGCAGGCTGAAAGACCCCCACAAGCCTTCTCCACATTTGGCTTCCTCCCGAGCTCACTTAGCGTCGGTGTTCAATTGCCCTACACAATCTCAGCAAAGGACCAGTCCAGCTCTCCAGGCCTCTGGTCTCCCCGGGTCGCCGCGCGCCCTGCCCAAAGAGCGCATTGTGCAGGCGGAGATATGGCCTGCTCCCGGGTGGTCTGCGGAGTGCGCACCATCACTTTGCCGGGTCCTCTCCCGGCCACGTCCACTCGGGCCTCCCTGCACACCGGTGCGCCCTGCCGCGGAAAGCACTGCCCCGCTCCCCACCGTTCGGCCCCCGACGGCTAGCTGAGAACCGTCCCCGCGGCTCGGCCCTCCGCCAGCCCCCAAAGGAAAGGCAGCCCCCCGCCCCCTGGATTTAGCAATCCCACCACGGGCCTCCGTCAGTCAGGCGGCCCCTCTATCGAACAGACTGCACCACTCGGCGGGATCTCTACCTAACGTCGTCCTAGCTGGGACAAGGCCTGCTCCTCTTTTTAGGATGCCGGGGCCGCGGTCTGGGAACCGCCAGCGCGGGGCCGGGCGGGCTCTGCGAGGGCTGGGTCTGGGGTCTAGCCTTCCTCGACCGCCCCCAGAGGTTTGGGGGAAGGAGCAGGTGCCGGTCCGGACCCCACCGTGGCCCGCAGCCCGACCTCACCCGAACACGTGCTCCGAGCTCCAGATCTTCATCGCCCCCGGCCGCCGGCCGCAAGGCGCGGGTTCCCGACTCGGACTCCGCGCGCCCGACTCAGCGCGCCCGGCTCCTCCCTCGCGGCGCGTGGGGGCGAGGCGGGGCGGGGCGCTCGCGCGGTGGGCGGGACCGGGACCCGCGCTCTCCTGCACCTCCCGCTTGCCTGTCATTTGGCCACAAGGGTTGTGGTGGCTAAAAATAGGGATGTGGGACTCAGCTGTCCCCGCGGATGGGGCATCTGCGCTGCGGCAAGGAGATGCGCGGAGAGCACTAGCTGCAAATGCAGGGATGGAGGTGAGGGACTAATTCTCATCGTTCAGGTTGTCCAAATTCTCCCACAGCTCTTTCCAGTTGGGCTGTTTTCTACTGTTGGGAAGTATAAATAAAAACAAAATCTCCTGTCAGCCCCCCAGAAACTCTCCACGGAATAGAAGAGAAAGAAACAGTTTTACTACTGAGTAAACATTAAGCCAGAATGTAATGCGTGTCACAGGCGATAAAGAGATTGCAAACACAGCAAGAAATCTCACCCTTTTATATAGCCAGGCAGGTGCAACACCTTCCACCCGTGTTCTCAAGTGAGACGATTTGACAGCACCATTTGTCACGCAGAGTTCATCCTAAATTTACCTGGCAATTAGAGTGGCTGTTTTGTTTGCTAATTGTCTTTATCCAAAGGAGCAATAAAATTCTCATGTCGTCACCATAGAAGGTAGGTTTGAAGCCAGGTGCTCCTGAAAATTAAGCTAACATTTCAAAGAGATGGCTCCCAGGACTTTGACAAAAAATATTTCTGGGTTGTAAAACTGGCCAAAGGCCCACTTAGCTTTTGAAAACATTTACACACATCTCAAAAGGACAAAGAATTTACAAGTTTTCTAGAGTAAATGCTCTTTAAGAAGGGAAAGGAGCGGTTCTTTTTCTTTTGCACCAGGGAAAATCGATTTTGTTTCTTTTTAGATTTGTATTTACCCTGCACGACCACAACGAAAGTTCAAGTGCAGAGAAGCAGATGCTTGTTTTGGGAAGAAGGTGACCTGTGCAGAATGAGATGTAGCATGAGGGGAGGGACCTCGTCCGGTTCACTACTGAATCCCAGGACTTAGCACAGCACCTGGCAATGAGTGGGCATCCAGGGCCTTGTTTGTGCGATGAGCCAGTGAAGTGGAAAGAGAACACAGAAACAACCAGAAACAACCTAACTAGGTTAGGATCCTGGCTCCACCATCTACTTATGCTGGCCTTTACCACCTATGGCTTTAACTTTACAGTAACCTTCCAAAGTTGGTGCTACTGTACCTGTTTCATAGATGAGCAAACTGGGGTTTAAGGAAATGTAAAAGCTTCACGCACTAAGGGATGGAGCTGAAAACTGGCACTAGCCATTCGCAGACTGCGACCTTGGCATCCTGAAAAGAAGAGCCAGCTCTGTCCTTTCTAGGGGCAGTTAGGTAGAGAACTCACAGAGCAATGCAGCCTATCTGATACAGGGGCCACCTGACTGATGAGGCCCATGATGGAACTGCTGAAGCAGGGGGCTGGGGGGCAGCCTTTCCTTTGGGGGCTGGCGGAGGGCTGAGCTGCTGACAGACCTCAGCTACCCATACAGGGCTGGACAGTGGGGTTTGCACGACTCCCCCTCACACCTGTGCTACAGTGGCTCACAATTATGATCAGACCTGTTGTCAAACATTTCCTACATGCTCAGCACTAGGAAGCTAGGTGCTGCTATTTTGATTTTTAAAAAGCATCATCATGTAAAAAATCAGCATCTTCCACAAATGTGTACTGAGCATGAGACTCGAAGAATGGGGCTGCTTGGTGAGTTAGAACACACTGTAGGTGAGACAGCTCCTGTAAGTACCTCCAGGTCTGAGAGGGATGACTGCTGAGTTTTGCATCTCACCGAGTGGGGAAACTAAGACCCTAACGAGGTACCGCCTTGGTACAGAGACACGCTATTTAGTGGTGGAGTTGGGCGACCAAGAAAGGGAGAGAAATGAGACCACCTTTGATCCCTGGGTGATTGTTGCTCAGTCTCACTGTCACCTGCCCTTGCCCCACCTTCAAATCCATCTTACACAGGGCCGTGGGTTCTCAGGCAGCCATGCCTGGCCTGTGCATCCGGGTGTCATCCGGCCTGTGCAGCACCCTCCCTGCAATTACATCACAGCCCGTGCACACCTCCCTCTGACGCTCACCACAATGGCTTATGATCATCTGTGGTTTTCTGCCTCCCCACCAGGCTAAAAACATTTTGCGATCAGGAACTGGATTATCATTATTCTTGGTATGTCCAGAGTCAGAAGCATAGCAGGTACACAATCAATGAAGAATTCTTGAAGAATAAACAAAAGTCCCATCCCTGCTTGAAGTCCTATCCTGATACCTCCATTTGGGGCAGCGTCCACACTTGAATTCGCTCCGTTACACCGAGTCGGCTCCGGGAACAGAGGTGGCTGCTGTCACCTGGAATGGAAACCCTAGGTCCCACCTCAGCCCCACCATGCAGTGGGAGGCCGGTGGGGGGACAGGCATTTGTGGTTTAACAAGTTCCGCCCCGGGACTCTGATGCCGACGGACGGCAACTGTCTCAGATCCGCCTGTCCACCAGCTGGATTAGGCAAGGAGCTTCCTTGTCATCACCGGACCCTCGCTCATACTATTTCTTCTAGCCAGAACATGCTCCTCCATGCTTGTCCTATAGAAGAGCACTATATGCAAAAATCCAGAAGCATCTGGGGGAGAGGCAACCACATGCTTTTCATCTTCCTATTCCCAGCTCCTGGAACGTAGGGGCTCAACAAATTCATTCCACTGGGCGAATGGGAGGGATCTGCATCAACTGCCTTTTTTTTTTTAAATGTTTATTTATTTTTGAAAGAGAGAGAGAGAGAGAGGCAGAGTGTGAGCAGGGGAGAGGCAGAGAGAAGAGGGAGACAAAGAATCCGGAACAGGCTCTAGGCTCTGAGCTGACAGCACAGAGCCAGATGCAGGGCTTGAACTCACAAACTGAACCGTGAGATCATGACCTGAGGGGAAGTCAGATGCTTAACCGACTGAACCACCCAGGCGCCCCTCCAACT
The DNA here is from genome assembly GCF_023721935.1 of Panthera uncia. Classification (NCBI taxonomy): domain Eukaryota; kingdom Metazoa; phylum Chordata; class Mammalia; order Carnivora; family Felidae; genus Panthera; species Panthera uncia. The sequence goes on along the minus strand of NW_026057586.1, from coordinate 61,035,330 downwards.
GCCTTCTGAGACGATAAGGGGCCACAGCATGAGAGGTAGAACGGTGGTCCCAACCTAGGCTGTGTGCTGGAGTAATCTGAGGAGCTTTGAAAAGTATCAGTGCCTGGAACCCACCCTACATTATTTCATTGGACTATCTTGTGGCCTAAGCTGCACGAACTTGAAAAGCTCCCTCACCCCTTCCCCCGCCCTGGCCACCTGATGATTCTAATGGGCAACTGAGGTGGAAAGGGCAGAAGCAGAGGGGATGAAGGCAAGTCCAGAGGCCCAGTCTAGCAGCTGCTGCGCCAGCACAGGGGAGAAATGGGTGCTTGGCCGGTGTAGTGGGGATAAGACTTGGAAACAGCTGAAGGACCTTATAATCAACTGGGCTTAGGGGAGAGGAAAGGAAGGACTGGCCACCCTCTTTCCTTCTCATCCCTCATTCCTGTCATTTACTGAGGAGTTGGCAGTTTGGCTCATGGGGTCTCTCTCTCTCCACTCCCCACTGCCCCCCCCCCCTTCACCATCCATTGCCTTAATTCTTGCCAGTGTCAACATCTTTGTGGAAGATCCATCCAGAAGCCCAGGAGTCTGATTCCTGGACCTCCCTAACTTTCGATACCTCAGTCCTCACTTGACTTCAGTCATCCACCCCCACCAAGCCTGCTGCCTGGATCTTGCTTATATTTTGAATTTCAGCGCAAACATCTCAAGCTCCAACATATTACTACAGGGGACTCTCTGCTTCCCTAACAGGACAATGACTGTGTTTAGCTGGCACCTCTGTCACATCAGAGAGTGCTCAGGGAAGGTAGACCCCACCCCACTTGTTTCGGGGCTGGGCTGAGGTCTAAGGGTCAGAGGATGGGCTCGGGAGCCAGCTTGTGATGCATTGCTGGCCAGTGAGCATGTGGGAGCCTGCTACAAGGTTGTGGGGAGAAAGTTCCTCACTCAGGAGCAAATCATCAGAAACCACCACTTCCACTGCTTAACTCCTGGGGCTGGTGTGACGACTCCTTGTTACCAGCAGGAAGAGGAAATCAGCGCCACTGATAGAAGTTTATTGGGAAAAGGGCAGTATCCAACCCTTCTCAGCCAGCCTGGGGCTCACAGCTATGCCATAATAAATGTTCTCATTGTTTTTCATTGTCTCATGTCATTTGAATTCACATTTTAGCCTAAAGCCGCTTCCTGTCCCTTAGGCACCTGTTCCACTAGTCTTCCCTTCTGTAGCTTCCATTTCTTCCACACACAGGCCATTTCACTCCACATTATAATTATAAATTGGCCAACTTTTGACTTAAAAACAAACCACAACCCCTCCCCCCCTCCCCAATCTCTCCCTTGACTCTGCACCTGTCTGTGGGTCCTTACAGGAGCCCAGGACCTGAGCTCTTTCACTCACCTTCCCCCCCTGCTCGTCCCAAACAAACCAGGTGAGTTAATTTTTCCTTGCTTGGGGTGCAGAAGACAGAGGAGTGATCCCTAATCACCCTCCAGTCAAATAGGCAAAGATGTGTTATTTTTAATTAAACATTAGATGCAACCATGTTCTTGTGCCACAGGAATAGTCGAAGAAGTCAGAGGCTAGCTTATGGGGTGCTGAGCAGACCCACCACTCCCCTGGGCAGTTCCTGGACACTTAGTGGGAGGTGCCACGCGCCCTGTGAAGCAGCCAAGACAGATGCTGGCGGGTGAGGCGGGTATGCTCACAGCCAGGTGACACATGAGTCTGATTCAGTGCCACCCAACAGCTTCTTTGTTGTTGTTTGAGTTTTATGGTTTCTGTAGAACTGGAAAGGTGCCAGGGAACAGAGCAACATTAAGCCAAGCACAGGATATGGTTGTTTCTCCAATAGTTATCAGGCAAAGATGGGATGATGGGATGATGGCTGTTGACTGAACCTCTCACGGCAGCACACATCTGGGTTGGTTGTTGTCATGGCCGCTGTGGGAACCGAGGAAAGTGTCCCAAGGAATGGAGCATTTAGGAGCAAAAGTCACCCTTCACTTTTATCTTTGGCTGAAATGCCTCTTCCACATTTTCTTTGGCTTGAAGACCAAGGTCACCATGATTACAGAAGTGCTGAGGGAAAGGATGAAGTACACACACTGCCCTAGAAGTTTATGGTGGTAAATGCCAAAGCTTCGTGAACGTGAAGCATTTGAAACCTGACCTCCGGCTACTACATTCCCCTATAAGTATTATGAAATTGTTCTCCCCACTTCTCATCTCAGTCTTGGAGTCCACATTTGCTCTTCCCCCTTGGTTGCTGCTTATTTATTCCACATGCTGTGATGGGCTCCTGAGACTCTTCTCGTTAGGGTCCCCAGACACCATCATGTTTTCCAATCCAGTGGGCATTGTTCAGCCCCACTCCTTGCAGACCTCTCTGGTGCACTTGAACTACTGAGCACTCTCTCCCTGAAACTCTGCTACCTTGGCTTTGCTCCAATGACATCTCATTGTTGCGTCATATTCCTTCCAGGTCTCCTTTGCAGATTCTTCTCCCCACTCTTCATTCTTCTGCTCTTCTCATGCTACACCTTCCGCCTGAGTGAACTCACCGAGTTTTGTGGGTTCTACTAACTCCCAAACCTATATCTTGATCTCATTTTTACCCCAGGCTTTACACCCATCTATGTGGTTACCCACAGGATATTCCCTGGGTCCGTACCTCAAACTCGCTGTGGCCCAAGCATCTTCCACCCTAAGCAAATTCCTTTCCAGAATTCACTCTCCAGGTTCATGGTATCACCCGGGTGCCCCAAGCTAGAGTTAATCCCTTAGCCTCTACACCCAACCAATCTTATCAAGTCCTTTAGAATTCACCTCTTGGGGCACCTGGGTGGCTCACTTGATTAAGCATTCGACTTCGGCTCAGGTCATGATCTCACAGAGCTGTTCAAGCCCTACATTGGGCTCTGTGCTGACAGCTCACAGCCTGGAGCCTGCTTCAGATTCTGTGTCTCCGTCTCCCTCTCTCTCTCTCTCTCTCTCTCTCTCTCTCTCTCTCAAAAATAAACATTTAAAAAAGTTTTAGAATTCATCTCTTACAGATTGCTTTAATCCATTCATTCTTCTATAAACTTTAAAAGCCAATGTGATTTAGTATTCATAGTCGAAGGCATAGGTTTGCGGATGAACAAACCTGGGTGCCAGCCGTGTCTCCCTTTTCGCAAACATCCATGTCAAGATCTATGAAATGGGGATACCAGCAGTAGCTCCCCTATAGGACTTGGGAGAATTAAATGAGAATATAGGAAAAGTCCGTTAGCACAGTGACTGGTGGGCAGGAACAACAAGTGTCAGCCGCTCTCATTGTTAGGATTGGATTACCACCTGCTACTGCTGACTTAGCCCAGCCCTCCACCACCCCCTTTCTGGATTACTCTAGCGGCCTGGAACTGGTCTCACTGCCACTCAGCCAGCCCCTCAGAATGGTGCCATCCCCATGCCCAACCGTCACTCCTGTGTTGTCAGCCTATGTCGCGCCCACTCCAAAGCTATGTTTGACCGCCCCTGGGCCCTCCTCACTCCTGGGCCATCCTGTGATTGCCTGTACATGCCTCCACCATGACTCTCAGTGTGCTGTTCTATGATGACTGTCCTTGTTTGTGTTTCTGCCTCTCCCACTAGATTGATGCTTATTAAGGAGGCAGATTGCTGGTCTCCACCTCTTACCTTTTTTTTTTTTTAATGTTTATTTATGTTTTGAGAAAGAAAGAGAGCACAGGAGAGGGGCAGAGAGAGGGGGAGACAGAGGATCCAAAGTGGGCTCTGAGCTGTCAGCACAGATGCGGGGCTCGAACTCACAAACCGGGAGATCATGATCTGAGCCCAAGGCAGACGCTTAACCAACTGAGCAACCCAGGTGCCCCATCCACCTCCTACCTTTTAAATTGGCATCTCTGGAGGGGGGAGACCCAGAAACAGGCATTTTTTAATGAACAGCTTCGGCAAGTATAAGGCTCCTGAAGTGTGGAAAGGAGTCGTCCACATGACTGTGTGATCTTCAAGGATGGGGACTGAGCTTTACTCATTTTTGTGTAGCCAAGATATGTCCCAGGACCTGGCAAACAGTAAGCACTTGATAATTGCTTGTTCAGTGAGTCAAGGCTGATTCCAAGGCAGTCATGAACTAGGGAGTGGTCTGGCCGCAGGGTGGGTGGAACTCCACCTGCAGTAACTATCCAGGGAAGTTCCTGGAAGCCCTATGGCTTCTCTATGAGAGGCTTTCAACTGATAATCCTACTTTTCATTGTATCAGTTAGGATTCTATATATTGCTATCTTGTGTCAAAATTTCATTTTTACAGGAGTCTGATGCTAAAAATAAATTAGTTTGAAAACTGCTGTAGTAGAATAGTTTTTTTTTTTTAATGTTTGTTTAGTTTTGAGACAGAGAGAGACAGTGTGAGAGGGGGAGGGGCAGAGAGAGAGGGAGACACAGAATCTGAAGCAGGCTCCAGGCTCTGAGCTGTCATCACAGAGCCCAACTCGGGGCTCAAATTCACAAACCATGAGATCATGACCTGAGCTGAAGTCAGACGCTTAACAGACTGAACCACCCAGGTGCCCCAATAGTTTTTTAATTTAGAGGGAAAATCAATCTCCCAGCAGGTAAGAAGTTTTGAAGAACTTCTGGAGCTATTTCTTTCCCATTTGCCTCAGATATTGCTTCAAAATCCCAGGATTATAACAAAGATTAGGCTCTGATAGGTTTTTAAGTTTTTATTTCAATTCCAGTTAGTTAACATACAATGTTGTATTAGTTTCAGGCATACACTATAGTGGTTCCACAGTTCCATACATCACCCAGTACTCATTAGGCTCTGATACTTAACTGATCCTTAAATACAGTGATAGTAGACTGGATTTACAGAGATTTCATGCGGTCATGCTGTCTGAATAAGATGGCAAAAGGCCTAAAATCCTACATTTAGAATATTACTGGAATCCAAAGACATGTTCTCTAGCAAAATTCAAAAACAACCTCAACACAGCCAAGATATTCTAGCATATTACTAAAATAGAGTATATCTCTGTGACCTTTTACTTCCTATGGTATATGTTTCTGTTTCTTTTTTTACAATTTTTGTACAATTCTTTTTGTACAATTTCTTTTTTTAAAATTTTTAAACATTTTTATTCATATTTTGAGAGACAGAGCACAAGCAGGGCAGAGACACACACACACACACACACACACACACACACACACACAGAATCCAAAGCAGGTTCCAGGCTGTGAGCTGTCAGCACAGAACCTGATGTGCAGCTCGATCCCATGAACCACGAGATAATGACCTGAGCTAAAGTTGGCCACTTAACCAACTGAGCCACCCAGGCGCCCCTCAACTCCTACATACAATTTCTGAAGTAAGTCCCTCCAACACATAGCTTAAATTTTGTTCCTTATTTCTGCTTCTGAACACTTTATCCTATATAGCTCACATGGTTTTTCATTAGAAACCTAAGACACAATTTCCTTCCCAGCTTGCAAACTCCTTCTCATTTTGCCTGCTGGCATTGCAAAAGATGGCTTATGACTAGAGGGGCTGGAATCCAAAACAATTATCAGTTTTCTCACAAGAAGATATGACTGGGAACAATCTAGGAACTTTAGATTTGCTACAGTATTGTGGCCAATACTTTTAGAAAAATATTTGATCATTATCAAGTAAAGTAGTGATGAGGAATATTCTAAATGTTCTGCTATTGTCATTCATGAAACTTGTGTCAATGTCATGATTCCTTCTATTATTCATTATCATGTAGGAGATGCTAATATTTTGTCACTAGGTTCCTTTAGCAAGTTTCTTGAAATGCACAAAGCGCAGTTGTCTTAGAGATTGATAGACCTCCCCTGCCACCTAATGGGGAATATGCAGCACAGCTCTTGTATGAACTGTTGAGGTCCTATTCCCCAACACTTGTGAATAATTTTTTTAAAAGTGTTTACCAAGCCATTTCTCTGCTAGGAAATCATCCTCTGAATAGATGCTGGCATTTGGATATGGATATGGATATAGATACATCAATAAGAATGTTCATTGTAGCATCTGAAATACAAATAACTTGGGAACAGTCTAACCCCTACTTAAAACCTGTTACACCTTTACCATAGGATACAATGGAGCTAATTAAAGAATGGGGTGGAACTATATGTTATTAACATACAAAAATATATGTTAAAAAAGCAAGGTGAATAAGGTATAATTTTATTCATGTAAAATATGTTTTATATGCTTGTAAATACATATAAAATACATAGACAGATACACACAGAAAAAAAGAGTTAGCTTTAAACAGTGAGAATAAGAGATTGAGAGACTTTTACCCTCAACCTTGTAACTTTATACTGATGGAAAAAAATTTGTCCTGAACTTTTTATAATTACAAGTTTTGTTTGTTCTTAATTATAAAACTAATATGTATTTATTGCAGAATATCTGGAAAATAGAAATAAGCATTATTTTTAAAAAATTACTTGTAACCTCAGCACACAGAGAAAAACCTCCTTTAACATTCTTTAAGTTTCCTTATATTTTATTTGAAAACTTTATGGTTCAAAAATGGGAAACAGTATGAAAAAGCACACACTAAGAAGTCTCAGGGGATGCCTGGCTGATTTAGTCGGTAGAGTGTCTGAGTCTTGACCTCAGGGTCATGATTTCAAGCCCCTTGTTGAGCATAGAGCCTACTTTAAAAAAACGTCTCTCGGGGCGCCTGGGTGGCGCAGTCGGTTAAGCGTCCGACTTCAGCCAGGTCACGATCTCGCGGTCTGTGAGTTCGAGCCCTGCGTCAGGCTCTGGGCTGATGGCTCGGAGCCTGGAGCCTGTTTCCGATTCTGTGTCTCCCTCTCTCTCTGCCCCTCCCCCGTTCATGCTCTGTCTCTCTCTGTCCCAAAAATAAATAAAAAACGTTGAAAAAAAAATTAAAAAAAAAAAAAAAACGTCTCAGAATATCCATGCCATCCTGCCATCTATAAGAGAGCACTTTAGTTTCTTAGATTTGTATTCTATCAACCAGCCCTCAGCCCTCGGCAATCACTAATCCACCTTTACATCTCTATGGATTTGCCATTTCAGACATTCTACCTAAATAGATTCATACAATCTGTGGTATTTGTAACTGGATTTTTTTCACTAAACATAATGTTTTCAAGGTTCATCCATGTTGAAGCATGTATTAGTATTTTGTTCCTTTTTATGGCTGAATAATAATTGTAAGGATGTGCCACAGCTGATTATCCATTCATCAGTTGATGGACATTTAGGTTGTTTTCACATTTTGTCTCTTATAAATCATGCTACTGTGAACAATTGTGTATAAGTTTCTGTGTGGACATATGTTTTCATTTCTCTTGAGTATGTAGCTAAGAGTGGACATGCTGGGTTATATGGTAATTAATTGCATGTTTAACCTTTTGAGGAAGTGCCAGGCAATTTCCAAAGCAGTTGCACCCTTTCCCTATCCCACCAGTATGAGGGTTCTAATTTCTCCAACCCCTCATCAACACTCACTGTCTCTTTATTCCAACCATCCTACATTGTGAATCGGAAATTCACTGCGGTTCTGATTTGTCTTTCCCTGATGGCTAATGATGAACATCTTTTACTGTACTCTTTGGCCATTTGTATGTGTGCTTTGGAGGAAGGTCTATTTAACTCTTTTGCCCATCAAAAAGCTTTAATGAGACGTAATTCACGTAACATACAATTAATCTATTTAAAATGTATAAGTTGGGATACCTTGGTGGCTCAGTCAGTTAAACATCCGACTCTTGACCTCAGCTCAGGTCTTGATCTCGGGATCACGGGTTCAAGCCCCACACTGGAGTCCACGCTGGGCATGGAGCTTACTGAAAATAAAATAAAGTAAAATTAAATTAAAAAGCATATAAATCAATGGTTTCAGTTTGTTTGCAGGGTGGTAGCCAACCATCACCATAACCAATTTTAGGACATTTTCATCACCCCAAAATGAAACACATACCCTTTAGCCATCGCCCCCTAATCTCTCTCCCTTCCCCCAGCAGCCTTAGGCAACCACTAATCTACTTTCATTTTTATAGATTTGCCTGTTCTGAACATTTCATATACATCGGTTCATAACTCTGTGGTCTTTTGTGTCTGGCTTCTTTCACTTAGTGTAATGTTTTCGAAGTTCATCCATGTTGGGGCATGTATCAGAATTTTGTTACTTTTTATGGCTGAATAGTATTCCATCATTTTGTTTACCCATCCATCTATTGATGGGCACTTGGTTTATTTCCACTTTTGGCTATTGTGATAATGCTGCAATAAACATTGCCGTACAGGTATGTTTACATTCCTGTTTCAATTCTTTCGGGTATATACCTCAGAAGGGAACTATGGCACTGTGTGGTAGTTCAGTGTTTAGCTTTTTGAGCAAATGCCAAACTTCTCCACAACAGCTGCACCAATTAACATTCCCACCAGCAATAAATGAGGGTTCTAACTTCTCCACATTCTCACTTAAAAAAAATATTATAGCCATTTTAGTAGGAGTGAAATAATATTTCATTGTGTTTTTAATTTTTTTTAAGTTTATTCATTTGTTTTTGAGAGAGAGAGAGAGTGAGAGAGCGAGTGAGCAGGGGAGGGGCAGAGACAGAGGAAGAGAGAATTCTAAGCAGGCTTTATGCTGTCAACGAGCAACCCGACACGGGTCTCAACGTCACTAACCATGAAATCATGACTTGAGCTGAAATCTAGACGCAGATGCTTAACCAACTGAGCCAAACAAACGCCTTCCATTGTGATTTTAATTTGCATTTTCCTAAGGACTAATGATGTTGAGCATCTTTTCATGTGCTTATTGGCCATCTGTATATCTTCATTTGAGGAGTATCTATCCAAATCCTTTGCCATTTTTAAAAAATGTTTATTGGGGCGCCTGAGTGGCTCAGTTGGTTAAGCCCAACTTCAGCTCAGGTCATGATCCCATGGTCCATGATTTTGAGCCCTACGTTGGGCTCTGTGCTGATCGCTCAGAGCCTGGAGCCTAGAGCATGCTCCAGATTCTGTGTCTCCCTCTCTCTCTGCCGCTCCCCTGCTCGTGCTCTCTCTCTCTCTCATTCTCTCAAAAATAAATAAAACATTAAAAAAAATAAAATATTTATGTTTGAAAGAGAGCTAGAGAGAGACAGGCAGAGAGATCATGAGTTGGGGAGGGGCAGAGAGAGAAAGAATCCTAAATAGGCTCCAGGCTGTCAATGTGCAGCTGGCCGTGAGGCCTTATGTCATGAACCGTGAGGTCATGACCTGAGCTGAAATCAAGAGTCAGAGCCTTAACTGAGCCACCCAGGCGCCCCGGGTTAATTTTTCTTTAAATGTTTTGTAGAATTCACCAGCAAAGCCACCTGATTCTGGTCTTTTGTTGCTGCAAGGTTTTTGGTTTCTGGTTCAATCCCTTAACTTGCATAGATTTGTTCACATTTTCTGTTTTTTCTCTTGAATCAATATTGGTAATTTTTGTTTCTAGATATTTTTCCTAGGTTATCTATTTTATTGGCATACAATTGCTCATACTATTATATCCTTTTTACCTGTAAATTTGATAGTAATGACTCATTTTCATCTCTGATTTTAGATATTTGTGTCTCTTTTTTTTTTATCAGTCTAGCTAAAGTTTCATCACTTCTATTGATCTTTTCAAAGAACCAACCCTTTGTTTCATTGATTTTCTTTGCCGTTTTTCTATTCTATATTTTATTTATCTCTGTTCTAATCTTTATTATTCTTCCAACCTTGGGTTTAGTTTGATCATCTTTTTCAAGTTCCTTGGGGTATAAAGTTATGTTATTGATCTGATGTTTTTCTTCTTTTTAAAATATAGGCATTTGCAGCCTAATGAAAATGCAGCATACCAAAACTTGGAATGTAATGAAGACATTGCTCAGAGAGAATTGTGTAGCTATAAATTCCATATAAATATATCATCCTCCTGTCTTCTAGCCTCTATAGTTTCTGATGACAAATTGGCTATTTATCTTATTGCTCATCTCTTATATGTGATAAGTTGCTTCTCTCTTGCTGCTTTCAAGATTATTTCTTTGTCTTTGTCTTCCATGGTTTGATTATAATGTATCTCGGTGTCAGTCTTGTAGAGAGTTTGGTCAGCTTCTTGGATTTGTAGATTCATGACTTTCACCATATTTGGAAGTTTGGGGCCATTATTTCTTCAAATATCCTTTCTGTCCTTTTCTCTTTTCTCCCTCTGTGACTCCCATAATACATAATTTTATCCACTTATGGTATCCCACAGGTCCATTAGGCACTATTCATTTTTCTCCATTCTTTTTTCCTTTTGGCTTTTCAAATTGCAGAATTTCAATTTTTCTGTCTTCAAGTTCACAGATTTCTCCCTGCTCGAATGTGATATTGAACTGCCCTAGTGAAAATTTCATTTCAGTTATCGTATGTTTTGGCTCCAGAATTTCTCTATGGTTCCTGTTTATAATTTGTCTCTTTACTAATATACCCTATTTGTTCATACATTGTTTTCTTAATTTTTGTTTAGTTCTTTGTGCATGTTTTCCTTTAGCTCTTTGAGTGTACTCAAGGCAGTTGGTTTAAAGTCTTTGTCTAGTAAGGCCAATATCTGGGCTAACTAAGGAAAGGTTTCTGTCAGTGGTTTCTCTTAGGTGATTTGCTAATATTTTCTCCTGGACGTGCCTTGTCTTCTCATTCTTGTAACGATCCATTCATTCTTTCAAAGATATGAAGTTCTCAATTTTGATGAAGACTGATTAAAAAAAAATTTTTTAATGTTTATTTATTTTTTTTGAGAGAGAGAGACAGACAGACAGACAGACAGATAGAGACGGAGCATGAGTAGGGGAGGGGCATAAAGAGAGGGAGACACAGAATCCAAAGCAGGCTCCAGGCTCTGAGCTGTCATCACAGAGCCCGATGCAGGGCTCGAACTCATGGACAGTGAGAACCCAACCTGAGCCAAACCTCAGTTGGATGCCCAACCTACTGAGCTACCCAGGCACCCCTTGATGAAGACCAATTTATCAAATTTTCTTTAACAGGCCATATTTTTGGTGTTGTACCCAAGAAATCTTTGCCTAACCCAATATTACAAAGATTTGAAAATATATTTTCTGCTAGAAGTTTTAAAATTTGAGGCTTTAGATCTATGATCCATTTTGAGTCAAGGTTTGATTACGTTGTGAGTTATTATTCAAATTCCATTCATTTTGCATGTGGATATCCCAAATTTCCAAGACCTTTATTGAAAAGTCTGTTCTTTTTCCACTAACTTACCATTATGACTTTATTGAAAATCAATTTACCATTTATGTGTGGGTCTATTTCTGAACTCTATTTCATATCTGTTTGTCTATATTGACATCAATACATTGCCATCTTGATTACTCTGCCTTTAATATAAATCTTGAAGTTAGGTGGTATTAGTCCTCCAACTTTGTTCTCTTACAAAGTCATTCTATTTTAGGCCTTCTGCACTTCTAATTAATTTCAGAATCAGCTTGTCAATTTCTAATCCTGCTAGGAATTTCTAATTCTGCATGGATTTGATTGGGTATGCATTGAATATATACATTAATTTGGGGGAGAATTGACATCTTAACAATATTGAGTTTCCCAATCTATGAATGGTATATATTGCCATTTGTTTAGGTCTTTAATGTTTCTTAGCAGTATTTTTAGTTTTCAGGATTCAGGTTTTAGTCAACTTGGACTGCCATAACAAAACACCACAGACTGTGGTGGCTTAATTGGATGTATTTTCTCAATGTTCTGGAGGCTGGGAAGTCTAAGATCAAGGATCTGGAAGATTTAATTCGTGATAAGAATTCTCTTCTAGGTTTGCAAATGACCACCTTTTTGCTGTGTCTTCGTATAGTGGAGAGAGAGTACTATGGTATCTCTTTCTCTTCTTATAAAGGCACCAGCCCTTTTAGATTAGGGGATCACCCTTATGCCTAATATAACTTTTATCATCATCTCACAGGCCCTGTCCTCAAATAAGCCACACTGGAATTTGGAGCTTCAAACAGGTGTTGGGGGAACACAATTGAGTCCATACTAAAGTCTTTTACATATCTTGCTAGATTTATACCTATTTCACATGTTTTTATGATATTGTCAGTGGAATTGTCTTTGAATTTCAATTTTCAAGTGTTTGCTGGTAGTGTATAGAAGTACCATTGATTTTTGCAGGTTGATATTACATCCTGCACCCTTGCTAACCTCAGTTATTCTAGTAGATTCTGTGAAGATTTTCTACATCGAAGATCATGTTGGCACATATAAAGATAGTTTTTTGCCTTCCTTTCCAATTTAATGGAAAGAAATCTGCCTTACTTCCTTTTTTATCCCTCAGTGCACTGGCTAAAGCTGCCGTACAACATTGAACACAAGTGTTAGGAACGGATATCCTTTTTTGCCCCTAATCTTAGGGGGAAAAACATTCAGTTTTTCTCTATTAATTATGATGATAGCTGTAAATTTTTCATAGTTTTTTTTTTTTAAATCAGTGTAGGAGTTTCCTTCTGCTTTGAACATGCTGAGAGGTTTGTTTTGTTTGTTTTTATTATTTACTTATATCGTTTTTAAAATTTCTATTTAAATTCTAGTTAGTTAACATACAGTACAATATTGGTTCCAGGAGTACAATTCAGTGATTCATCATTTACATACAACACCCAGTGTTCATCATAACAAGTGCCATCCTTAATATCCATCACTTATCTAGCCCATCCCCCACCCACATCCCTCCATCAACCCTCAGTTTGTTCTCTATCATTAAGTCTTTTATGGTTTGTTTCCCTATCTCTCTCTTTATATGTTTTTTCCCTTTCCCATATGTTCATGTGTCTTGTTTCTTAAATTCCACATATGAGTGAAATCATATGGTATTTGTCTTTCTCTGACTTATTTTGCTTAGCATAATACACTCTAGCTTCATCCATGTCACTGTAAAATGCAAGATTTCATTCTTTTTGATGACTGAGTATTATGCCATTGTATGTATATATATATATATATATATATATATATATATATATACATGTATGTATATATATATACATACATATACCACCTCTTTACCCATTTATCAGTCAATGGACACTTGGGCTCTTTCTGTAGTTTGGCTATTGTTGATAATGCTGCTATAAACATTAGGGTGCATGTACCCCTTTGAATCTGTATTTTTGTATCCCTGTGAATACCTAGTAGTGCAATTGCTGGACCATAGGATAATTCTATTTTTAACTTTTTGAGGAACCTCCATACCATTTTCCAGAGTGGCTGTACCAGTTTGCATTCCCACAGTGCAAGAGGGTTCCCCTTTCTCTGCATCCTCCTCATCTGTTGTTTCTTGTGTTGTTAATTTTAGCCCTTCTGACAGGTGTGAGGTGGTATCTCATCCTGGTTTTGATTTGTATTTCCCTGATGATGAGTGATGTTGAGCATCTTTTTGTGTGTCTGTCAGCCATCTGGATGTCTTCTTTGGAAAAATGTCTGTTCATGTCTTCTGCCCATTTCTTCACTAGATTATTTGTTTTTCGAAGTTGGGTTTGATAATTTCTTTATAGATTTTGGATATTAACCCCTTATCAGATATGTCATTTGCAAATATCTTCTCCCATTCTGTAGGCTGCCTTTTAGTTTTGTTGATTGTTTCCTTTGCTGTGCAGAAGCTTTTTATCTTGATGAAATCCCAATAGTTCATTTTGCTTTTGTTTCTCTTGCCTCTGGCAATGTGTCTAGTAAGAAGTTGCTGCGGCCAAGGTCAAAGAGGTTGCTGCCTATTTTCTCCTGTAGGATTTTGATGGTTTTCTGTCTTCATATTCAGATCTTTCACCCATTTTGAGTTCATTTTTGTGTATGGTGTAAGAAAATGGTCCAGTTTCATTCTTCTGCATGCTGCTGTCCAGTTTTCCTAACACCATTTGTTGAAGAGACTGTCTTTTTTCCACTGAATATTCTTTCCTGCTTTGTTGAAATGAGTTGATCATATAGTTGTGGGTCCATTTCTGAGTCTTCTATTCTGTTAGTTGGCCATACATTTGTGGGCCCAATTCTGGGTTCTCTGTTCTATTCTATGTGTCTATGTCTATTCTATTCAGTCTGTGTGTCTGTTTTTGGAACAGTACCATACTGTCTTGATGGCTACAGTTTTGTAATATAGCTTGAAGTCTGGAATCGTGATGCCTCCAGCTTTGCTTTTCTTTTTCAATATTACTTGGGCTATTTGGGGTCTTTTGTGGTTCCATACAAATTTTAGGATTGTTTGTTCTAGCTCTGTGAAGAATGCTGGTGCTATTTTGATAGGGATCACATTGAACGTGTAGATTGCTTTTAACAATATTTGTTCTTCCAGTCCATGAGCATGAAATGTTTTTCCATTTCTTTGTGTCCTCTTCAATTTCTTCATAAGTGTTCTATAGTTTTCAGAGTATAGATCTTTTACCTCTTTGGTTAGGTTTATTCCTAGGTATCATAATGGTTTTTGGTGCAATTGTAAATGGAATCGATTCCTTGATTTCTTTTTCTGCTTCTGTTCATTATTGGTGTATAGAAATGCAACAGATTTCTGTACGTTGATTTTATATCCTGTGATTTGCTGAATTTAAGTCTTAGTTCTAGCAATTTTTTGGTGGAGCCTTTCAGGTTTTCTGCATAGAGCATCATGTCCTCTGCAAATAGTGAAAGTTTGACTTCTTCTTTGCTGATTTGGATGCCTTTTCCTTCTTTGTGTTGTCTGATTGCTGAGACTAAGACTCCCAATACTATGTTAAATAGTAATGGTGAGAGTGGACATCCTTTTCTTGTTCTTGACTCTAGAGGAAAAGATCTTAGTTTTTCCCTATTGAAGGTGCTTTTAGCTGTGGGTGTTTCATATGTGGCCTTTATGATGTTGAGGTATGTTCCATCTATACATACTTTTTGAGGGTTTTTATCAAGAATGGGGATGCCTGGGTGGCTCAGTTGGTTGAGTGTCCGACTTCAGCTCAAGTCATGATCTCACTGTTTGTGAGTTCAAGCCCTACGATGGGGTCTGTGCTGACGGCTCAGAACCTGGAGCCTGCTTTAGATTCTGTGTCTCCCCTCTCTGCCCCTCCCCTTGCTTGCGCTCTTTCTCTCTCTCTTTTTCTCTCAAAAGTGAATTAATATTTAAACAACAACAACAAAAAGCATGGATGCTATATTTTGTCAAATGCTTTTTCTGCATCCATTGAGAGGATCATATGGTTCTTATCCTTTCTTTTATTAATGTGGTGTATCATGTTGATTGATTTGCGATGTTAGTCTTTAATCAGGAATAGATGTTGGGCTTTGTCAAATATTTTTGTTCTGCATCTGTTGGGATTTTTTTGAAATTTTTTTGTAAATTTTTTTAATGTTTATTTTGGAGAGAGAGAGCGAGAGACAGAGGGAGCAGGGGAGGAGCAGAGAGAGAGAAAGACACAGAATCCAAAGGAGACTCCAGACTCTGAACTGTCAGCACAGAGCCCGACGCAGGGTTGGAACCCACAAACTGTGATATCATGACCTGAGCTGAAGCTGGACACTCAACCAACTGAGCCACCCAGGTGCCCCTATCATTCTTATATATTAGTCTTCACTACGGTGAATTACACTGATGATATTTGAATGTTAAAACATACTTTCATTCCTAGGATAAACCCCACTTGGTCATAATGTATTATGATTTTTCTATATTGTTTGACTCAATTTTTTAATATTTGGGTAGGAATTTTTGCATCTATGTTCATTAAGGATATTAGTATGTAGTTTTCTTTTCCTTTCAGTAATGTCTTCCTTTCAGTAATTTTGAAATCAGGGTAATGTTGGCTTCATAGAAAGAATTGAGAAGCATTTCCTCATTTCCTGAATTTTCTGTAGAACTGGTATTATTTCCTCCTTAAATGTCTGGTAGAATTCCCCAATCAAGCTATCTAAGCATGGACTATTCTTTGTGGAAGGTTTTTAACTAAAAAATCACTTCTTTCAATAAATATATGGCTTGTTAGGTTATCTGAAAAGTGAGCTTTGGTAACTTGTATCTTGTAAAGAATTTGTCCAGTTCATCTAATTTGTCAAGTTTATTGGCCTAAAGTTGTTCATAATATCAATTATTATCATTTTAATATATGCAGAATCTGAAGTGATGTCAACTCTCTCCTTCTTGATATTGGTAATGTGTCTTTTTTTCCCCCCCTGGTCAGTCAGGCTATTGATTTTCTCAAAGAAAGAGCTTTTACTTTCATTCATTCATTCTCTCCATGCTCTCCCACCCTATTTTCAATTTCATTGATTTTCACTCTGTTCTTGTCCTTTCTGTTTTCTTCTCGGGTCTTATTTCCTCTCCTTTGTCTTGTTTCCTAAGGTAGAAGCTAAAATCATTGATCTGAGAATTTTTTCTTTTCTAATACAAGTTTAGGGCAATAAAAATTCATCCAACTCCTGCTTTAGCTTTGTCCCACAGGTTTTGATGTACTTTAATTTTTATTTAGTTTTTAAAACTTTGTATCTTCCCTTTCCGTTTCTTCTGTGACCTATGGATTATTAAAGTATGCTATTAAGTTTCCAAGTATTTTGATGATCTTTTTCCAGATATATTTCCTGATATTGATTCCCAACTTAATTCCATTGTGGTCAGAGAACACACTTTGTATAGTTTGATTCCTCTTTTTTTTTTTTTTTTTTTTTGGCTCAGAATAAGTTTTAACTTAAATGCTCCATGTGCAATTCACAATAATGTGTATTCTGCCGTTGATGGGGGTTGTTTTCTATAAATGCCAAATAGGTTAAATTGGTTGATCATGTTGTTCAAATCTTCAGTATACTTGCTGATTTTCTAATTTTCTGTCAATTATTGAAAGAAGGATTTGAAAGCGCCAAATACAACTGTTAAGTTGTGGTTCGTCAGTCTGTGCTCCACACATCCTAAAGCTCTCTAGATGAGTGCAACGATGTTAGGATTATTATGTCCTCTTGATGAATTCACCTCTTTATCATGAAAAATTATACTTTTTCTAAGTCCTTGGTAAAACTGCTTGCTCTGAAATTGTCTTATATTTCTTTGCTTTGAAATCTACCTTGTCTATTCAGTTTTCTTTCGATTAGTGTGAGCATGGTATATCTTTTTCTATTTTTGTATTTTCCATCTATTTGTCTTTTTATTTAAAGTGGGATTTTGGGGGTTTCTGGTGGCTCAGTTCGTTAAGTGTCCGACTCTTGGTTTTGGCTCAGGTCATGATCTCATGGTTTGTGAGTTCAAGTACCACATCTGGCTCTGAGCTGATGGTGTGGAGCCTGCTTGGGATTTTCTCTCTGTCCCTCTCTCTCTGCCCCTCCCCTGTTCGTGCTCTCTCTCTCTCAAAATAAATAAATAAATAATCAACAAAAAAATTACTTTTAAAAAAAGTTAAAAAAAAATAAAGTGCATTCCTGTATGCAGATATGGTTGCATTTTTTTTTCTTTTTGCCATTCTGACAATCTCTGCCTTTAAATTAAGTTGTACAATTTAAATTAGGTTGTACAATTTACATTGAATGCGATTATTGATATGATTCATTTAATTTTTTAATGTTTTTTAAAATTTATTCTTGAGAGAGAGAGCACGAATGGGGGGTGGGACAGGGAAAGAGGGGGACAGAGGATCCGAAGTGGGCTCTGTGCTGGCAGCAGCAAGCCCAATGTGGGGCTCGAACTCACAAACCGCAAGATCATGACCTGAGCTGAAGTCAGATGCTCAACTAACTGAGCCTCCCAGGTACCCCTTATTTTATTGTTTTTAAGTTTGTTTATTTATTTATTTTGAGAGAGAGAAAGAGCATGCAAGCAGGGGAGGGACAGAGAGAGTAGGTGAGAAAGAGAATCCTAAGCAGGCTCTACACTATAAACCCGAAGCCTGACATGGGACTTGAACTCAAGAATCTTGAGGTCATGACCCTAGCAGAAACCAAGAGTTGGAAGTTCAACCAACTGAGCTACCCAGGTGCCCCAATATGATTGATTTTAAATCTATCATCTTGCAATTTGCTTTCTCTTTGTTTCATCTGTTCTTTTCTTTCTCCCCCTCTCCCCCTACCCTTTATTTTGGATTGAGTATTCTTTTATTATTTTTTTAAAAAATTTTTGATGTTTATTTGTTTTTGAGAGAGAAAGAGAGAGACAGAGTGCAAGTGGGGGAGGGGCAGAGAGAGATGGAGACACAGAATCTGAAGCAGGCTCCAGGCTCTGAGCTGTAAGCACAGAGCCCAATGCGGAGCTTGGGCTCACCAACCGTGAGATCATGACCTGAGCCAAAGTTGGATGCTTAACCAACTGAGCCACCCAGGTACCCTGAGATTTTAAAAAATAATAGAAAAGATCAATGAAATGAAAACTTGGTTCTTTGAAAAGATAAACAAAATTGGTAATACTCTAGCCAGACTCATCAAGGAAACAAAGAGGACCCAAATAAATAAAATCAGAAATGAAAGAGGTGAAATTGTAAAGGACACCACAGAAATATGAAGAATTACAAGAGACTACTATGAAAATTATATGCCAAATTGGACAAATCAAATTGGACAATCAAGAAAAAATGGTAAATTCTTACAAACACTAAATCTCCCAAGTCTAAATCATGAAGAAATAAAAAATCTGAATAGACCAATTACAAGTAATGATTTTGAAGCAGTAATTTAAAAACTCCTGAAAAACAAGTCCAGGACCAAACAGCTTCACAGATGAATTCTGTGAAACATTAAGAGTTAGCAGGGGGCGCCTGAGTGGCTCAGTCAGTTAAGTGTCCGACTCCGCCAAGGGTCATGATCTCACAGTTCGTGAGTTTGAGCCCCGCGTCGGGCTCTGTGCTGACAGCTCAGAACCTGGAGCCTGCTTTGGATTCTGTGTCTCCCTCTGTCTGCCTCTCCCTTGCTCAAACTCTGTCTCTTGCATTGTCTGAAAAATAAATAAACATTAAAAAAAAAAAAGAGGTAGTAGTTATTCTTCTCAAATTACTCCAAAAAATCAAAGAGGAAGCAAGGCTTCTAAACTCATTTTATGATGCCAGCATTACCCTGATACCAAAATACTAAGCCACTATGCAAAAAAAGAGAACTATAGCCCAATATCCTTGAAGAACATGGATGCAAAAATCCTCAACAAGATATTAGCAAACTGAATTCAATAATGCATTAAAAGGAGCATACACTCCTTTTAATCAAGGAGGGATTTATTCCAGGGATATAAGGATGGTTCAACATCTACAAATCAATCAATATGATACATCACATTAAGAAGATGAAGGATAAAAGTCATATGATTATCTCAATAGATGCAGAAAAAGAGCATTTGGCAAAATTAAACATCCATATGATAAATTCAGTATACAAGAAATGTACCTCAATATAACGGGTATGGAAGAAACAAAAATGGGTATAGAAGAAATGTATCCCAATGTAATAAAGACCATATATGACAAACATACAGCTAACATCATACTCAATGGTGAAAAACTAAAAGCTTTTTCTCTAAGATCAGGAACAAGACAAGGATGCCGGCTCTCACCACTTTTATTCAACATAGTATTGGAAGTCTTAGCCATTATATTGGGAAATAAAAAGAAATAGAAGGCATTGAAATTAGAAGGGAAGAAGTAAAACTATCATTATTTGCAGATGATATGATACTATACATAGAAAAACCTAAAGATTCCACCAAAAAAATATTAGAACTAATAAATGAGTTCAGTAAAGTCTCAGGATACAAAAATAACATACAGAAATTGGTTGCATTTGTATGTACTAAAAATGAGCTATCAGAGAAATTGAGAAAACAATCACATTTAAATTTGCACCAAAAAGAGTAAAATACCTAGGAATAAATTTAATCAAGGAAGTGAAACACTCGTACTTTGAAAACTATAATACATTGATGAAAGAAATTGACAACACAAACAAATGGAAAGATATTCCATGCTCATGGATTGGAAAGATTAACATTGCTGAGGTGTCCATACTACTGAAGAGGTGGAGGGGGGGGATTGATGAAACAGGTGATGGGGATTAAGGTGTATACTTGTCATGATGAGCACTGCGTAATGTATGGAATTGTTTAATCACTATATTGTACACCTGAAATTAACATAACACTGCATGTTAGCTATACTGAAAGTAACATTAAAAAAAAGAAAAAAAATGTCCATACTACCCAAAGTAATGTACAGATTCAGTGTAATCACCATCAAAATGCCAATAGCATTTGAACAAAGAACAAAGCATCCTAAAATTAGTATGGAACCACAAAGACCTCCAAAGAGCCAAAACAATCTTGAGAAAGAAGAACAAAGCTGGAGGTATCATACTCCCTGATTTCAAACTATATTACAAAGCTATAAAATCAAAACAGTTTGGTACTGGCACAAAAACAGATATAGACCAGTGGAATAGAACAGAGAGCTCAGAAACAGAACAAAACAAAATAATATGCATATATGGTCAATTAATCCATGACAAAGGAGGCAAGAATATACAATGGGGAAAAGACAGTCTCTTCAATAAATGGTGCTGGGAAAACTGGACAGCCACATGGAAAAGGATGAAACTGGATTACTATTTTGCACTATATACAAAAATAAAATCGAAATGGATTAAAGACTTGAATGTAAGACCTGAGACCATAAAATTCCTAGAAGAAACCATAGGCTGTACGCTCTTTGACATCAGTCTTAGCAATAACTTTTTAGACCTGTCCCTTCAGGAAGGAGGGCAACAAATCTAAAATAAATGGGATTACATTAAACTAAAAAATGTTTGCACAGAGAAGGAAACCATCAACAAAATGAAAAGGTAATATGCTAAATGAGAGAATAGATTTGCAAGTCATACATCTGATTAGGGGTTAATATCCAAAAGATAATAAGGAACTTATCTAACTTAATGTTTAAAAAACCCAAATAACCTGATTAAAAAATGAGCAGAAGACTTGAATAGACATTTCTTCAAAGAAGGCATACAGATGGCCAACAGGCACATGAAAATATGTTCAAAATCTCTAATCATCAGGGAAATGAAAACCAAAACCACAATAAGATATCAACTCACACTTGTCATATTGGCTATTATAAAAAAAATAATAATATGTGTTAGTGAGGATGTGCAGAAAAAGGAACCTTCATACACTGTTGGTGGGAATGTAAATTGGCTCAGCCACTGTGGAAAACAGTGTGGAGTTCCTCAAAAATTAAAAATAGAACTACCATATGATCCAGCAATTCCACTTCTAGGTATTATCCAAAGAAAACAAAACACCAATTGGAAGAGATATACATACCCCTATATTCATTGCAGCATTATTTATAGTAGCTAAACATGGAAGCAGCTTAAGCATCATAGATGAATGGATAAAGATGTGGTATATTACTCATCCATAAAAAAGAATGAAAATTTGCCATTTGTAATAACATGGATGGACTTAGAGGGTATTATGCCAAATGAAATAAGTCAGACAGAGAAAGACAAGTACCGTATGATCTCACTTATATGTGGAATAAAAAAAGAAAACAAACAAAACAGAAATGGACTCATAGATTCAGGAAACCACCTGTTGGTTACCAGATGGGGAAGGATTGAGTGGTGGATGAAATAGGTGAAGGGGATTAAGAAGTACAAACTTCCAGTTATAAAATAAATAAGTTATGGGGATGTAATGTACCACTTAGAGCATATAGTCAATAATATTGTAAGGACTTTGTATAGTGACAGATGGTATTTAGACTAATGGGGATCACTTCATAATATATAAAAATATCAAATCACTATCATGTGCATCTGAAACTAATAGGATACTGTATGTCAATTATACTTTGATAAAAAACATTTTTAATAACGATATGAATTTACCATTTTTTAAAAAAAAGTAGGCCTCATGCTCAGAGTGGAGCTTGAATTCATGACCCTGAGATCAAAAGTCAGATGCTTAACCCACAGAGCCACCCAGGTGCCCCAAACTTACCACTGTTTTAAACAGTCCCTTACAGATGAATGTTTATTTCCAATAATTGTGACTACAAACAATGCTGTAATGATTAACCTTGTGCTCACAGCATTTTGCATGTGTGCAAGCTCGTCATTAGGGTACATTTTCATAAATGGAATATCCAGGTTAAAGAATACACACATTTAACATTTAGGCAGACATTGCCAAATTCCCTTCTATAGGCTTTCACCATTCCGTGTGCTCACCAGTTATTTCTGAGAATGCCTAGCCAGCAGAGTGAGTTGTCAATATTTTGGATTTTGCCACTGTGACAGGTGAGAAATTTTGTTACCATTTTAATGTCTGTTCTTCCAGATCTTTCCCAACTGTATATGTGCATATACGACATTTCTGATGCCACCTTTGTACCCCTCCTCAGCCTCATCTCCTGCCTTTCCTGTTCCTCCCCATCCATAACATTAGCTATCATTTATATCATACATACTACTGGTAGAGCTAATAGGAAACAGAGGGACATGTAAAACTTGGCTCCCAAGTCCTCTCTCTACTTCACAGTCATGGTGTGCGAAACAGTGTGCAGTTCCACTGAGTTCATTTGAGAATCATTTTTCTTTGAAACGGTTCCTGATGGGCCCAAGCTTGATGTCCCAACACTTTTATTATTGCATTTAGCTCACTGGTTTGTGATTATTTGCGCTGCTCTCCTAGTGTTGGGGATGTGTGTTTTGGCATTTTCAGAGCCTTGGACGTTGCCGCCACTGACTGATTAGGCGCTCAATAAAATATTTCACGAGTGACTTAGCGTGTGTAAATGCCCAAAATGTCGAGAATGGCCTCGCACCTTGACAGGTAAAGGTCCATTTGTCTGGGGCCCCAGCAGCCTGGGCTGCTGCCTCCCGACAGCTCCCGGCTGGTCCCGCCCCCCAGCCTGCGCCCCGCCTCCAGCCCCCCCCTCCACCCGCCCTGTAGGCTCTCCTCCTTTCCCTTGGGCCTCGCCTCCAGCTCCACCCTCGCGCCCCGCCCGCCACCCCAAGCCTCTCCCCTTAGACCACGCCTCTACACCCGCACCCCTCACTCCTCCCTTAAGCCCCGCCTCTAGCCCTGCCTTCCTCCCTTCTTCCTTCTGCCCTACCCACTGGCTTCCACTCGCTCTCCACGCTCCTCCTGCTTAGGCCCCGCCTCTAGCCCAGGTGGAGAGAGGACGCTGCGGAGCCGTAGGAGCAGCTCTGGACCGGAGCGCCCGCCCTACGGCTGACGTTAGCACGCCGGGAGGGGCGGGGTCTGGAGAAGACGCGCGCGTCGAGAGTGTGGGCTCGCCTGTGAGCCGTGGGCCCGCAGCGTCGTTCACGAACTCTCTGCTCCGAGCTGTCTCCCGCGGCCCGAGGCCAGCCGTCGCCGCCTGCCCTACGCCGGCCGCCCAGCCGCGCCTGCGCAGCGCCCCCGGCCCGAGCGGGCGGCGCTGGCGGCCATGGCGCACCGCTGCCTGCGGCTGTGGGGCCGGGGCGGCTGCTGGCCCCGCGGCCTGCCACTGCTGCTCGTGCCTGGCGGCCGCATGGGCCCCACCGAGCGGTCCTGCCTCCGCACGGTGAGTCCCGGAGGCCCAGCGCCCTCCGCCTCCGGCCCGGCTCGGCCCTCGGGCCCGCTTCCGGCCCTGGAGAGCAGGGCGTCAAGGTCACCGGCCCCTGGGCGCGCTCGCGGGCGTCAGGGGCCGCTTCCTCGCGTGAATGAGGCCGCGTGCGCTGCGTGTTCCATGCCAGGACGCCCTGCGTTTCAGATCATTTATCTCGTGGGTCACATCAGCGTGTCAGACCCTTGGTAGAGAATTGGATTTTTGAAAACAGGTAGAATCAGATATTTGTGCGTCAGGGAGCTTCAAAATAATCATCTGGGAGGGTCCTCTGACTTGATTCAGGGCCGAACCATATTATAGGTAAAGCAACTGAGACCTACAAACGTTAAGGAATTTGTTATATCTCCAGCACGGGTTGCCTTACTTTGAGCTGCTTTCATGGTATTGGAAAAATAGAAAGCAGGTGCTGTGCATGTGTTTTAAGGGTCGGCAGCCTGAGCGTGATTTAATGATAGCACAGGTTTTGGAGGTAAGCTACTCAACCTCTGAACCCCCATTTCCCCATCTGTTGAATGGGACTATTGCTGGCATTCTGGATCTGCCCCATAGTAGATAATACATACTAACGATGATTATTAATAACGTCACCTCTTCAGAGTAGAGGATGTTTTTAGTTGCATAAGAAGCCCTGTCCTCAGTGGGAGGCTATTTCTCTCTTGGTGGTAACAGGGCACCACACGTATGGGCTATGGTAATACCGTTTTCTGGAGTGAGGATAGTGTGTTGTCACAGGACCGTGGCTGTAATCTGTCAAGTAAAGGTTCATGTGATGGGTAGGCGATATCAGCTATTTCAGTGACAGTTTCTTGCTGTCTGCCAGTTTTTTAGAGACCAACCTTGCATTGGTTCCTTGGAGCATGGGGCAAAAGAGCATGGTGGTTAAGGCCCTGGAGACAGTCACAGGAACCTGCCACTTACTAGCCAGATGCCCTTGAGGAACCACTTTCAGCCTCTCCACTTAAAAGGGCATATTAATAGTACCTGCATTCATGATTTTTACTCTTCGAAGCTTTGTTGCCTGTCTTGGGTATCTTAATTTGTTTCTTACTCCCTACTGCCCTGCACTAGGCCTCATGTTTCCTGCATTACATCCATTTTGCCATAGTATCTTGCCGTCTCCTTTTGTCCCTAGTAAATACTGGACTCAGTATTAGAAGATAGCAATAGCTGATTGATTGGGGAGTCTGTGACACATTCCCTGGGGACATTAGGGCATTCTTGTGCTACCTGCAAGGGAGTCTGAAAGGACTTTGTCCTTTAGGTTTGTGCTGCTGTTAAAGGTCAGAGACAAGAACGATTCTCACAGTTTTCTTGGGGAAGACTTTGATGTGAGATGTCCATTCTCAGGTTTTATGCTCAGAGAAATAAGACTGATGATAAAGCAGCTAAAAAGTGCTCCTAATGTCAAACATAAAAGATAATCCTCTAAAATGAGGTGCTCTGAACTTAAATCTTGTGAGTTGATATTTTTTTTATATTATCCTTTGAATGGGCTTGGATTAGATAAGCAGAGAAAAGTTTCATTGATGGTGCCTGTAGAGAAAATAACTTCAGCATTAAAAGTAGTTATAGGATTATTGCTAGAGGTATTCCAGGTCAACACGATTTGAAGATAGAGCCTGAAGGCGGTTTACTGGCCAATAAGTATTTATGGAGTACATACCTTGTGTCCAATTCTGTACTTTATGGTGACATAAAGACCTACTTGATAAGGTGATGATGAGCACTTACTCTCAAAAAGCTTTCAGAGTAATTGGAAATGATCATTTGAATCTAGGTATCATCATACGATTTTAACAGTGCTTTTTACATGCGTTACTACATTTGATCCTCATGGTAGCATCCCTGGGAACTAGTCGTTTTCTCCCATTATAGATGCATAACTGAAGTTCCTACCAGATGTGTTAAAGATCATCAGTCAAAAAATTCAGATTTCCAGCTTTAACAGAATTAAAAATTGTGACACCGTCTGCCTGGTGATTATGGTTCCTTCAAATTCCAGACCTAGATGTCACTACTTGTAATATCCTTAGGTCCCTTGAGCATGTAATCACTTCCTCTTCTGTGCTACCTACCTCTGTTGTATATACTTAGAGGTTTTGTATTGTTACATGTATTATACCATCCTGTGATAGATTTGTCCCCACACTCTCCCTTACACTTCTGAGCTTCCCGGAGGTAAGGATTGCTTCTGACCTCCAACCTGCCCCACTGGGGACTCCCCACCACTTAGCAGTGTGTGGCCTAGAGTAGATGGCCCAGTGAATCAGTGTGACTTGCTGCCTTGTCCATCTTGACTAACAAATCATTTTAATCTATACCCTTAATGGATTTGGTATTGAAAACTGTATTCGTTTATGATACGTTATTATTATTAGTGGTTGTTTCATAGGCCAAGTGTTCCCGGAGGTCGGGGAGGGCTAACAACAGAAGCTCCAAATTCTGTCAGACCAGCATTGCTGTCAACCAAGATCATTGTCAGTGTTTCTGTCTTATTTTGCTGTGTAGAATTGTATATTAATTTGAAGTAAAATCAGCTCATTCTTTAATTATTGACATTTTGTTATTCACATCCGATAGAATTAATCGTTTTAAAGTGTACAACTTAGTGGTCTTCAGTATATTCACATGGTTATACAACCATCGCTACTAATTCCAGAACGTTTTATCACCCCAAAGCCTGTAACCAATTAGAGCCACTCTCCATTTTTCCCCAACCATTCATTCCTCCAGCCCTCAGCAACTGCTAATCTACAGCTTCTGTAGATTGCCTATCCTGGACACTTCATATGAGTGGAATCATATACTATGTGGCCATTTGTGTCCAGTGTCTTTAACTTATTAACATAATGTTTTCAAGGTTTATCCATGTGGTAGCATGTATCAGTGCTTTATTCCTTTTTATGGCTGAATGATATTTCGTTTCTTTAGTGTGTCACATGTATCTGTTCATTGTCATTTGGGTTTCTACTTTTTGGCTCTAGTGAATAATGCTGCTGTGAACATTCATGTACAAGGTTTTGTGTGGACATATGTTTTCCATTTTCTTGGGTAGGAGTGGACTGACTGGATCATCTGGTAACTTTGCATTTAACGTTTTGAGAATGCTGAACTTTTCCAGAGGGGCTGTACCGCTCCGCATTCCCAGCAATAGTGCACGAGGGCTCTGCTCTCCACATTGTCCACATTCTCACCAACTCTTCTTACCGTCTTTTTGATCATAGTCACCCTAGTGGATGTGAAGTGGTTTTCCGATGCTGTGTTTTCCTCATCAGACCATAGAGGCAGCAATGCTGGTGGATGCTAATACAGATGAACTTCATTTTAAACATTTTCATCTGTATTTATAAGTTCATCCTCCCAAAAACTGGTGATGAAGTTTCACTTTGCAAAGGGATAGGATTACTTGAAGTTTTTCATTGCCAGATTTGGATGTATCCTCTCAATGAACCTTGCTTTTAATTGTGTGCCTAAAAATTTAATAGGGAGCTTGTTCAGTATGTTTATGTTATACTTTCACTTACCTAGACCTTACTTTAAAAAGTAACTTTTTAGCAACATATGTTATTAAGGCAGAGATGTATCTGTAATGGGACTTGTATCACCAGCGTTCTCACCAGGATGACAGTATATCGAATAACTTTAGCAAATGTTAACTAGAGTAAGGATTATCAGTGATGTGGGACTGTAACTTCCTTCTCCTGGAACTAGGAGGTATTTAGTATTATATTTACAAGCCACACTGTTCTGTAATTTCAGGTGAATGTCTTGCAGTTTTATAGACCCTGCCCACGGGACAGCATGAAGGAGCAGATTTCTGTGTCAGTTTGTCTTTTGAGTGCTACAAATTAAACAATGCCAAAGTGAATGTGTTGGCAGAGAATAGTAATGGGGCCACAATTCTAACTTAGGCATGATTTTGAAGTATTCTTGTCTTCTGGATCATACTAATGTCTCTTGGTTTGGTTACTGGAATAGAGTGGCAGAGTCCCAGGCAACCCTAGTCCTCTCTTTAAATGGGGGTGATGGCTGTGCTAGTCTGTAACCACCCATTGAAGGGAGAAACATTTAATTCACTTTGTGATATTAGGAAAGGAAGTTCTTCTAAACTTTTTTATTTTGATATAACCTTTACGCTTTTATTTATATGTTATGCTGCAGCTTTGTCGATATGCTACAACCCAAGCAACAACCAGCAGAAATTCTCTCTTGACAGATGTAATTGCTGCTTATCAAAGATTCTGTTCTCGACCTCCAAAAGGTAAGCACACTTAGGTGGGATCATAATGTTCTGCATTCTTGTTAAAGATGTGCTGGCAGCAGGTGTTTACTAAATAGATGCATAGTTGTTATTTCGGGTTGACTCTGAACTTCCGTCTCCTCCAGTAATCCCACCCCTACTTCCTTTTGTCTGATTGCAGTGATGAAAATGTATCCCCTTTGATTATAACACTTTTGTAGGTAATGAAATTGGCTTGCAAATCAAGCTTTTTTCTTTAACACCTCTGTTTTTGAACTGTATTATTTAGACCTTGACTTACTCCTACACAAGAAATGTTGCACTTATAGTTTATACTTTTTAATGATGTATCAGCTTTAAAAATGAACACGCATACATAAAACCTAATGAGTTTTAGTTTGAGGGTGTGTATTTTTTTTTCTTTTCTAACAGGATTTGAAAAATACTTTCCTAATGGAAAAAATGGGAAAAAAGCTAGTGAAACTAAAGAAGTTGTGGGAGAAAAAAAAGGTACCTTTTAAAAAGACTATGTTTGAACTTACTGTTTTCTAGTATATGATGTTGGTGATAATTTTTACCGAACAAAGCACATGTTCTCTTAAGGCAGTTCTGAAGTGAGAGGTTACAAGTACGTACAAAATTCTATAGACCCTGTGTTTCATTTCACCTTAATTTTCTGTTCATATTTTCTTGTCATTTTTTAAATCGAATTAATTTAAGGTCACCTTAGAGATATTGAGTGGTCAGTATCTGTTATATCATGCTTGGTAAATATATTTGACACGTAACCTAAATCATTGAGAAAAATCTTAGAAATCTAATACATGCAATTTATCTGATATATATTTTGGTGTGGTTCAGTGTTTTTGGTGGCTGGGGGGGACTATGTAGGCCCTGAGACTCCTGTCCCCATTTCCCACATGTGATAGCGTTTAGCACAATGCCTGGCACATTTCAGCTGGCATCTTTGTTTTTAGGGAAAAATGTAATTCAGCCCTTGTTTTTAAATGAACTTGGATCTAGTTGGAAAACAAATAGATACTCAAAAAATGCAAGGAGTGAAAGCGAGGCCAAGAGAAGGGAGAAGCGCAAGTGTGGTCTGATTGGAGCTTTGGTGACATGGGCAATTTGTGCAGTGTTTCCCAGGGGTGTGGTGGGCAGTCTTTTTATCTTGGTTTGGGGCAGAGTAATGATAGTAGGTCCGTTTTTAAACTACAACCAGTTGGGTACCTTTTGTATAGGTGCTCCTTTGTCCCGGAATAGTAGGGGATGTTGTCAAACAACTTCAGAAACGCACTTGACTCTGTTT
The DNA here is from genome assembly GCF_023721935.1 of Panthera uncia. NCBI lineage: Eukaryota > Metazoa > Chordata > Mammalia > Carnivora > Felidae > Panthera > Panthera uncia. The sequence goes on along the minus strand of NW_026057586.1, from coordinate 61,006,167 downwards.
CCTAGTGCTGTGCCTCATTACAGGTAGGGCTTTCTCTCTCAGGCCCTGCCTCACTTAGGACTGGTGCAGAAACTCCTTGTATGCATCATGGGGGGTGAATATGTCAGCCTCCCATCCTACACAATGGAGGGGTCCGCTTTGTGGTAGGTGAAGGTGTTAGAGTAGTTTTTGTGATTCTTTGAGAGGATGTGGGGGTGGGGAGAAAGGTGTTAGCTTCCCAGGGCTGCTGTAACAGGCTACCACACCTGGGTGTCGTGAGCAACACAAACGAATGCCTCACAGTTCTGGAGGCTGGAGGCCCAAAGTCTGTGTGTCAGCAGGGTTGACTTCTTCTGAGGGCCATGAGGGAAGGATCTGTTCCAGACCTTTCTCCTTGGTTTATAGATGACTGTCTTCTTCCTGTGTCTTTTGGCACCGCCTTCTCTCTGTGCAGGTCTGTGTCCAAATTTACTCTTTCTATAAGAATGCCAGTTATATTGTATTAGGACTCACCCATAGGACCTCATTTTAAACTTAAACTATTTTTTTTTGTGAAGACCCTATTTCCAAATAAGATCACAATTGGCTAGGACTCCTGACATGTGAATTGGGGAGGCAGGGGGCACAGTTCAACCCTTAACAGTGACTAATTTCAGATTCTGGGAAACTAATTTCATGTGGGTGAGGTGGGGTTTTTTTTTTTTTTAGTCAGTTAATCAAAATCACGCCTTGCCTACAGAAGAAAGAAACACTGTTAACAGTGTTCACTTCATGGGAGTGGGAAATGGGAGCACCTACCTTGTGCCTTCAACTGGGAACTCAGGAATTCATTTACCTGCATTCCAGTCACAGCTCTGTCACTCCTCAGTGTCACTTAACACTGCCTCCAGTTACTTACCAAGTTCCTTAAGCTACACCTTTTCATCTGTAAAACAGGTATAGTCGTATACTTACCTGGTTGTTGGTATATTGTGCAAGTATCGCGGATAACGTGTGGAAAGCACTGGCAAGCCTCCTTGAATGCTCTTAGTCTCTTTTCTTCCTCATGGCAGAATGATCGGTTGCCATAAGCTATTTTGCAGGAAGTCTTTTTTTTTTTTAGATTTGTATAATGTTTTGATTTTTTTCAGAGGCTGGAACTTCACTCATTTTTGATACTAAGGAAGGTGGTGTTATTCACATTTTATTGTTCCTACTTGGCAGGAGCATAAAGAAAGAAATTAAGTAAAATCTTAAGGTGTCAAGGTCATTTGAAAAAATGTGGATTCCAGTCCTAGATATACTTGTGATTCCTCAGACAAGGTCAAAACTTGTTCTAAAACCACAATAGCAACAAAATTGATGCTTTGGTTTCCCGGGAATATAGCTATTCTGTGCCCAGTGACTTTTATGCTTGGTTTAAATCTAGTTGAGGTACAGGATTGGATTGCCTTACAAGGACCTGGTGTAACTATCAAATAATGAAGCTAACCCTTAGTGTGTGCCCGTTGAAACTTTGCCTCCTTATCTTATAGTAACATCAAAGACATGTATGTTAGTTACAACAGAGTGAAAACAGTATTTCCTTCAAACTCATCCAAACTTTGAGTACAACAACGAATGTGGTCGGGACACCATGACAAAACAGGCTGATTCCAGAATTGCTGGTTGATGAGAAGCTGTGATAAGGGATGCTAAAGGGTTTCTTATTTCTGATTCCCAGAAGGAAACAGCCTACGTTTATTTCTAAGCATATAACCCAACAACGAGGTCACAGCTGTTAATAGTTGGCTCTAGATACTTCTTAATGAAAAAAGATTAACAAGTTATTGCGAGAACTTTTGCAGTAAGTCTTTTGTTAAGCTGCATTAATGAAAACTTTGTGGAGAGATGTAAAATGCTGCTGTGCTGCGGTATGTGCTCTCTGTTTATGAACAGAATCAAAGCCAGCTGCTACCCCGCGCCCTTCCGGAGGAGGAGTTGGTGGCAGTGGAAAACGAGGTGGCAAGAAAGATGATTCTCACTGGTGGTCCAGATTCCAGAAGGTTTGATTCCAGGCTGTGTGTTAATTTGGAGGATCTGGAGCGGCCCCAGGAGAGGTTGGGAGGGATTTGTGTCCAATATAGCATAGATCCTATTGTGACCTTTCATTCTTCACAGAGACTGTCTCTTTCTTTTTCCAGGGTGATTTTCCATGGGATGACAAGGAATTCCGGATGTACTTTCTCTGGACTGCTCTGTTTTGGGGTGGAGTCATGTTTTACTTCCTGTTCAAGAGCTCCGGGAGAGAAATCACTTGGAAGGACTTTGTCAATAACTATCTTTCCAAAGGAGTAGTAAGTATTTTATTGGATTGGTGGTTTATAGTGGTTCAAAAGGTGAAATTCAGTAGATTGGGCCGACAAAGTAACAGTCAACTAAGTTAGCCAGCTTGTCCGTTGTAAAGTTACTGTTTTCATCTTGATTTTTTTTTTAATGCTGTAAAGTATTGCAATGAAGAACAACCCTATTTGTTTTGGCCCAGCTGTCCCCACATTTACCACAAAATCCTTTTCTTTCACTTCTACTAGAACCTAGCTTTCACCTTGCTCCGGCTGTCCTCTGTCTCCTTTCATTTTCTTGTGTGTCCTCAGTCCCGCCTTCCCCCTGCTAGAATGTGCCAGCCTCTCCTGGCACCTTTATGACTCCACGGCTCTTAATCTCCCTTGAGCTTGGACTTGGGTGCCTAAGTGACTCCGAGTGTTGAAAGTGAGAGCGGATGGGCTCTAAGTGGGGGCCCAGGCAGGGCTGCTGGGAGCCTTTGTCACTACCAGTTGGACTTTACCCAGTGAGACTACTCCAGCATCTTTGAGATGCTGTGGCCTGTGAGATGCATTATTTTATCCATTCCTAAGAAAAATTTAGTAAGCTGCCAGTGAAACTAGAAAATACCAGTTGTCAAACATATCCTAATTTCTCAGATGTTAAAATATGAAAAATGTCCACCTTAGAATTGATGAAGTGATAGTGAGAAACCAGGTTAGGCCTGCTGTGTCACTGTGGGGAGATTACTTAACCTCTTGGAATTGGGCTTTTCAATGAAATTGATAAAATAAAGGTAAGATAGTAATACTTACTGGTAGCATAGAAAATCAAAAGTTATTTTTAAAGATTGTTCAATAAGGTGAGGATGGAAGTGATTACTTACTCACACTTTTGAGGTTAATGTTTCTCATGGAAGCCAGGATATTTATGTATAATACCCAGATGTTTTAGGGAGCCTGCCTTCTAAGAAGTAACTCCTGTCTGGTTGTGGAGGGGGCTACAGCTATCCTTCAAAGTGTGGTGACAGGGCCTCAGGGAAGATTCTCCATAGAGGCATCTCCTTTTGGCCTAGTGGTTCTTTGGAATCTGTCTACTGTTGTTCCAGCAGTTTTATGGGGGGTAGAGTACTTTAGTCCTTTCCAGATGACGTGCTTTGGGAACAGATAGTTCCCTGTTCCACCTCCTCCTGGAATTACCCAGGGCTCCCTCACAAACTGCCTGCCATTGCAGATTTAATGGCAGCAGAAAGCAAGCTTCTTCCAAAGGGCTCATGCTCCAGATCAACCTAGAACTTAGGGTTAAAGAACTTAGAAGGTCTTTAAAAGTGTTCTTAAGAATCCTATGTAGTTAGGATGTTACAGAAAAAAGCAAGTTTATATTATTTTATACCCATAGAATGGCGAAAATTAAAGTCTTCTGTTAGCAAGTGAGGATGTAGACCAATATGTGAGGATATAGAATATTTTGCTGTGCAGTGTGAATTGGAGAACCACTTTGGAGAGCAGTTTCATGTATAGTAAATGAATAGTAAATAATAGTATAGTAAATGTACTATTAATAGTATAGTATAGAATAGTAAAGTATGTGTACCCTGCAACCCAGCCTTACTGGATCTGTCTATAGGTACATGTTCAGAGAAACCTTTAAAGATGTGCCCAAGAAGTTATCTGCAGGAATGTTCATGACAGCATTGCTTACGATAGTGAACGTTTTGAAACAGCCTAAATGTCTATCAGGAGAATGGATAAATAACTTGGGGTGTGCTCCCAAAGTGGAGTACCCCGCAGATCTGACCTGTCAGCAGGGATGAACCTCAAAAATACGACAGGAAGGGAAAAAGAGTTGTAGAAGAATATACACCAAGCAGGACCATTTTTAAAGTCTAAAAGCAGGTGACAGTGAGTGTATGTTCAGGGTTACATCTGTGTGGCACAGGCACCAGGACAGGCTTTGGGACAGTCAGCACGTAATGTGGGGAGTGTCCACTTCTGGGAAGAGGGGGTGACTGGTGGCTTCAACAGCATTTGTGATGTTTTATTTTTCAAGCCAGAAGGGGAAACAACGGGGCCTCCTTATGTTGTTCATCATTGTTCTTTGTACATCTAAAATACCATGTGCAATTTTAATGGGCTTAAAAGAATATCTGTCTTCTCTGTAAATTTATGTTTGAATATTAACTTTTTAAAATTCCAGGTAGACAGACTGGAAGTCGTCAACAAGCGTTTTGTTCGAGTGACTTTTATACCAGGAAAAACTCCTGTTGATGGGGTAAATGATTTTTATTAATTGATGTGGATTAGCTGTAAATTCACTTTTCAGATTTAGAGTCAGAAAGCAAGTATTCCCTCACATTGCAGTAGCTCTGTGCACCAGCTATGCCAGATTCGGGCAGCACAGCACTCACAGGCCTCTCTAACGCACGCGGGGGAGAATGTGCATGCCGTACGTAGTTGCCTTATGAAGTTGGTCAGTTTTTTGGGGTTGGATTTGGTAATTGTTCTGCTGTACATTTAGGCAATGGTGAAATCCCAGTTTTTAGTATTCTAGTATCATCTATGAATTTTTCAAGACTGAGAGAACAGTTGTTTTGGTTAGGGAAAAACTGTTAAATCTGAATTGCGTATGTCTTGAGACAGCTTTTTTCAAATCAGTTTAAGAAGCGTTCTGATCATATCTCTCCCAAGTGTTTTGTGATATTTTATTCTTTTAATTTCCATTTCGTTTCTCATTTCAAAAAAAAAAATATGTATATCCTTTAAAAAAATTTTTTTTGTTAAATTTTTTTTGATGTTTATTCTTGAGAGAGAGAGAGACAGAGCACGAGCTGGGGAGGGGCAAGAGACACAGAATCTGAAGCAGGCTCCGGGCTCTGAGCTGTCAGCACAGAGCCCAACAGGGCTCAAACTCACGCACCTCGAGATCATGACCTGAGCCAAAGTTGGACACCTAACCTACTGAGTCACCCAGGTGCTCCTAATTTGTAAATCCTGTCCAGCCAGTTTGAACTCTATTCCAGATATCCTAGACTGGGTTGAGGGGATTGTGGGGGAGGACAGCAGTGGGGCAGATGAGGTTCCCAGGTGATTCCAAGGTGATTCCCAGCCCTCCCATCCCCCCATGGGGGCCCATCTCTAGTCCCTTGGTGTCCTGCTGTCTTACTGCCCTCCCCCAGGGTCAGACCTCCTTTACCATGTTGCATCCCTCCTTCCAGATGATTTTGTGTAACCATTTCCTGGTCACCTTGCCTGGGTGGGGCAACATGTAAAGAAAACTAGAACTGATGGTGACCATCTCTGTCTGAAACATGTCGACAAAAAGAGGAATGTCTCTAAAGTTGTGTGGGTTTGGTATTTCAGTCACTTTTAGGAGTAAGTTATTTTAATTGTCTTCATTTCTACCCCACTTCCCATTCTTTTTGCCTTATGATGAAATGTTCGTTAATAACCATGCTCCTTTTTTTTTTTCTCAGAACTGTTCCTCAGAGTTTTAGTGCTGGGAATTAAATTGGCACTCCCTTTCAAGAGGACAGTTTGGCAGTGTGTATATCAGCAGTTTTGAAAGTATGCACACACTCAGTAGTTTTGCTTCTAGGACTGTATTCTAGGGAAATACTTAAGGATGCACGTAAAGATGTGTATGCAAGATGTCCTCCAAAACATTGTTTATAGAGCAGAAAATTGGAAATCAGTAAATGCCCACATTAGGCACCTGGTTAATAATCAGGGCTCCTCATTTCTCTTGCTTTAATCTCGCCGCTGGAGCAGTGGCTCAGCAGGACAGTCCTCTTCCCTAGAGGGCAGTTTTTACATCTAGTGCTGGCATGCACAAACGTTTATGTATTGAAATTTGTACCATTTTATTATAAATTACTTTCCTTTTATTTATCCTTTATATTATGGTTAAGGTTTTATATCAATTTCAAAATTGTGCATGTATTTCAAGATAGTAAAGGGGCTATTATGAAATCTTGAAGGAATGGATTATGAAATCTTGAAGGAATGGCATCAAAGTTGCTACTCGTGTTTGTTTCTGGATGTTGAGGTTACAGATGCTTTTTATTTTATTTATGTTTATATTACTGTAGTTTTCCCCAGAGAACATGTAATACCTACTATAATAAAAACTTTATTTTGAGTTTTCAGAAATGGGTAGATGATTTTCGGTGTCCTGCTACTTATAGAGTAGCAGTGTTACTTATAGTGTTAGCTGTAGAAGCACAGGCTTTGGAGTTTGACAGACTAGGCTTCAGATCAGCTCTACTCTTTACTGGCTATATGGCCAACTCCCCTAAGCCTGGGTTTCTTTATCACTAAGATGGGAAGGGCAATAATAACGCTTTAAGTCTTAGTGCTGAAATGAGATCTTGAATGTCATTGGGGGTTTTCAAACTTCACTGTGTGTAAGAATCACTTGGAAAGCTGAGACCCACCCCCGGTGGGTCTTCTCTAGATCTTGTCCCCAAATCTCATGCTGCTGGTCCTCTTTATCTGCCCCATTTGTCTGATGTTGAGTCATGCACAGTGTCCAGTTGAGAGTAGGTGTTAAGTAAGGGAATGCTTAGTCACATGTGGCTAACCTATTATTGACTTGTTTTGGGCTTGTGATAGCAGGAATTTTGTAGGTTTGTCAGTGAACAACTTACCAAGAACTGTTATATAATACTATTAAAGAAACTTAAGAAAAAATATATCTGTTATAAAACTACTCTCCATCTTTTTTTTTAGATATTTGGAGAGAAATACCAGAGTGCTGTTCTGCACTCAGTAGCACTGGTTGGTGGGAGGACTTTGGGATGACATGTTACTCTCTTCTGTGCACACTTTTGAATTGAGTTTTTATGACATAGATTTATTGTTTTGATTAAAACTTTTTTTAAGTGATTACAGGTTAGAGGAGGAACAGAGTCTTTTTGTGCTAGAAAATGCTGCTAATACTTGCATAGGGCTTGGAACAGGTTCTAACATATTAGTAAAACTCCATAAATGTGAGCTGTTATAAGTACGTGTGTGGTTGTAGAAGAGAGGCAGTGTGACATGCTGGTTAGGAGCACTGGCTCGGGAGCCAGACTCCTCTGGTGCAGATCCAGCCTCTTACTAGATTTGTAACCATGGGCAAGTGAAGTCACCCCTGTAGTTTTCTCATCTGTAAAATGGGGACAGTAAGAGTCAGGGCTGATACTCAGCCAGTAAACAACTAGCACAATGGGGAATACTTTGGGGTGGGGGGGTAAGTAGCCATTGCCTCAAATCCTTCATAGGTTCCTCCCCAGGGCCTCAGTAACTCACCTGACCCAAGTGAATAGAAGAGTAACAGCTGGCACAGCGAAGGACGCTTCTGTTCTCATTGGGTGGTGGGGTGCCTTCCTCACGTTCAGATTTTGAGTATCACTTCTGGTGATAGTACCTGCTTCTTAGGGTGGTTCTGAAGATTGAATGAGTTAGTGTATGTAAAGGGCTAAGAGCCATGCCTGACCCTTAGTAAGTGCTCAGGAAACTTTGGCTGTTAGTACTGCATCACATTAGTTTTCAGTTTGGAAATAGCTGAGAAATACGTGGGAAATGAAGAAGCAGAAAAGGACACATATTTATGAAAAGGACTTTTAATAGATTTTTCATTTGAGTGTATAATTGTAGAACCACTAAGGAATATTGCTTAAGAAATGCTTATTTGCAAGGATTGCCAGGTGCTCTCACTGAGTGAAACTTAATCATTGCATCATTAAAACCAGTCCTTTATTATTGTGGGGTTTTTTTCACTTTCTAAATTTTCAGTATTTCTGAAAAATTCATTAAAAGTTGAACCTTCTGGTAAATTAAACTTTGTTTCCCCTTCATTCTTAGGATATTTTGTTTTGTGTTTTTATAGCAATACGTCTGGTTTAATATTGGCAGTGTGGACACCTTTGAGCGGAATCTGGAAACTTTACAGCAGGAATTGGGCATAGAAGGGGAGAATCGGGTTCCTGTCGTCTACATTGCTGAAAGTGACGGGTAAGACTGTTCACTGTGCTCTGTGTGGATTGCTGTGTGTTCTGTCACCAGATGGCAGGTGACATACGACATTCTCAAGTCTGTCTCAGTTGGGCCAGACTTCTTTTAAGTCATTGGTAATTTACTGGTTTTTGTTCATGACTGCTTTTCTACACATTTATATTTATCTTTGATTAAGCAATAGTTTGGGGGTATTAACGTCCTTTAGTAGGATTTTAGCATAAAGAGCCCCTTTGTTAAAGAATGGCATTGCCACCTTTTAACTGTCATTTACATTTATTTTTCAGAGTTTTCCAGGAATTTTAAGTAACTCTTTTTTCTCTTGTCAGAGCTTGCTTGTTCCCTTAGGGGTTATTTATCTTTAATAAGACCAGTTAGAAGTCTGAGGCCTCCAAGGAGGGCCCATTGATTTCAAGAGTCACTTGTCTTTGAGTTTCTATAGGAAATCTATGGCCTTTGAGTACTCATCCATGTATAACACCCAGATAGATTTCCTGGCAGTTACTCCATTCGCATTGAGGTGTACCTTGCTACGGAGTTAGCAGTTCAAGAGTGAAAGTACAAGTAAATCTTAATTTTTCTGAATAAAAGAGCAGAAAAACGGATTGCTAGGGGCGCCTGGGTGGCTCAGTCGGTTAAGTGAACGACTTTGGCTCAGGTCATGATCTCACGGTTCGTGGGTTTGAGCCCTGCGTCGGGCTCTTGTGCTGAACACTTGCTCGGAGCCTAGAGCCTGCTTCAGATTCTATGTTTCCTTTTCTCTACCCTTCCTCCACTTGTGCTCTGTCTCACTCTCTCAAAAATAAATTTTAAAAAATTAGGCAAAAAAGAAAAATGGATTGCTAGTGTGCTAATTGAGCTGGTAGTATTACTCTGTTTTAGAGACTTTCTTGCATCTTAGTTGTGTCAGCCTACAATTTACCTGTTTTTAGATCCAGATAGCTATCAAGATTGTTTCACATGTGCCATATCCCTTGGGCCCTGGGGCTGTCATATAATCATTTAACTGTATAGCTGCTGCTGAAACATTACAGAAAGTTTGGTTGCACCATTCCTTAAACATCTATGGTCAGTGTGTATCTTTTTTCCCCCTCCAGAAATAAACCAAAGGTAAATTTTTCTATGTTCTTACTGCCTGCTGTGGGGGGCCTTTAAAAAATTGTAAAAGATGAAAACTTAAAAAGTAGATCCTGGTTTTTTGGTTTTTTTTAGAGCTAAACCGTGTACAAGGTTATGATCCTAATTTCTTAGGATAATTTCAGCTAACTTGCATTATATTAACCAATATGAGTATATATCTGAGGATATACTCATATATATGAGTGTGCATCTCCAGGCTTTAAGTCCTATCTGAGCAGCGCCCTCCAGAGCATGAGCTTGGAGGACAAAAGATTGCTCCCCTGGGAGTCAGTCTGCTAAGTCTGCACAAGCTGCACGGAGTGGCCTGTGCAGCGCTCACCAACAGATTGCTGTCACCATTGTGTACAGGGCTTTTGAAACTGATCTGCCGTTAACTGAGCGAGGATTTGATATTTAGAAGACATCTCTTTAGAATAAGTCGACGCATTCCAATTAAGAGAACTGCAATTTCTGCCCAGGCTAACGCCAGGTCATGTTAAAACTTCTAAGTAATTCAAAAGAAGTTTCTTTGAAAGGCAGATATAATGATAGTAAATTACAGCTAGGTCTGTATCGTGCATAAATGGAGATTACTGGGATAGAAATAAAATCTCAGTGGACAGCATATGTGTTAAGAACAGTTTTTTCTTTGGTCTCGTCTTCTGCAATTCTACATCAGTGATATTGAGACACTGAGATTGTCTTTGTGCCTCAAATAAAACATTTAGAATATTCAGGTTTTACAAAAATAGAAAACATTTACAATTATATCCTAAGCAGTTACCAAAAAGTGTATCTTGCAAACATTTAAAAAGCCAAAGAGTAACCGTCTTAAAAACATGTCAGTGTTGTGTGTGGTTTCTTTTATTTAGCTCGTTTCTCCTGAGCATGTTGCCCACGGTGCTTATCATCGCTTTCTTACTGTACACCATACGGAGAGGGCCCGCCGGCATTGGCCGGACAGGCCGGGGGATGGGTGGACTCTTCAGTGTTGGAGAAACCACTGCCAAAGTCTTGAAGGATGAGATAGATGTGAAGTTCAAAGATGTGGCTGGCTGTGAGGAGGCCAAGCTAGAGATAATGGAATTTGTGAATTTCTTGAAAAACCCAAAGCAGTATCAAGACCTAGGAGCAAAAATCCCAAAGGTAAAAAGTGAACGTTCAGATTATTTTCAACGTATTAACCCAAAAATTGTTTGAAATTTTTATCTCTGAAGTTATACTTTTATGAAGTTTGATTACTTGTGACAAAGTAGCTGTTTTTCTCTTTCTGTCTTATTAGTCTCTGCTTTACTCCAGGGTTTTTTCAGGTCAGTTGTTCCGTGGGAATGTGTCTGCTTGTATGTGGTGTGTATATTCCTGAAAAGATTTGTGTTCTCTCCCCTTGGAAGCCTTCCCTGATTCGCCTTGCTTCTCCCTCCAGTCTGATTCAGATACCCCGTCTCTCAGCAACTGTGCACATGAGCGCGTTGCCTCCTGCTGTCACCCGCTTGTCCCTCCCTTAGCAGGTTTGAACAGACCATTTGCCTGGGCCTGGCACTCAGATTCGTGGCACAGGATTTGGTGGAGAAGAGATAGCACTGATTCTAGCCTCCTCCTCCCAGGAGTCCCCATGCCTGCTGCTGGTGACAGGCTGGCCTTACTGATCCTTATACTCCCAGGGCCAGGTTTGGTCATTAAGTAAATGAATCCAAGATGTTTAATTATTTAAAAAAATCCACTAATAAAGTTTACTTTAAAGGAATCCTTTGTAAAGGAAATCGTTTCCTTGATTTTCATATCATGCCTGTGTGGATGAAAAGTCATATTTGATAATTTTATAATTTTCTGACTTATGTAGTATCTGTGCACATCATGCCTAAACATCTATACAACTTGAATAATTAGACTGAGCAAACACATTTTCCCTTTTTAACTGCATTCATAGTTGGTCATTAGATTTTTACTTCATTTGTGAAATTTTAAAGGGAAGAAAATAAGCAAAATGTAATTTGGGAGTGTGGTGTTTGTGTCTCTTTGAATTATTTAAGTAAACCTCAGTTGGCTTATTTATTTTTTATACTTACCTGTTAAATTTTTAAAAATTTATTTATTTATTTTGAGATAGAGAGAATCCCGTCAGCACAGAGCCCAGCATGGGGCTCCAGCCCATGAACCATGAGATCATGACCTGAGCCAAAACCAAGAGTCAGAAGTTTAACTGACTGAGCCACCCAGATGCCCCAACCTCAGTTGGTTTATTAATAGATATTCAGCTTAAGTCTAAAGATCTGAAAAGCAGTGCTAAGAATCTTAAAGCGAAGTATGTAAGATTTTACATTCTTACTACATTTTTTAAAACAAGGTAGTCTCTAATCCTTTTCTTCCTCTTCTTACTGTTATAAAAATGTTTTGCCATCGTTGTTTAAGGAATGTTTGTTATATAATCAGAGTTTATAGACAGATTTATATCTTAGAATTGTTTGTGGATATGCAATTTACTTTTCTGAAATTCTAGCTAAATATACTTTTCCTTTTTTATATCTGAAGGGTGCCATTCTCACTGGTCCTCCAGGCACTGGGAAAACACTGCTAGCTAAGGCCACAGCTGGAGAAGCCAACGTCCCTTTCATCACTGTTAGTGGATCTGAGTTTTTGGAGATGTTTGTTGGTGTGGGTCCAGCTAGAGTAAGTCTTTCATTCTCTTATGATGGCGCACCTTCCTCTGTCTCCCCCTGATCTTCCCCCCAAATACGGAGCTGGTAAAGATGGCCCTGGACCAGACTGGTGCAGTCTGTTTATGGGTTGTCCTTTTGTTGTTGAGTTGTAAGAGTTCTTTATATATTCTGGATATTAGCTCCTAATCACATACATTATTTGCAAATAATTTCTCCCTTTCTGTGGATTGTCTTTTCCCTTTCTTGGTAGTGAAGCACAAAAGTGTTTAATTTTGATGAAGACTAATTTATCCATTTTTTTTTTGCTGTTGCTTGGGCTTTGGTATCATTTTCTAAGACTGTCACCATCCAAGGTCATAAATACTCCTGTGTTTTCTTCTAAGAGTTTTAAAAGTTGTAGCTCTTACGTTTAGGTCTGTGATCTGTCTCAAGTTAATATGATGTGAGGTGTAAGGGTCCATCTTGGTTCACTCTTCTACATGTGTATATCTGGGTTTCCCAGCACCATTTGTTAAAAAGATGATTTTTCCATTGAATGGTGTTGGCACCCATTTGTCTCTCTCTATACCAGTACCACAGTCTTGATTACTGTTCCTTTGTAGTAAGTTTTGAAATCAGGAAGCGTGAGTATGGGTTAGTTTTTAAAGAAACACTTAAATTTTTACTCTTGTGTATTTTACCAGTGTCTAAATATTGACTTTTTTTTTTTTTTTTTAACACTGTAGAAGTGCAAAGTGCTACCACAGTTGCTTTTCCAAACACCAGGATGCAACTTATAATCAGTAACTAAGTGTTGTGCCACCGACTGGCAGCATTTTTTGTCAGTGGGAAGTGTATTAATGATAAGTCTTACTATTGATGGCATCGTAATTTAAATGAGCTATGATAGGTAAAGTAGGTGGATTCATAGGAGGGCTGTCAGACGGCTAGGGGAGCCTGGGGGACTTGAGTATTTATGATGATGGATCATGGAATCTGGTACGGGTAGGAGTGGTGGGGGGTGGCTGAAGACAGGAGAGGAGCTGTGGGTGGTGGGGGTAAGTGGTGGGCCTAATGGGCTAGAGATCCAGGAGAAGCCGGCTATGAGAGAACCTTGAGTACATGAGCAAGCCAGACCTGTGGGAGGGGGCAGAGTAGACCACGGGAAGCTGGTTGTGTAGGGAAACCTTGGCATTGCTGGCCATGACAAAATAGAGCAAAAGGTGATTGAAAGAGGTGGGTCAGGGGACGGCCAACCAGGAATCACTAAAAAAATAGTGCCCAGTGGAGGGGGTGGGGGTAGGCTGGAAGAATGGGAAATCGGGCCCAGGAAGTACTACAACCAGGAGGGCAGGGTGTCTGCCACATGGTGGGAATCTCTGAGCAGGGGTTTTCCAGCAGAATTGTTTTGGCAGTAGTCATGTTGCGTGAGGTGCACTTCAACTCCTACTGGCTCGGATGGAAAGACAAAACCCCTTCCAGTTGAGAGCTTTGCAGGGACAGACAAGGAGGTGAAGGAGGTGTGAGAGGGTGGGGTCTGTTGATCACTGATCTGGAGTTCAGAGGGAGAGGCCTTGGAGGGACATGAGTTATCCTAGGGGATGTGTTCAGAGCAATATAGGAATGAAAGCTAGGAAGTCTAGGCAGGAAAGGACGATGGGGAAACTTGGACTTCTGGTGAATGAAGTGAAAAGGGATGTGAGGCATAGGAGATTGTTTCTGGATCTCTTAAAAGGGGCAGGTGATAGGCTGAGACCCCGGGGATGGCCACTCCTTCATCATAAGCATAAGCACATGCTTATTATCAGGACAGAATGTAGGTGCATGGGCCTCACACCTGCTCCTGTAGTGGCAGGGCACTGTATTATGCTCTGGGGGTGATCACTGTGTGGTCTTGTGTAGTTCACGGCCTTTGCGGTGTGTATACATGTTACCTAGATCTGTTAGTAAGTGTCTGCTTATTAACAGCCTGCCTCGGGCCAGAGTAGTTTGAACTTTTACACTGAATATAAAGTTTACACCTCTACAGTATTCTCTTTTGGTAGGGTAAAAATGTGTAGTATTAATTTGTTGCTATAAAAATAGCAGATATTGTTAGCACTTGTGATATATACAGTAAGTTATGATATTATAGAAATAATATTTACTCACCTTAAAGCAGTTACCCACCACCTTACTCATCATTTGCCACCTCTTTGCTTCTTATAACTCTTTTTAAATATGTAGTGCACAGTATCTAACACAAAAAGATCATCTTCCTCTTGGATGGAAGCATGATGTTTATTTTTTATTAGGAGGAAAATAATTTTCAGTTGTTAAGTGACTCTAGTGTTTATATTTTTATCCAGGTCCGAGACTTATTTGCCCTTGCTCGGAAGAATGCCCCTTGCATTCTCTTCATTGATGAAATAGATGCCGTGGGAAGGAAGAGAGGAAGAGGCAACTTTGGGGGGCAGAGTGAACAGGAGAATACACTCAATCAGCTGCTTGTGGAGATGGATGGTGAATATTCAAGTCTTTTGTATTTTAAACTACATTTTCTAATTGTTTTCCATATAGCTAAAGTGAGAATCCTTATGTCGATATTGAGTTCAAATTTTAAAAAAGTGTTCTCTAAAACAAACAGCCCTTTTTAAAGGCTCTTCTGTACCAGTATGGATAATGCCAAAATATTCTTACTTGGCAGCCTGCCATAACAATATTGGTATTAAGATGGTGTTTGCATCTGGATGTGAATAAGAGAAAAATTGGTGAAATGATTGCAAAAGAATTGTGGTCTCATTCTTAAAATCATCTATGATTCTGAAGCATCAGGAAAACCCATGCATAACCAAGTGTGTGAATTTGGCAGATTTCAAATACTAAGAGAGTAGCAGTCTTTCCACGTTAGTCAGCTTTTTCTTTTATTAGGAAAGCCATTTTGTGGGATGTGAGAATACTTTGTGCTGTAAGATACACGGATGCTGTTGTGTGCTCAGAAGGGGAAGCGCAGTGCTCAGTACTAAGCTGGTTTACGAGACTGAGCTGGGCATCGGGCAGGCATCCTCGGCGATACTGCGGGTTCAGTTCCAGACAACTGCTATGAAGTGACTATCGCAATAAGCGAGTCAGATGAATGTTTTGGTTTCCCAGTGCATATAAAAGTTATGTTTATATTATGTTGAGTCTTTTTAGGTATGCAGTATGTGTCTTAAAAAATTGTACATATTTTTTTGGTACATATTTTAATTAAAGAATGCTCAGAGTGCCTGCGTGGCTCAGTTCGTTCAGCATCCAACTCTTGATTTCAGCTCAGGTCATGATCTCCTGGTTCTTGAGTTCGAGCCCCACATCGGACTCTGCGCTAATTACACAGAGCCCACTTGGGATTCTCTGTCTTCCTCTGTCTCTGCCCCTTCCCTCCCCTCAAAAATAAATAAATAAAGATTTTAAAATCTTTTTTAGCTTCTATTGCTGAAAAATGCTAACCATCATCTGAACTTTCAGTGAATTGTAATCTTTTTGCTGGTGAAGGGGTCCTGCCTCAGTGTTGACAGTTGCTGACTGATCAGGGTGGTGGCTGCTGAAGGCTGGGATGGTTTGTGGCAGTTTCTTAAAAGAAGACAGCAAGAAAGTTTGCCGCATTGACTGACTTTCCCTTTCATGAACAGTTTCTCTGTAGCATGCGATGCTGTTTGATAGCATTGTTTACCCACAGTAAACTCCTTTCAGTTTGGAATCAGTCCTCTCAAACCCTGCCCCTGCTTTGTCAACTAAGTTTTTGTTACAGTCTAAATAGTTTACTGTAATTTCAACAATTTTCACAGCAACTTTACCAGGATTAGAGTCCGTCTCAAGAAACTACTTTCTTTGCTCATCCATAAGAAGCAACTCTTCAGACGTTCCAAGCTTTCTCATGAGATGCAGTAATATTCAGTCACATCTTTAGGCTCCACTTGTAATTCTGGTTCTCTTGCTATTTCTCCCACATCTGCAGTCACTGCCTCCACTGAAGTCCTGAACTCATCCATGAGGGGGCAAATCAGCTTCTTCCAAACTCCTGGCAATGTTGATATCTTGACCTCTTCCATGAATCACAAATGTTGTTAGTGGCATCCAGAATGGGGAATTCTTTTGATTATCTCTGGCAGCTATAGCCCTACGAAATGTATTTCATAAATCATAAGACTTAAAAGTCAGAATCACTCCTTGATCCATGGGCTGCAGAATGGATGTTGTGTTAGCAGGCATGAGACAACATTAGTCTCCTACATCTCCATCAGAGCTCTTGGGTGACCAGGGCATTGTCAGAAGTAATATTTTCTGAGCAGCTGTCTCAACAGTGGGCTTAAAATATTCAGTAAACCATGTTATAAACAGATGTGCTCTCATCAGGCTTTGTTCCATTTCTAGAGCATAGGCAGAGTAGATTTAGCATAATTCTTTAGGGCCTGAGGATTTTCAGAATGGCAAATGAGCACTGGCTTCAGTTTAAAGTCACCAGCTGCATAGCCACAAACAAGAGAGTCAGCCTGTCCTTTGAAGCTTTGAAGCCAGGCACTGATATCTCCCCTCTAGCTATGAAAGTCCTAGATGGCATCTTCTTCCAATCCAAGACTGTTTATCTGCATTGAAAATCTTTTACTTAGTGTAGCCTCTTTCATTAATTACCTTAGCTAGACCTGGATAACTTGATGCAGCTTCTGCATCAGCACCTGGTGCTGCACCTTGCCCTATTATGCTATGGAGACAGCTTCTTTAACCTCGTGAGCCACCCTCTGGCAGCTTCAAACTTGTTTTCTGCAGTTTCCTCACCTCTCTCAGGCTTCATAGATATGAAGACAGTGAGGGCTTGGCTCTGGATTAGGTTTTGGCTTAAGAGAATGTTTTGGCTGGTTTGATCTTCTATCCAGACAGTTAAAACTTTATCCACGTCAGCAGTAAGTCTGTTTGCTTTCTTATCATCATGTGTCCACTGGAATAGCATTTTAATTTCTTTCAAGAACCTTTGGTTTGTATTTACTCCTTGGCTATTTGGCACAGGAGGCCTGGCTTTCCAGTCTATCTCAGCTTTCAACATGCCTTCCTCACTGAGCTTAATCATTTCTAGCTTTTGATTTAAAGTGAGAGACTTGAGACTCTTCCTTTCACTCGAACACTTAGAGGTCTCTGTAGGGCTAATTGGCTTAATTTCAATTTTGTTGTGTCTCAGGGAATAGGGATGCCCAAGGAGAGGGGGAGAGGGAACAGTTCATTGCTGGAGCAGTCAGAACACACACGTAGTATTTATCAGTTAAATTCATTTATATGGGTGCAGTGTGTGGTGCCCTAAAGCTATTAAAATAGTAACATTAAAGATTACTGATCACAGGTCACCACAACAAATACAATAACAAAAAAGTTTGAAATATTGCAAGAATTACCAAAATGTAATAGAGACAGAGTGAGCAAATGCTCTTGGAAAAATGGCACTGATAGACTTGCTCAGCATAAGGTTGCCACAGACCTTCAATTTGTACAAAACACAGTATCTGTGAAGTGCAGTAAAGCAGAGTGCAATAAAACGAGGTCTGCCTATATCCGATTAAGGTAGAGCTCTTCCCTCACTCTTTGGTGGTCTAGTCCATGTATGGCCATATTTGTGGGCTATCAGCACCAAAGCTCTTTCAGGGCCGGGGTCCTGAGGGTGAAGGCTCCTGTAGCCAAGGCATTGACATTGGAGAAGAGACCAATAGAACCAAGCAGAGTCTGGCAAAGGGGCTGGAGTTGGAGGTTGATACCTGTCTTCAAATATTCAGTGGGTTGTCTTGTGGCCCAGGGAGGTTAGACACATTCTTCGCAAATTTAATCACCTCAATTTTAAAATGTTTAAAAAATGAACAACATATTCTGAAGTTACAGTTCTATAAATTACAATCTTGCGTGTGGTGTGTGTGTGTATGTGTTTTATTTTGACAGAATGCGCACTTGAAAAAGTGCAAGTGGGGGAGGGACAGCGAGAAAGGGAGAGAGAGAGGATCCAAGTAGACTTTGCAAGGTCCGCACAGAGCCTGATGTGGGGCTTGACCTCAAAAACCATGAGATCATGACCTGACCTGAATCCAAGAGTCAGGTGCTTAACCTGCTGAGCCACCCAGGCACCTCTTTGGCATTTGTGTTTATAGAAATGATGCTTAAAGCTTTAAGTCTGGCATTTTTTTTTTTTTTTATGTCCCTAGGTTTTAACACAACAACAAACGTCGTCATTTTGGCGGGCACCAATCGACCAGATATTCTAGACCCGGCACTGATGAGGCCAGGGCGTTTCGATAGGCAGATATTTATTGGTGAGATGACCTTCATCAGGTTCAGTCCAGTTCTTATGAGGAGAGATATAACTATTTCACTTTGATTTTTTTTTTTTCCTTAAAAATAATTTCTCAAGGACCACCGGACATAAAAGGAAGAGCCTCTATTTTCAAAGTTCACCTCAGACCATTGAAGCTGGACAGTGCCCTGGAAAAGGAGAAGCTGGCAAGAAAACTTGCCTCCTTAACTCCAGGGTTTTCAGGTGAGTGGAACAGAACCTGATGTCCTGTGTCAGAAGTCCTTTACCAGCTCCCAGTGAACTTTTACCTCTCACCTTGGGGCCTCTTCAGTGGGAGACTTCAAACATATACAGACATTGAGAAAATACTATAATGAACCCCTCTGCACCCATCACCTAGCTTCAGGAACAGTTCTCAGTGCGTGTTAAACCTTATTTCGTATGTACCCCACCCTCTTCCTGCTGCCTCTGGATTATTTGTATGTGGGTGTTTTTGTTTTGTTTTTTTTTTTTTTTTAACAACTCTACTGACATAAAATTCACATACCATAAAGTTCATCTGTGAATTGTAAAGTGTATGATTCAGTGGTTTTTAAAAAGTGTATTTACAGGGTTGCACTGTAACTGCTGTAGTCTAATTTTAGGTCATTTTTATCACCCCAGAAGAATCCATTAGCAGCTACTCCCTCCATCCCCAGCCCTAGGCAACCCCTCACCTACTTTCCATTTTTATAGATCTTCTTATTCTGGACATTTCATGTAAAAAGAATTACACCACATAGGATCCTTTCTCCCTGGCTGCTTCCACTTAAGTGTAGTGTCTTCAGAGTTGAGCCATGTGGCAGCAGGTGTCAGGACTTTATTCCTTTCCCTGGCTGGATAATATTCCAATGTGTGGATGGACCACATCTTCTTTATTTGGGTTGTTTCCATCTTTTTGCTATTGTGAATGATGCTGCTGTGAACATCCATGTACAGATTTTTATGTGGACATACGTTTGATTTCTCTGGCTATATACCTAGGAGTAGAGTGGCTGAATCACTTTTTAAGGAACTATCAATCTGTTTTCCAAGGTGGCTTCACCATTTTACATTCTCACCAGCAACGTAAGAGGGTTCCAGTTTTTCCACATTCTTGCCAACACTGGTTGTTGTCTATTTGATTGCAGCCACCTTAGTGGCATCTCGTGGTTTTGATTTGTGTCTCTAATGACCAGTGATGTTGAGTATCTTTGCATGTGTTTATTCCAAGAGTTTTAAAATGTAAATGTGAGCCTTTCTCACTTCTTCCAAACTCAAATTTCTTTTCTTCCAAACTCCTTTCTCCTATCTTTCTTCCAAACTCAAAATGAAATAAAAATGAACATTTGGAAAGTCTTAGAGGATTATATGTAAGTATATGGTTAGAAGAATATATTCATCTTAAATGTCCCAGGGTTCTAACTTTTTATTTGTTTTGTATCTTTGGACTTTGGAATTTATAACGTTTTAATGTTTGCTTATTGAGCTTATTTGTTTATAGCTTATTTGACTTACCATATAGTTTATCTGAAAAGTTAATTTGAAGAGACTTGGGGCACCAAAAGACTTGGGGCTCAGTCAGTTGAGCATCTAACTTTGGCTCAGGTCATGATCTTACAGTTTGTGAGTTTCAGCTCCGCATTGGGCTTGCTGCTGTCATTGTAGAGCCCGCTTTGGATCTTCTGTCCACCCCCTTCCTCTGCTGCTTCCCCACTTGCGCTCACTCTCTCTCAAAAATAAATCGTTAAAAAAAAAAAAAAATTTAAAGAGACTTATCGGGGCACCTGTGTGGCTCAGTTTGTTAAGCACCCGATTTCAGCTCAGGTTATGATCTCACAGGGGTTCGTAAGTTCGAGCCCCACGTTAGGCTTTCTGCTGTCAGTGCGGAGCCCACTTTGAATCCTCTGTCTGCCCCTCCTCTGTTTTCTCTCTCTCTCTCAAAAATAAAGAAACCTTAAAAAAAAAATAATAAAGAGACTTACGGATCTAGAAAGCATTTGACAAGCTTCACGTATTTAACTTTGGGTATTTAACTGCACCGTTATTTTTAGTGCTTATGTTTTTCATTGTATTTCAGCATATTGCCTAACGTCCGTATTAGTCACTCTCCCAACAGAGTTGATAGAACTAAGTTAGTTAATGGGAATTTTTTAAAAAAATTTTTTTAATGCTTATTTATTTTTGAGACAGAGAGAGACAGAGCATGAACAGGGGAGGGTCAGAGAGAGAGGGAGACACAGAATCCGAAGCAGGCTCCAGGCTCTGAGCTGTCAGCACAGAGCCCAATGCAGGGCTCGAACCCACGGACCGTGAGATCATGACCTGAGCCGAAGTCGGATGCCCAACCGACTGAGCCACCCAGGCGCCCCAATTAATGGGCATTTTTAAAGACTGTCTTAGTTTGTAGTTACATGAGCCATATTGCCTATAAAGGTAAATGGCTGCATGTAATTATCTATTTACTATTACTGATACTTGCATCTCAGTTCAAAGGGCCTGGATTGTACCAGGCTATTACTGACTGCTATAACAGCTTAGGGTCATCATGAATCAAACTGAATTATATTACATTAAGCCCTTATTTAGTCTACTGCTGGTTGAGAAACTGACTGGATATGATCATCCATAATGTGTGACCAATCAGTTCAAGTATATTTGGTGGTAAGCTGTTCTGTATTCATTTTGTAGGAGCTGATGTTGCTAATGTCTGTAATGAAGCGGCTCTGATTGCTGCAAGACACCTTTCGGATTCCATAAATCAGAAACACTTTGAACAAGCAATTGAGCGAGTGATTGGTGGTAAGTAAACTGAATATAACTCAAGTCAAAAGGCCAATAAAATCAGTTTGAGAATATAGGTTTCTCTGTTTTGGCAAGATCTAGAAGCAAAGAAAAGTCTATCCACCCCACCCTGGGGCTCACCATGCACCTGTTGTGTCTCTCGGTACTGTGAACTTCCCCTTCCCCCACCCACCCCATGGTCTGGTGGAGATGGGTGCTGTTGGTTTGGGTGAGTTTGAGACAGCAGCCCAAACTAGTCCTCACTTGTATTGGCAGCAAGCAGCAAGGTGTCTTCCCCTGAATTATACTGATGTAGTGTTTTGAGAATGTTTTGAAAAACAACCTTCCTGTTCCCAAATATTTTATTGCATAAATGTGCTCTGTGCTAGGTATAGGTGATGGATAAACAGCTGTAGCAGCTGTTTAACTAGGAAATGCTCACCCCACAAGCACAGTAGGGGATGTACATGTTTTCCATGCCTTCTAGGGAGCTTATAGTTTAATATGCATAAAAAGATAATTCCAGAGGGGCAAAGAAGGGAAGGGCACTATGGTCAGGCACAGCTCTATAGAAGAGGGGGGATTTAAACAGGTTTCAGTAGCGGGTGGGGGGGTAGGTATGGCATCAGAGTGGCAGGAACAGAGAAGGTAGTTTAGAGGTAGGGTTACAGCCTGTGTTTTGGGGAGGGAAAGCAAACCAGTCAGACTCCAGTTCTTTGGGAGGTAAGGCAAAGCTGAAAATATTTAAATCTAGATTTTAGAAAGCCTTAAATGTTGAGTTCAGGGGCTTTTGAAACTGTTGTCCTGTGGCTAGTATTAAACTAATGGATTTTTCCTGAGCTATTGAGTAGGCTTTAAGAAAAAGAATCTGACATTGAAGAAGAGAGTGGCATCTGAAGGCAGAGAACATCATAGTCATCAATGTGGGGTAGTGTACTTTAGCACAGGTAGTCCCGGCGATAATAGGCAAAAAAAAAAAAAAAGGACAGCCTTACAGGCCATAGGAAAAATGGGGTGCTTCGAGAGGCAGCTGGTTTGGCAGAAGATGGAATGTGCAGAATTTGAGACAAGCCGGGCTGTCCATGTGGAACTCTGCAGCACCACGGTGCCACAAGCTGTGGTTCCTGTGGTGTGGAGGTGGGTGAGAGAGCTTGGGGGGTAGGGGACGCACAGTAAACACTGCCTGTATTCGGTAGCGGAGGCGAGGAAAGTGAGCCAGCGAGGTCAGCAGAGCTTGTATGCCACAGGCCCAGGAGGTGCATCAGCGAGTAAGGCAAGGAATAGATGCCATTAGAGGAGATCCAGGAGGTTGGAAGAGATGGGAGACAAGGGCAAAGACACATTTACAAAGGACTTAAAGGCAGGGTCCAGTGGTATGGGACATTGAGGAGCATGACCTTGGATTTGGCAACAAGACTCTTCTTGGTGTCTTGTAACGTGACAGTTTCAACTGAGTGGATAATACGAAGCCAGATTAATGGAGATTCCCGTGAGGATCTAGAGGCTAGTATAGCAGTGTGTTTAACCTGGGTTAGATGCTAACTAACTAACCAACCATTGAATGAATGGACTACTTATTCTAGAAATTTGTTAATTGAAAAGAAAAAAAAATCTAAGTTGATAGAGTTGTGAGTGGAATTAAAACATTTCACTGTAGAGGCAGGTGAAAGCTGCATGTCTGTGCCTTTTAGGTGGGGGAACAGTCAGTGCTCAGTGTGAAAGAGATCAGGGCGGCAAGTCTAGGAGGGGCCCTTGCTCTGAGGTGGACGGACACTTGCCTGTTCACAGCTCAGCCACTGTAAACTGGCCACGAGCAATTGTTCTGCAGTAAGCATACTGGGAAAATGAAAAATTCCAGGGGTAAACTTGGTGAGGTGTGGGATTCATATTTTCTCATACAAGCAAGAACTGCTTATCTCTGGAAGACAGCAGGCTTACCTTCTGTAAATCTCCACCCTTCCAGCTCTGTGGTATGTACTTGTCTTGGGTTGTGTTATTGGGAACAAAGCACTCTCTCTTTTTTTTAATCTTTCGGACTCCTTAATACGTTATCATTTGAGAAGTTCTCTCAGATGCGTTACCTTGAACACAACCAAACTACTTTCGTCATGGTGTAATGATTTGTATGAGTACAAGCTATGTAGTTAGTGTCTATAGTGCAAATGAGTTTAGCATCCACCTTGATCCAGGCCAGAGAGGAATTGTACTTGGATTAGGGGTCCCCTGGCTGTGTAGTCAACACGTAGGCCCAGCACAAGGGGTCTCCTGGGTCTGTTTTCTCAGGTCTGCCCTGCTGCTCATTCTTGGAATCCCTAGGGTCAGTTGATTAGTGTGTTGGCCGCTGCAGCATTGGTCTAGCTGACTTGCTGAGTAGGTGTTTCCAGATCTTCATCCGGCTCCCTTTTTCCTCTCCCGTTTGCCTTCTGTCAGGAGCAGACAGCAGGCAGTCTCATCTTTGTTTACCCTGCACTTCATAATTCCAAGTACCTGGACTAAGCAGGGGTCATTCCATGAATGGGCATGGAATTTGTTTTCTGTGCTTTCTATGAATTTTATGTTTTTTGACCTACATGCTGAATTTTATCTTGCATTTCTGTTTCCCAAAACAAAATAGATGACTCAAAAGCGTGGGAGAGTTCAGAAAAAAGTAGTCCTGGGGGTAGTGAATGCATTTTGCAGGAGTTGGCTGTATTTTGAAGTTGGTCCTTTGCTCTTAGTCTGACCGTGGTTGGGAATTTCTGGATTGTCGCAGACAGCTTAGTCTCTAAATCATATTAGAGACTGTGTAGATTGAAGTGTGTAGATCAAAAAACCATCTTTTTATGACAGTGCCACTGAGTCAGTGTTTTTGGTTTTTTGTTATTATTTTGTCAGGCTTAGAGAAAAAAACCCAGGTTCTGCAGCCCGAGGAGAAGAAGACCGTGGCGTACCATGAGGCAGGTCACGCGGTTGCCGGGTGGTATCTGGAACACGCAGACCCACTCTTAAAGGTAAAACAGTTCGTGTCAGACAGATTGTGTGAGCAATTACTTGAGGAGAAAGTTGCACTCCCACAAAGATAAATATATGAAGAAATTTGGCCAAGATGTCTGGTAATGACAGTGGGATGAAGAGGTTAGCAAACCTTTCTGCAAATGAGTTATAAAGTTTGGAAAGAAGACTGCTATTTAAGGGGACTGAAAAGTGTCCAAAGCAGATCAAAGCTGGAGGAGAGTTTACTTTTGAAAAGCAGTAGTTATAGTGGGTTAGAATTGGGAGTTAGTGACTTTCTTGCCTGAGGATTTTTCCGTGGCCACAGTGATGGAAAAGGCTGGCTTTACCGTATTGAGGCGGCAGAGGAGAGAGTTCAGGATTTGAAGACTATTGGAAATTTAACAGGAAAATCCTGAAAGCAAGAAAATTACAGAGGAATGAGACCTAGGTCTGAGTTGAAACTGCCCAACTCCCTGGCTGACCACTAAACAATGCCTGCACAGGGAGACCCCAGAGAGCCTGGCAAAAAAGAAAGAAAACAAAGAGAAATCTCCTGAAAGATGGGTGTACCAAGTGAGATTGTTAAATTTTTGCTTTTTCAACCGAGTGGGGTCCCCAAACCGGTACAGCATGAACCACAGGAAGCAGCAGTCTGACTTGCGATGTCAGGGGACTACTGGAAATGGAGGGGGATCCCCTGAAGCAAGGTGACCACAGAGGAGATAAAGTGTGCATAAAACATCCTAGATAGGAGCCCCTGACTGGCTCAGTCCGTAAAGCATACCACTCTTGATCTTGGAGTCATGAGTTCAAGCCCCATGTTGGGGGTAGAGTTTACTTAAAAAAATGACAACTGGGGCACCTGGGTGGCTCAGTCGGTTAAGTGTCCGACTTGGGCTCAGGTCATGATTTCATGGTTCATGAGTTCGAGCCCCGCATCAGGCTCTGTGCTGACAGCTCGGAGCCTGGAGCCTGCTTCGGATTCTGTGTCTCTCTCTCTCTCTGCCCCTCCCTCACTCACACTTTGCCTCTTTCTCTCAAAAAATAAACAACAATAATAAACCATCCTAGATAACCTGCAGAGAAGCCATTAGAACCTAAAAGTGAAGTTAGTAAGGTTATAGAATGCAGGATCAGTATACAAAGATCAATTGTATTTCTGTATTTTAGCAGTGAACAATTGGAAAATGAAATTTTAAAAATTCAATTTCATTTACAACAGCATCCAGAAACATGAAATATTTAAGGATAAATCTATTGAAGTATTTGTAGGATCTGTACATTGAATTAAATAAGACCTAAATAAAAACAGAAATACACTGTGTTCATGAAATACCATGATCACCGTTCTCCCCAAACTCATGTATAGTTTCAGCTCACATCTCTGCCGTAAATATAGCAGACTTTTTTTTTAATAGAAATTGATAAGCAGATCTAAAATTTATATGGAAATGTATATCAACTAGAATAAGCCAAAACAAGTTTGAAGGGGTTACACTCCCAATTTTAAGACTTTGAATAAAGCTACAGTAATGAAGACTAATATTGCGGAAGGGACTAAACAGTTCACTGGGATGGAATAGATCCATCCCACATAAATAATTGATTTGTTGATTAAATAATCACACATAACTAATTAAATAATTGATTTTCAACAGAAGTGCCAAAGTAATTTAAGGTGAGGAGGATTGTCACACTGGTTCTGGCAACTCTGTTCATGTGGGGGAAAAAGCTAATGTTGACCCTTACATCATATGTAAAAAATTAATTTGAAATAGATTGTAAAAACTAAAACAATAAACTTTTAGAGGAAAACATAGGTCAAAAATCTTTGTGACCTTAGGCAGAACTGTCTTAGTATACAAAAAGCATGAACCACAGAAGAAAAGTTATGTGGGATATCATCAAAATTGAGAATGTTTTGTCTTTGAAAGGCACTGTTAAGAAAATGAAAGACAAGTCATGTACTTACAGTACATATATGACAAAGGACTTGTATTTAGAATATGTAAAAAACTCTTAAAATTCTGTAAGAAAATGAGCAACCCAGTGAAATGGGGAAAAGATCTGAGCCTATATTTCACAAAAGAAGGTATACATATAGACATTAAGCACATGCAGATACTCCATTAGTCATCAGGAAAGTGCAAATTAAACCACAATGAAATACCACCATATAACTGTCAGAATGGTTAAAGTTACAAAGTCAGTCCTTAGTGTTGGTTGGTTAAGATGTCAGTCTAGCTGGAGTCCTCATCCACTGCTGATGGGAATGTGAAGTGATACATCCCTTTTGAAAAACAGTTTGGCAGTTTCTTATAAGGGTAAACAAATTCTTCCATACAACCAAATGATCTCACTCCTATATATAATCACCCAAGAGAAATAAAAACATGTCCACACAAAGACTTTTACTGCTTTATTCATAATAGCAATAAACTGGAGACAACCCTGATGTCCCTCAAGAATGAAATGGATGTTTGGTATGTTTGTACAATGGAATGCTACCCAGCAGTAAAAATGAATGAACTATTAATACACACAGCAGTGTGGGTGAATCTCAGAAACAGTAAAAGAAACCAGACACAATAAAGTACATACTGTATGATTCCATTTATATACAATTCCAGAAATGGTGACTGATCCATAGGGACTGGAAGCATATCTCCGGCTGCCTGGGGCTGGAGGGGAAGTGTGGGTTAAGACTGACCAGAAGGAATACAAAGGAACTTTGCGGGATGGAGAAAGGATTTGTATCTTTGTTGTGGGAGGAAGTTAGGTTTGTCAAAACTCATTGGACTGTACACTTAAAATGGGTACATTTTACTGAATATAAACTATCCCCAGTAAAGTTGATTTTTTAAAATTTTAAGGAGTTTACGCAGTGGCAAAAAGCACTTAGAGGAGAAAATGAAGCCTGCTGAGCATCTAGGTCTGCCTTCCCCTTTGTCAGGTAAAGGAGGTTGTGGCTGGGGCTCACTCAAGTTGAATGGCGCCTAGGCCATATTTGAGCTGTCAGAAGGAGTCATCACTCACCAGTTGTCCTTTTGTCAAGACTGAATAATTTCAGTTGAGTCTTATAGAAAGACAAGAAATACTGTCTAGAACTCTAAGGTGAAGTTATCCTAAGAAAATATCCTCCCTGAGTGGTCACTTCTGCTAGATCCCCTCCTGCCAAGGCTGACGGAAATTCCCAGCTGTCATGCTTATTTTTCATCAGTGACCTTATCTACGTATAGATAAACATTGTGGTCAACATTTGGTGGTAGAATCCTCAACATTTTTGGTTTTGTTTTTTGTGTTTTTCTGAGTTGTCAGCATTTTGTATATTTTCTACTTGCCAGGTCTCCATCATCCCACGGGGCAAAGGACTAGGTTATGCTCAGTATTTACCCAAAGAGCAATACTTATACACCAAAGAGCAGCTCTTGGACAGGATGTGCATGACTCTGGGTGGCCGAGTGTCAGAGGAAATCTTCTTTGGAAGAATTACAACTGGTGCTCAAGATGATTTGCGAAAAGTAACTCAGAGTGCATATGCTCAAGTAAGTGTATGAAATGGAGTGTTTCTTTTTTGCTTTCTCACATTTGCACGAGAAATGGATGTTTGTGGTTGGCTCTGAAACAATACTGTTGTGTTTGACTGGCTGAGGCTTTTCAGGCAGGAATTAATTCTTAAATCCATTTTAAAGCAATCAAAACTTTTTCATAAGAAACTTTTTTTGTTTTTGTTTTTTGGTAGCACAGTATTTAAAGTTTACAGATTTCTCCCACTATCTGAAAGTAGAGCATTCCTATGAAACCTTTTGGAAGCTGAAATGGCTCAAAGCAAAGAAGCACTTACTATTAATTTATATGGAGCATTTTCTGAATGTTCCCACACCCAAAAAATAACCGCTGGGAGGCTATTAGAGCTCAGGACATGTCTTGCTAAGGGAGCCTGGCTGTGCCACTCCCTGTTTGCAGCACATCTAAGGTGTAACAGCTTGCTGCAAAACAAATGCTGAATGCTCTTTTCACTTCTTTTCGTAAAAGTGAAAGAAAGTCCCCTTCCAATTTCTTTGGGTTGGTGAAAGCAGGTACTGCCATAGGGTCTTTTGTGAAAGCAAGTGGCACAACGCGAACTTTGGAAAGGCAGGAGGTATCTATGGTACT
The DNA here is from genome assembly GCF_023721935.1 of Panthera uncia. Lineage (NCBI taxonomy): Eukaryota > Metazoa > Chordata > Mammalia > Carnivora > Felidae > Panthera > Panthera uncia. Next base: position 60,977,944 of record NW_026057586.1, on the reverse strand, counting down.
AAGAGTCTGCGAAGTACATATGCGTAGTTTAAAGTTCCATTTATAAGCCTGTGTGTCCCATGGCACAACACTGCCTGTACCCTGGGCTGTCCCTAAGAGCGTCCCTTCGCAGTCCCCTCCCTTCCTGCGGGACCATCCACTCTCCTGGCTTGTTATCATCCTACCCAAATTTTCTTTATCCCTGTGTGTACATCCCCAAAGTTTTGCTGTCTTGGAACTTGATTGATATAAATGACTTTCTTTGGGAACTCCTGTTACCCATATGTCAGCCCTTCTTCTGGTCTGTCACTTTCTCAGGTCTTTTTTAATGACGGTTTTGTGTTTTGTTGTTTTTTTTTTTAACAGTTGTCCTCTTTACCTTCTGTTTCTCAGGACATTATTGTGGTTGTTTGCTCTTGCGTTCTTTGTACCTTAATGTTCATTTTTAAAATAGTGTTTTCTTTCATATGTAACTTTTTTCTATGTTTTAGCACCTCATCTAAGTGTTTTTGATTCTGATTTATATTACTTTTTCATGTTTTATGTTATTTTCCTGATTTCTTTCACGCTTTCTTAAGTTGTAGGTTACAGTTTTCATCTTTTTATGGGTGTCTTCCCATCCTACTGTCGTTATGTATGGAGATGTTATTCTCCTTTTTTCTTGTGACAACTTCTTAGACATTTTTCTGTTGCCCATTTTATATGAAATTTGCTTTCTTGACCTCTTAAGAGGGAGAAGCTAGCTTTTCTAGTTTTATAGCTTTAGAATTCCCTTTTCTGTTGTTTCATGAAGGTTTTAAGAACAGGGCATCCTGCTTTCTGAGTTCTCTTGGCTCTGTTCCTGCTCCCTACTTTCATCTTGGCTTTCTCTTTTCTAGTGCATTTGGATTTTACTTCCAGAAACTTCTTAACATGGGGCTTTTTAGTTTTGGGGGGTCCAGACTGGACCCCAGGGCTTCAGGGAACAGGAAAAAGCAAACTCCCTTCCAGGATCGCTTGTTCTCAGGTTGGCACACTTCCCTTTACAGGAAGAGCCTGGAGGGCTTGGGTTTTATCCTCTTGGGTCTGTCAGAGGCTGGCTTCTCTTGCAGTATCTTGCAGGTCTCGTAGATGTTGTCTGTGGGCTTCTTGTCTTGTGTCTCTAGTTGAAGACTTGAAAATACTATCCATCACTACCACTGTCTACACAGAACACCCTTGTCCACTCAGCCAATCCAGGGATGCCCTGTAGATTTTGCCAGGTTAAAGAGTAGTGAAGTGAAATGTGCGGAGTTAATGCCATTGTAAAGACTTACTGCCATTTTATAAATCAGCCTGTCCACAAACTGGACGCCCACCACTAATCACGTATTCTTTTTCAGATTGTTCAGTTTGGCATGAATGAAAAGGTTGGGCAAATCTCCTTTGACCTCCCACGTCAGGGTGATATGGTTTTAGAGAAACCTTATAGTGAAGCTACCGCAAGACTGATAGATGATGAAGTGCGAATACTTATTAACGATGCTTATAAAAGAACAGTGGCTCTTCTCACGGAAAAGAAAGCTGATGTGGAGAAGGTAGGTGCTAATTGTATGAATAATTCACTACACGATTTTGAAGGAAAAAAAGATTAAAGTGATGGCTTGACTATTTGGGTTGGTTTATAGACATTAGCGTTTCCTGGAACTGGCTAACTCTTGGTTCCTTTCTTTATTCTAACTTTGCTTCTGCTCTGTCTCTGTGAGGAGGTGGGAATGCAGTAGTGAGCAAAAGTAGAACACAGTCCCAGCCCCTGTGGCTTTTAGGAACATGAGTGCAGGATTAATCACGACTGTTCATAACCACAAAATACACAACTGAATCAGCCCTTCTCCCTACCATGTGTTTTACCCTTACTCCTCAGAAAGGAACTCAGCAGACAGATGGGAATTTACCACTGATTTTCACCCCTGGAATAAACAGGTAGTGACGAAAGGGCAAACAAAAGCTAGCCCAACTAGATAACTAGGAGTCGGCACATGCAGATTACCTTTGGCTTAATTATGAGCTTTGTGAATAAACGTGCTTTGTATTTTCTGTTGTACGTCATATAGATAGCACCTACCAAAGGGAGGGATTCTTCCCAAATTCAGTGGATTTCTCGCATCCAGTAAACCCTTAATTATTCAGAATCCATGCAACCAAAGTTAAAATTTTTCGTTCTTTGAACTTTTCACACTCCTGAGGCACAAATGAGAAAGCCTTTTATGAGGGGTTGACACAGGTAAAAGAGCATTCCAGCATTGCTCTTCCATCAGTAGGTCTTCACAGAGAGTCCTCCTGTGAACCTGCCCCATACTAGCCAATCCAGAAGCACCTGTGATGTCTTTTTACAAAAGTGCTCAGTGCAGGTGGAGAGAGCTGGCACCCTGGGACACTGGAAGGCATAGCCAGGAGCTCTGAGAAAGGAAGATAAGAGTGGTCAGCAAAGGCTTCTTGTAGAAGATAGGACAAGATTTTACCTAGAAGTCAAGCTACAGTGAACCAGGAGAGGAGGGGAGCAGAGAGAAGAACACGGCCGCATGGAGGCCTGGTGATCAGGAAGTGTGTGTGGAGCAGGGCAGGATTGAGCAGATATTTGGGGGGAGGGGGCTGCAGTTGCCCAGGTTCTCATAAACTAGCTAGAAAGTTTAGAAACAGTTTTAGAAATAAGAGTGACCTTCAAAACGATCTCATCCAGCCCCTTTGTTTTATACTAGGGAGTCCTTAAAGAGTCTTGAGTGGAAGTGATGAAGGTCATCATTTGAAGGAGAGTATGGCAGCAGTGTGCCAGTCCAGGGTGGTGGGAGAGACCAGCTCAGAGGCTGCTGTGGGTCTCTTCTATATTCCTGGCATGGTACTGGGAGTAGCAGCAGAAGTAAGGCACAGACAGATCTGAAAAACTGAGATTTATTGGTCAAATGTACAGAATGAACAAGAAGAAAGCCCTTGAGATGACTCCTAGTGGCAAACACAAAGGACAGGGTCAGTCTTGACACCCAAGAGACGCAGGCAATGGACATTTGCAGATGAGACCTGGATAGGAGGTCCAGGCTGGAGATGGGATCTCTTGGTGGTGCCCTCAATAGGCAGTTGTGGGAAAGAAGGACCTGAGCTGTGAAAGACAGTGGAGGAGCTCACTGAAGACCGCTGGCTGCAGGACACTGTGTACAGGGATTCGAGGGGAGGATCCCAACACGCACGCCGTAGATCCAGGGAGTTTCAGTGGATCCAGTTATCCTTTTGCGTGTATAATGCACGTACTGACAGTGGTAACAAAGACTTGTTTGGGAAGGGGAAATTCGTTCAACAGAGTGAGGATCTCGAAACACTGCAGAGTTCTGAAGTAACTTCCGGCCAGTTTGAGAAAATTAGATCTGCTATGAGTGATGTTTGAGCCAGCCGGGAGAAAGGGAGCCATCAAGAGGAGAGGTGGCTGGAGTCTTTGCTGCTCAGACTAGTGCCCTCCACATTCTGGGCCTCACTGTACTCCTTTGATAGGATAATCCGTAGGTGCTGAGCTTTAGGAGAGTAAGAGTAACCAGCTAGCATTCACTCATCGTCTCATGTGCACCAGGTACGGGCTAAGGTGCATGAACTTCTCTCTAAAATCCTCATTGTCATCGCATTTTACAGAAGAAACTAGTACATGGAGATGTTAAGTAACATTATTTCAACTTAAGTGGGTTACCCACAACTGTGTAAATAGGCAAATTGAGAAATAATGGTGATCTAAGAAGAAAACTTCATTATGTTTTTTAAGAGTTTTTAGCTCTTAGAAACAAAAATATATACAGATAAAACGACAGCTGGGATTTTCTTCAGAATAATTTGGGGAGTAGATGAAACAAAAATGGCCCTAAATTGATTAACCGTTGATAGTGGCTCCATGGGGATACGTTATCCATTTACAACTTTTGTGCATATTTGCAATATTACATAATAAAGTTTTTGAAAATTGAAAAAACAATAAAATTGCTTTATCTTTTAACACATAGTATCTTTTAAACACATAGCATTTAGTGTAAGGTACGGAGAAGTTAAATTTCTAAATAGGGAGTTACCTCAGGAACTAAATATATTCTATAGGTCAGTTTATATTTTAACCCGTTTCACTGTCTTTGTAATGGTCAGATGCTCTAATAGAACCACTCTGCCCTGCTCCCCTGATACCATCCTCGCTCCCCCGCATACACATCGCTGCTCAGGTGGCTCTTTCTTGGTGGCCTGTTACAAGGGGTACTGTCAAGTTTGTAGTTCGAGCGTACAAATGACTAGAACTTCAAGGTACATGTTTTTATATAAACCTTCCTGGCTTCCTTTTGTAGCTCTACTCTTGTCTTTATTTTTTCTGACTAACTTTAAAATTTCCTGCTTACCAATTTCTGCCCTTTCCTCCAACTCGCCCTCCCAGCCACTAGTGTATCCTTCCAGAACTTCTTTACGTATACATATAAGCACAGAAAAAGATAAATATCTTTCTCCTTTTAAAAGCAGTGTAGCATACTATACAAAGGTGTGCATCTACCTTTTCTCCCTGAATATGTCTTCCCATGATGTATGTAGAACAGAGAGATTCTTCCTTATAGGTACATAATTGTTCATTGTGTGAATGTATCACAATGTATTTAGCTGCTCCCTTACTGGTGAGCAATTGTTTTTCCAATATTTTGTATATTTTACTCTAAAATCATGGGACCTTATGTATCTCTTTTTCAGTGGTCTTAAATCCTATTTTGGAATGGGGCTAGCTATAAATAAAAATGATTAGCTTTGAAAAGACTTATACTGAGTAATTGTGTTTAACGGGAATTGTTTGTATTTCAGGTTGCTCTTCTATTATTAGAAAAAGAAGTATTAGATAAGAATGACATGGTTGAACTTTTGGGCCCCAGACCGTTTGCAGAAAAATCTACCTATGAAGAATTTGTGGAAGGCACTGGAAGCTTGGATGAGGACACTTCGCTTCCAGAGGGCCTTAAAGACTGGAACAAAGAACGGGAAAAGGAGAAAGAGGAGCCCCGGGATGAGAAAATCGCCAACCAGATCCGAGGAGGGAGGCCATTTTAGCTTGTTGTCTTATGGTCGATTCTGGCTTTCTCAGAGAAATAAGGACACTGCTAGGCTGATCAGAACCATCTGCTGACCCGGTTGAAATGGTGGGAAGAGGCGTCCTTAGTCCTCAGCCTCTGAAGTCATAGCCAGGGTGGCAGGGTGACTTTCTGAAGGCCCAGAATATGTCTGCGAGCCTGTCAGGCCCTCAACAGTGGCTGGGAGCGTGGAGACGGCACCCTGGCGCTGCTCCCTCCCCCCTTGGGTGGTGCCAGCCGCTGTGTTGGGGATCCACCATTGTGGAGGCTTGCCAGTGTGGGAGAGGGTGTATTTTTCTCTTGCCGTCACCCACTCTTCATTCCTGTTTCCCTTCAGTTTCCCTCTGTGGATGAGCTGTGAAATTACATTGGAGTCCTGATAAGAATATTTTAATTTGACTTAATACTTTAAAGATTGAATGCAGATCACACGTTGCTGTTTTAATGGAATGGTTTTCTACAGAGAGCTGTAACATATCTACAAATATGAATGTATTATGTAAATATGGCTTCTTTACATCAAAAATAAAGCGTACTGTACTTTTTTTCTTCGGAACTCAACAAAGGGTCACTGTTTTGTGCTCGAGATGTTTTCTTTTAGAAAACATAATGGAAAGGAATTAAGTGTTCTAACTTTGGAGAGAGAAATCCTCCAGAACCTCAGTCCTGGTTCTTAACCAGCTCCCACAAGAGGCCTGGCAACTTCTAGATTTGTACATTCTGAAATGATGAACTCTGGATATAAAGTACATTCATATCAAGTCAGTGCGAGAATCTTGTGACAATGGCATCGGTTTACATTCTCACCAGGCTGGTCATGACCAGACATTGCTCACACCACCTGGGTCTGGAAGTCAGTGTGTGACCATAGCAGGCCTGGCAGACTGTCCCAAGCCATCACGTGGATTTGTTATTTCAGCTTGCCTTGTGTATTCTTGATGCAGTTAAGTATGTTGTGGAAATGACGACTTCTTAGACTTAAGACATAGATGGCATTCCCGGAGCAGCACTGGACCAACAGTGTGGGAAGTGTGACGGCAGGCTGCTCCGTCCCAGGACCGCTCTTTCAGGTGGCCCAGAGATGCCGAGCTCCAGCTCGCCGGACCACAGAAGCAGCTGTGTGGGTGCCAGTCACTCAGTATTACAGGAGCCTGGGAGCCCTCCTCAGCTCATACTTGAGTCCCTCAGTGCTCACTGCTCTGCCCGGTGACCTGCAGATGTAACACATTTACTGCCTCCCTCCCTCAGGATGCTTGTAGTAGGTAGTTCAGTAACGAAGGCTGTATGATTCACTTGGCCGTCAGGGTGTTGAGTGTGCTGTTCTCCACACAACGAGGAGTCTATGCTTCCTCGTACCACTGCAAGGAGAGGTGCCAGCACGCGTGGAGCTCCAGTAGGCCTTGGCCGTGAGGCCCCCTGAGTGGAATAGGGTGGGTTGTGCCAAACATGAGTCAGGTTTGGTTCAGGAAGAAAAGGGACAAAGCTGTGCATGAGATGGTTGGTCAAATGGTAACCCGCATCTGCATGTCTAATGCGAAAGCTGCACTCAAACTTGTGGAGTCTGAGAAGGCAGCTGGCATGGCCTGGAGTAGCTAGCATGGCCACCTGTGGGTTTCCTGGTCTGCACAAGGAGGCCCACAGCACTGTGGTGAGCATTGCCCGTGTCGGGTCCTACGTGGAGCCTGACCCACAAAGTAGTTCAGATTTCTGCAAAAGTGAGGTCTGTCTTCACTGCGGTTCCAAATCCTGCTGCTGTGTTTAATGCTTACTTTTCTGTCTGCCCACGGCTAGGGCTTAGCCCAGAATAAATAGTTACTGGGTGTAAGCCATGGCATCACAGAGCTCAGGCCTTCTGTCGCGGGGGAGCTAGGTTACACTGTGGGGTCACCTCAGATGGAAATGGCTCCAGATAACAGTTCTTTCTCGCTCCTTGTCTGACAAGGACAAGAGGGCTGTGCTCCGCGGTGACTGAGGCCCAGACTGATGGAGGAATCCGGCAGAGGCAGAGTTGAGGGTCAAGCACTAGCATTTAGACACTTCCACCTGGAGTGAGATGCCACTCACATTCTTTTGGCTAAAGCAAAGTCACATGTTCACAGCTAACTTCAAAGGGGCCGAAAGAAAGAAACCAGAGACAAAGGTGAACAGCGATGTCTGCTAATTAGTAGGACTAGCCTGGTCATGTCCTGTGGAGTCTGGCTTTACAAGACCTCTTACAGAAGTTGTGTCAGGTTTTAGAAACTGTAAGGTGGTGATCTGTTATACAGAAAACAGCCCTCAGTCTCTGCCCTGGCCCTGAGTGCTCCTGGAAGGAAGCACACAGCTCTCAAAGCTGGCCCTGCCTGGTGCCCCCTCACCCACCAAGAGCTCGCACATCCCCCTGGCTTTGGCTGGAAGCTGGCAGGTCATTTTCTGTAGCTCCTCTGGCAAATCTTAGCCCAGCTATTAGGGAAGGTTGGGACTGACCAGGACATGACGCAGGGAGGTGAAAGATTCTGTGGGAGGTCTAAGTGCTGGTTGCGAATGGGGATGATGGGCTTTTATTTGTGTGTGTGCTGCTTTTATGCTGCCACCCTTAAAAAGCCTGCAGTTCAAGGAAAATCTTTCCTCTGAGTTCATTCACTTAGTGGCAGAGGCACTTCACCCCAGGAAGAGACAGGGTACCCAAGTAACCCTTATAACAACACAAAGTAACAAATCTCCTGGAAACAGAGGCTGGAAGAGGCAAAGAAACAATTTTAGTGTTTTATTACGAATAGGTTGTTTTAAAGTTCCATACTGCATTCTCAATATAAGGCAACACTGCACAGCTTTAGGTTTCATCACAGAGGATGAAAAACAGGGTTTCTGGCTTCCTTGTTAATTCTCAGCATGGTCGAACACTAAACAGAAGGCGAGGTCAAGTCATTTAGCCCTTCATCGATGGCCCGTTCATTGTTTCAAGTCTTCCAGTAGAAAATCTGTCGTCTGATCTCTTGATTGGGTAGGACTGCCAATTCTCTGCTATTCTGATGTACTTTCTTCATTCCAGAGGGCTGATAGTGCAATTCTGTAGCACTGGTGAGGGGCCTGTACCCACACAGAGCAGAGCACCGTGTGGCGGCTGTTAGGGTCACGATGCTCTGGAGTTAAAGGAAGAACATCTGAACTATGGTATCCGAGACAGGGAGGCGCCTCTATTCATTGATCTCCTCCTCATCGTCTTCAAAAGCTTCCTCGCCATCATTGGCCGTGGCTTCTTGATACTGCTGGTACTCGGACACCAGGTCGTTCATGTTGCTCTCTGCTTCTGTGAACTCCATCTCATCCATGCCCTCTCCCGTGAACCAGTGCAGGAAAGCCTTGCGCCGGAACATGGCGGAAAACTGCTCCGAGATGCGCTTGAACAGCTCCTGGATGGCCGTGCTGTTGCCGATGAAGGTGGAGGCCATCTTGAGGCCGCGCGGCGGGATGTCGCACACGGCCACCTTGACGTTGTTGGGGATCCACTCGACGAAGTAGCTGCTGTTCTTGTTCTGGATGGCCAGCATCTGCTCGTCCACCTCCTTCATGGACATGGGGCCCCGGAAGACGGTGGCCACGGTCAGGTAGCGGCCGTGGCGCGGGTCGCACGCCGCCATCATGTTCTTGGCGTCGAACATCTGCTGCGTCAGTTCGGGCACGGTGAGCGCGCGGTACTGCTGGCTGCCGCGGGCCGTGAGCGGCGCGAAGCCGGGCATGAAGAAGTGCAGGCGCGGGAAGGGCACCATGTTCACGGCCAGCTTGCGCAGGTCGGCGTTGAGCTGGCCGGGGAAGCGCAGGGACGTGGTGACGCCGCTCATGGTGGCCGACACCAGATGGTTGAGGTCGCCGTAGGTGGGCGTGGTCAGCTTGAGCGTGCGGAAGCAGATGTCGTAGAGGGCCTCGTTGTCGATGCAGTACGTCTCGTCCGTGTTCTCCACCAGCTGGTGCACCGACAGGGTGGCGTTGTAGGGCTCCACCACCGTGTCCGACACCTTGGGCGAGGGCATGACGCTGAAGGTGTTCATGATCCTGTCGGGGTACTCCTCGCGGATCTTGCTGATGAGCAGCGTGCCCATGCCGGAGCCCGTGCCCCCGCCCAGCGAGTGCGTGAGCTGGAAGCCCTGCAGGCAGTCGCAGTGCTCGCACTCCTTCCTCACCACGTCGAGCACCGAATCCACCAGCTCGGCCCCTTCCGTGTAGTGCCCCTTCGCCCAGTTGTTGCCCGCGCCCGTTTGTCCTGGGACAAAGCACAAGAGAGTGGCACACAATTTCAGTAGGGCTGCACGGGGGATGGGGGGTGGGGGTCGGGGTGGTGATGGTGTTGTTCACACTTTTAAGACGGTCGGGGGGAAAAAACACCTCTTTCAGCCCCAAACCCAATTCCGTGGAAAGCAGCGCTGGAAACAACCTGCGTTGGTTCATTCTCTTCTGTTTCTGGCAGATACCAAAAGGCTTTACCACCAGGGCTTACCACAGGTGGAGACCATTTTACTTAAAGGCACTTTCCTTAATCCAATGTACTTGGATCGAGTTGGGAAAATGGAAATATTCCAATACAACTTTGCCAATACGGTTTCTCTATTAAATGTTTTATATATATTTTCACTGGAAAGAATTTTTAGGTTGGAGTTTAGCTTATTCAGGTTATAAAAAATACGAGCCATATACTCTGACTGGCAAGGGCAGTCCTAATTATCAGAGCAATCATCCAAACTGGACTCACTTTCTGAAAAAAAAAAAAATTATAAGACTTTTTTAATCTAAATCAATATGTTAATACTCACTTCAAGAATTATTAGAAAAACCACTGAGAACTAAATTCTAGGGCACACTGTAGGGTAAATTATGAAAAGTAGTCAAGTCAGTGCTTGGTGCTGACCTCCTCAGGCTCATGATGAATGTGGTCCCTTTCCCCCACCTCCATGCCTGGATTTACTCCTCTGATGGATGGTGAGAGATAATATTATCAATTTTATTTAAAAAAAATTTTTTTTTAGAGAGAACACGCAAAGTGGGGAGGGGCGGAGGGAGAGGGAAAGTGAGAATCCCAAGCAGCGTTCACACCCAGCACGAGCCCCATATGGGGCTCGATCCCACGACTGTGCAGTCATGACCTGGGCAGAAATCAAGAGTCAGTCGCTTAACTGACTGAGCTACCGAGGCACCCCTAGAACTATTTAATAATAAACTATAGAAACAAGGCACTGCTGTTTCTCATTATTTTAACTGGTAACAAGGCAATGTAATATATAGCTAAAATTAAAAGTTAAGAAGCAAGGAAGATTATTAAAAAGCGTTTTGTGTATTTAGTAAGCAGGTGTATTCAAATCTAGTTTTGAAAAGGATCATGTATAAAAAATTTAAAAACAAATTTGTTAGCATCCCTATCAAACTTTCCCTATGTACCGAATTTCTGAAAAGGACCAGGATGTGTCATGGGAGCTGGCAGGTGATTGGATTGTGTCAAGTGGACACAGAAAATGAGAGGAAGAAGAGATACCGAGGCCTGTTTGTCCTTCCGCTCAGAGCTAAGCCAGCGCAGGAATCACACCGTATAGACCTCTGCCCACTTATTCCAAAGATGTTCACTTGATTTTTGTCTCTACCCAGCTGGTGGCAACAATCCACCACCACCGTCCAGAGACCAGCTTCTGTGCTCCGGGTGGGCAGGTTCATACCTGACGCCAGAGACACCAGTGGGGAGCTGAGCCGGGCAGCAGTGACACCATGTAGGCTGCCTCCCGGGAGCAGCCCAGTGCTGCGTCAGGTGAGACAAGCAGGCACTTTGGAGGCACTCACGCACTGTGGGGCGAGGGCCCTCTCACTGAGGTCTGCTGCCAGCCTCCCTGGATTCTGCAGTGCACTGTGGGCGTGGCCTTACACAAGGGCCTACTTTTGGAGGAATGAGTATTATCGCAAATTTCCTTGAGGTTTCCACAGCTTCTATCAGTGCTAAACACTGTGGGTGTTAAGTGGACGTCTGTAAAACAAGAAAAGCAACCCAAATCCTGTGATTCTTCAGTAAGTTTAAAATGTGTTGACTACCAGTGACTTGTATCACATACAGAGGGACACCCGCCTTAAATATCTAAAGAAGGCCTACAGATCAGTAAGGAAAAACTTTTAGGAAGATGGGCAAAGGACAGAAACAGTTCACAGGGAAGGAAATTCAAATAACTTAAGTATCTGATGTATTCCTCACAAGGGGAATGCACATGAAAACAAGGAGATTCAGTTTCTCCCTGTGAAGCTGAAAGCGATCAAAAAGCTTGCTGATACTGTTGGCCAGAGTTGGGGGAAGGCCCCTCCACACTGCCAGACTGCGGAGAGGCATAACAGGGACTACCCTCTATGGAGAACAGTTTAGCATATGTATCAGAATTAGTCCCCTTAGACTCAGCAATTTTATTTCTACAAAGTTGCCTGGATAGATCCACCCACACACGTGGAAAATGGCATGCAGACAAGTACTCGCAAAGGAGCAGTTTGCAATAGTAAAGAAAAAAGGAAACAACCGAAATACCTTTTAACAGAGGACTTAAATCAATAATGGTATCTATGTGACAGAATACAATCAGCCATCAGCCCTAGTCCTGCCTATATTGCTAAGGAGGAAAAAAAGAACCCCGAAGTACCAAATGGTGTATGCAGTTGGCTGTCATTGTATGCGTGTAACAGGTATGTATCTGCTGCTATAGGCACAGAGTGACTGCACAAATCCTGGAGTGCTGCCTCTGGGAAGGAGCCTGGGTGGGCACCAGCTCGGGGTCGGAATGAGACCACGTTTTCACTGTGCGCCCTTTTGCTCCCTTTGAGTCCTGGGCCAAGCAGATGTTTTACCTAGCTAGCAAAATGAATATTTTAGACTTTATTAGAACATTTAAAGTTGCATTTAGGAAATAAATTGAAGAAATACACAGCGAACCAGTAACTGTGGTTGTCTCTGAAGGATGGGATAATAGGAGAGTGAACTTTCCACATTCATATTGCTTATAAAAATTTAACGAAACAAACATGTCTCTTATGATAATCAAGAGAAAATTGGGGCGCCTGGGTGGCTCAGTCGGTTGAGCGTCCGACTTCGGCTCAGGTCATGATCTCACGGTTTGTGAGTTCGAGCCCCGCGTCGGGCTCTGTGCTGACAGCTCAGAGCCTGGAGCCTGTTTCAGATTCTGTGTCTCCCTCTCTCTCTTCCCCTCCCCTGTTCATGCTCTGTCTCTCTCTGTCTCAAAAATAAAAAAATAAAAAAAAGAGAAAATTAAAATATGAAAATGTGCCTTTACGGGGAGTTTTAAAAACAGCAGTAAGTGGGGGGATTACTACATGAGGACACCCATGCAGCAGAAAGGCACGGTGACAGTCACAGGGAGTGTCCCCATTATGTTAATGAACTCCTCAAAAAGCTGCAAAATGGTATGAGTAGCATGATCCCATTTTCTGAAAACCAAATCAACTGCCTGTGTGTGTGTGTGCGCATGTGCACGTGTGTGTGCATGTGTATGTGGGAAAAGGTCAAGTGGGACACATCTGCACCGTGTACAGCACTAGTTAGCCCCGGGAATAAAATCTCAGGGTCACCGGCACTAGGGATGAGGGGGATCCAGTTTTACCCTACACCCCTGTGTATTTGAAAAAAAAATTTTTTTTTTAACATTTATTTATTTTTGAGACAGAGACAGAGTATGAGCAGGGGAGGGTCAGAGAGAGAGGGAGACACAGAATCTGAAATGGGCTCCAGGCTCTGAGCTGTCAGCACAGAGCCCGATGTGGGGCTCGAACTCACGGACCGGGAGATCATGACCTGAGCCGAAGTTGGCCACTTAACCGACTGAGCCACCCAGGCGCCCTGACCCCTGTGTATTTGAAGAGAAAACTGTGCAAACAGTTTTAACTTTGTGTCGAAAACATGAAACACATTTCAATATTAAGTAGCAATGTGTCCAGGAAGGCAGGACTGCCCATCAGAAGGAGGCACAGGTGGCCCCTTGCTCGTCTGTCTCGGTCCCACCTCATAAGGGAGATCAGCCACTCACTCCTGTTGCCTTTGCCCTGTCTGGCTGGCCAAAGGTACCAAGATGACAGGCATGGCAGCACCATGTTCCATGTGGCACATGGGCACGGGGCAAGCCCCTCCATGCTTGCAGCTCATCCCAAGAGCACCGGCCACCTCAGCCCTCCTGGTGGCCACTTCCTCGTCCAGGAAGCAACTGCGTTCTCTCTTACAAACACAGATTGTCTGTTTTCCTGCCCAGCTGGCTCAAAAATGGTCGTTGCCTTCCTGTGCCCCCACTAACTACTGTCCACCTTTCCCCACCCAAGCTAGCAGGCAGCAGTCTGGCCAGACGCACCAGAGGAACCAGGAAGAACAAGGGCGGGGACCCATGCTCGTCCATGGAGCTCAGTCTAGGACTGGCGCACCTTCACGAAGGAAAGAACATGAGTGCAACTGTCAAATTGCTGGAGATGATTTCATTAAAACAGAGTAGAAACCAGCAATCGGCAGCAGGTAGGTGGCTGCAGGCAGACGGGCAATCATAGCAAGTCAAGCTCCCTGAACTTGACTCCTCGTCCAGCTCACACAGCTCACTTGGCTTCCTCAGTATTTACAGCATGATTAGCCACAAGGTTTTCTCTGCTCTTGACAAAAAAGAAACTAGTGACTTCTGAAAATATTTTGCCACTGTCTCGTAGCAACAGATGTTCCCAGTTAAATATTTGGGGGTCATGAGTTGAACATGTTCTGTAATGAGATGTTGTGACATTAATCGGTGGCTCGGGACCGTAGAACACAAGGCTACAGGCGGGTGGCAACAGGTCCCCAGGGCTTTCTGAGTCTATCCTCTGGTTTACCTCCTGCTCACACTGGGTGAGGGATCAAGTGCTCCCTGAAGCCCTCTAACCCCGAATCTGGAAGGGAAAGTTACATGTGCAGAAAGAGGCTTTCTGTTACTCCATTTTCTCCCACAAAACTCTGTCCCTGGGCATGACCACTAATACGACCAGTGATTCATTAAGAAAAAGGGTTTGTTTTTGTCAAGTATATTCATGTGCAAAACTTAAATGCAGATAACTTTCACTTTCAAAGTTATATACTACTTCAAGTCTGTTTTTTTAAAACCACCCCAAAATAAATAGAAATTAAAAAAACACTTCATCTATACCTAGAAATGGAATGACACTGGTTTACTGTAATTTGCCAGCTCTGAAAAAATGAGCTCTAAAGCTAATGGGGGATGAGCCATTTCCCAAAGACAATTTTACCTCTTTTATTAACTGGAGGGTGACTTAAAAACAACTATTTTGCCAAACAGCATAGTGTGTTTATACGTTGGGGACACTTCTCCATTCCTCATAACGAGTGTGCCATTTTAACAAAATAAGAACATTCATTTAAAAAACTCACAATTCTGAAGTAAAAATAGTGTCAGGCTCCAGGCTCTGAGCTGTCAGCACAGAGCCTGACGCCGAGCTCGAACTCACAGACTGCGAGATCATGACCTGAGCGGAAGTCGGATGCTTAACCGACTAAGGCACCCAGGCGCCCCTCTTCCTTATGATTTTCTTAATAACATTTTCTTTTCTCTAGCTTACTTTATTGTAAAAATACACTACAGAATACACACAACTTACAAAATATGTGTTAATCGACTGCTTATATAGTCGCTAAGACTTCCAGTCAACCGTAGTTAAGTTTGGGGAGAGTCAAAAATTGTAAGTAAACTTTTGACGTGCAGGGGGTCAGCACCCCTTAACCTCTGCATTTTTCAAGGGTCAACTATATACTTTTCTTGATGAATTCTATTAATTTTGTTTGGTAACACTTACTGAGACTGAGGCAGATTCAGCCAACTGTAATTCAGGTTTGAGAAACCTTAGCTATCCTCCTGAATATATTACATATTCCACATCTTCTTTACACACACACACACACACACACACACACACACACCCCTTGCCATTTGCAATGACGTGGTTGGAACTAGAATGTATCATGCTAAGCGAGGTAAGTCAATCAGAGAAAGGCACCATATGATTTCACTCATATGTGGAATTTAAGAAAAAAACAGATGAACATATGGGAAGGGAGTAAGAGAAGAGAGGGAAACAAGCCACAAGAGACTCTTAACAATAGAGAATAAACTGTGGATTGATAGAGGGAGGGGTGGAGGATGGGCTAGATGGGTGATGGGTACTAAGGAGGCACTTGTGATGAGCACTGGGTATTGTAGGTAAGTGATGAATCACTGAATTCCACTCCTGGAACCAATATTGCACAGGATGTTAACTAAAATGTAAATAATAAAAAAAAAAGACAACTTAGCTATCCTCTCAGATTCTTACCAGAAATTAATTGAAACTTTAAGGGAAGAAACCGAGCAGAATTCTCTGTGGAGGTGTAGTTCTGTGCAGGTGGCAGGCACAGGCTATTGCTTCCCTCAGATTCTTACAGAGGCCCAGATGCTTGGGGGCCCTTCATTCCATAGACTGTTAAACTGAAGGAGCCCAGAGAAGGGGACTGATGGCAGCAGAGGTGGCAGAGCCGAAATTAGCCGCCAAGTTTCCCTTGTCCCCATTCAGCGCTCTCTCTCTTTGGGTAATTTCACTCAAAGGGCTTACAAAGAGTCTACATCTGCTAAAAATCTAGACCCACTTACTAAGAGAAAGTGAAAGACGGCACTGATCTGTATTAAGCAAACAGGGGGGAGTCATCCTTATGCTCGAGTCATCTCGAGCATACAGAATATTGTTCTCCAAGCCAAGTCTATTTATCACAAGGCCCCGAGGGAGCAGTCCACTGAACTGACAGAGACTGACACCAGCTGGAGGTAAGGGCAAGGGGGTGGGGGTGGGCAAAGGGGTTCAGCTCTTCTAGAAACCAACATGCATCGTCCATGGATGCATGAGCAAGCATTTCTGTAGGACAAATTCCTTGAACTGAAACTGTTGAATCAAAATTCTTGATTTGCTGAATCCATTAAGCTGTTCTCTGACAATGCTTGAAACTGTCATTTCCCCCAAACACCTTCACCAACACTAGCTGTTAGATTTTAAACTATTAGCCAGTCTGTTGGGAGAAAAATATCTTGTTTTAATGACTCCTCCTCATTCTCAATTACTGGTAAATTTTGTCCCTAGGTATAACTTTTGTTATCCTAGTGTGAAGAGGGTATTTTCCCATTATATTTTACAGTTGATTATTGCCTTTAAGGAGATCAATTTGTCCCAGTTTGCCTGGAACTTCACCAGTTTCAACACTGGAAAGTGTAGTGTCCTGGGAAACCTCCCAGTCCCAGGCAAATCAGGACAGTTGGTCACTCATAGCAATAAGGTCTGAGTCTTTTTATCTTGTGTCTGGTTGCCTTACGGAGGTCTTATAAATGCTAATCACTGTTCATTGGACAGCCTATCTGGAAAATCCAAGAGGATCATTCCACCTTCAAATAACAATTTTGTCTTTTCCTTTAAATGGTTTGTATCTCTTTTCTTTCTCTGGTCTTTATGCACTGGCTAGAACCTTCGAAACATGGAATATAGAAGAGACAGTGGACATCTTTTTCTCATACCTGACTTTGCTGGGAATACTTCTAATGTTTCACCAGTGAGTATGACATAGTTATGTATTTTGGTAGATAATTCTTTTTTCTTTAATGTTTCTTTATTTTTGACAGAGAGCATGTGGGGAGGGGCAGAGAGACAGGGAGGAGGAGGAGCCAAAGCAGGCTCTATGCAGACAGTAGAGAGCTTAATGTGGGGCTCAAACCCACAAACCACAAGATCATGACCTGAGCTGAAGTCAGACGTTTAACTGACTGAGCCACCCAGGTGCCCCTTAGTAGGTAATTCTTAAATTCTATTTCCAGCTTGTGCAGAAGTGTTTTTGTCTTATACAAGTCAGGAACACATACTGAGTTTTATCAAATATTTTTGGGCACCTATTAAGGTGTTGTTTCTCTTAATCTATTAGCTGACTTCTCAATGTTGAACTATCCTTGCATTCCTAGGATGTTGATCATATGTATCAAGCACTTTGCATGAGAATACTCTAGATACATAGGGTTTAAATGACAAAGGATTATCTGTTACCCTCAGTGAAGCTATCTCTATCCCTTCCAGAGAAGGGGTTGAAAAGTAGATCTTTGACACATTTAATTTCTATACCATAGTAACTTTAAGCCACAGATCAGCCTTAGGAGTCTCTCATTTGCTTGTAAGACACTTTGCCTTTTACAGGCACTGAAATTGCGTTTGTTGATTGAGGTATATCGGTTGATAAGTAGTATTGTTCCCTCCAGGCATATTTCTTACTCTGTTACATTGGTAATTTTTGAGAAAAGAACATAAGTGAAGTGAATGTGTGGTATCTAACATTAAAATACAATTGTCAAGTGGAAGACTTTCACATCTACCACCATCCTGTAGCCTCTACCTTGGCTCTTAAGATAGAAATGGCTATGTATGGCCACATGTTTACACAGTGTCTTTCCATTTTCTCTCTTCGTTCCCCCAATTTGGTAGAGTATCTCTACTAAGTCCTGAGCACTGCTATCCAATAGAGCTTTCTACAATGAAGGAACTGTTCCATATATCCAATATGGCAGCCACTGGCTATATGTAATTATTGAGCACTTGAAACATAGCTAGTACAATGGAGGAAGTGAACTGATTTTATTTAATTTTTTATTAACTTTAATTTAAATAGCCACATGTGGCTAGTGGCTACCACATTGGGCAGCAGGGTCCAGAAGAGTCTCTGCTTAGGGTCAATTATGGTCCAACTCTTGAAGAAGTTATTATCGGAAGCTTTCCCTGTCTCATTGGTTGTGTATGTTGTCAGGGTGACAGGGAAGTAGATGATACCCAAAGGATTCGTAAACTCTGTGAACGTTCATCTTGCTGAGTCACCTTTACAACAGGTGCAGAGTGATTCTGCTACAAAGGAGCAGAATAAAATCTTTCAAGATTCTGTCTCTTCTTGAATATTTTGAAAATTCCCCCTTTGATTATTTTGTCAAGTAACCTGGACTCTAAACACCATGGCTACAGGGTGATGGAGACTGGTAGCACTTAACAGTACCATTTCACTTAATGTTATATAATTTTATTTAGGAGTGTGTAGAGGGACAGGTGCTTTCTCTTATCATGTTTTAGGTGGAAGAAGGAGGGAAGGATTTGCCCAATTCTGACAAAGCAAAATTCACATGGTGCCAGCCTTTAGAAAGAAAGCAAAATAATTGTCTATAGGAAATGGAAGAAAAATATAGGTCTAAAAACACTGAAGTTAAAAAATGAGTAACACACCAAAACAAATTATCACTGTCATATTATGATAGCAATTTATAAGTGGAAGAAAGAAGTTAATGTCTAAAAAATTTGTTAAATCAGTAACTATTGGCTGGGGCACATGGGTGGCTCAGTTGGCTAAGTGACCGAGTCTTGTTCTGCTCAGGTCATAATCTCATGGTTCATGGGTTGGAGCCCCATGTCGGGTTTTGCACTGACAGTGTGGAGCCTGCTTAGGATTCTCTCTCTCCCTCTCCCTCTCTCTCTCTCTCTCTCTCTCTCTCTCTCTCTGCCTTTCCCCTGCCCCTCTCAAAATAAATAAATAAACTTAAAAATAAAAGAACTATCAATATAAGCATTTCATTTAGAGACACAGACATACTTTCCTAAAGAAAATAGAAGAATTAAAAGGGGCACCCTATGATGACACTAGGGACTGTTGATTTCCATTCTAAGCTTTTCTTTGCCACATGATGCTTTTAATCTTGCACATAAATTAGTTTGGTGTTTAAAAAAAAAAGAAAAAAAAAAAAAAGAGAAGCAGAAGCAAGCAGGAAAGATGGAACCCACCGAAGATGAAGTTGTCAGGCCTGAAGAGCTGCCCAAAAGGCCCGGACCGCACACTGTCCATGGTGCCCGGCTCCAAGTCCACCAGGGCAGCCCTGGGCACGTATTTTTGAGCTGGAAGAGAACAAAGCCCACCCACAAGGGTTACTTTCTGGTTTCCAGAGTGATGGGCTTCCCTGTAGCAAGTCCCCCCAGCACAGCTGCCTGGGTGCTACAAAACAGGGT
Organism: Panthera uncia; assembly: GCF_023721935.1. Taxonomy (NCBI): domain Eukaryota; kingdom Metazoa; phylum Chordata; class Mammalia; order Carnivora; family Felidae; genus Panthera; species Panthera uncia. Next base: position 60,958,802 of record NW_026057586.1, on the reverse strand, counting down.
TTCTTTAGAGACAGACTCGGCTTTCTTCAAATCACAGAATCTTAGCACTGGGAAGGGCCTTGGACAACACATTCTCACCTTAAATTGTTCAGATGAGGGAACCGGCCCAAGCGTGAATGGGCAGAGCAAGGAAGTTCCGGGAATAAGCAGGATGAGAAATCCGGTCTCCTGACTTCCTGCCTTCTGTATTTTCCACTTCACCCTGACACCTCTTTCCTGCTGGGTGGTTTTACTTTTTTAGCTCCATGGAAATAAACTGTATCTGTTGCAGCAAACTGCTGTGTTGCTGTGACATTCTTTCCACTTTTCGGCACGTCCCTCATACGTACACACTAATGGATCCAAGCTATAGTCTGAGCACCTTGTTGCAGGTGCCAGCCCACAGGCTGTTTCTGGAAGACACTCTAATGAATGAGATTTGCTGTGCAGCCCTATTGTTAGCAAGCACATTTTCATGCCTCTTGGGCAGGAAATTGTCCCCTAGTGAGGATGGGGTTAATATGATTGCCCATAGGCTCTGCTCTACAACTCCAGTCCTATTAATGCACACACCCCACTGAAGCAAGGATATAAACAAAGTGGACCTAAGGGTTAACGGGAAATGCAATGTATCACTGGATTTTTTAGTGCTATCTGGAAATTTCATATTCTATGTCCTGCTGATCCAGACCTTTTCTTACAGCTGCTGAGTGAATAAAACCCAGTGCTTTATGTATACTGCTCTTCCCAGCTCTTTTGTGGACAAATAGGAAATGACTCCAAAAACCAAAGTAATTATTTCTGGGGCTATGTGTCACGTATATGGAAGTGCAGCATCTGTCATTTTCTGAGTGTTTTTTCAACATCTTCATTTTTTGTTGTTTTGGGAAGGGCACAATTCCACCTTTATAATAAAATTGTTACAGAAATAGTGCATACATGTAGCCACAATATATATGTAGATCTCCAGGGCAAGGGTGAGATGATTCCCAACCCTGGATAAACGACAGCCTGCGGTTTTTACCCAACTTCAGCAACTACCCGGAACTTCAGCTTCCAGGGAGCATTAAGAGTTTTGGGAGGTTGGTAAAGGGGCAGAGGAGACATTTAACGGAGCGCTTTTCAAATTTTTAGCCAAGAATCTCCATTAAGAGATACATTTTAAACTGAAGAAAAAAGCAAAACAGAAAGTCGGACAAGACCCAGTAAGTGATTTCACAACACCAGCTAACGGGTTGTCTGGTTCAAGAGTTCAGAGCCGCGTGATAGGCCAAATTCGGCTTTTTGAAATAAACTGACGGCGGATTTCCCGCCCCATGGGGAGTGAGGAAGGAACCGGGCATCCTGCTATATCCCGGGAAATTTTCCGAGAGCAAACTACCCTTGCGCGGAGGGCGGCATCCAGAGAGCCAGTCTGGGATCGGGCGGAGAAGACGCGAAATGGCCGGGGTCCTAGAGGAGGAAGGCCGAGTCAGGGAGACGGATGGCCAAGGTCCAAGAGGGGGGTGGCCGAGGGTCCGGGGAGAGATGGCTAGGATCCTGGGCGGGAGCCGGGGGGATGGTCAGGATCGGAGGGGCAAATGGCCGGGGGACGGCTGGGGTCCGGGCAGGGGGCGGCCGAAGTCTGGGAGGGGACTGCCGGGGCCCGGGCGGGGACGGCCGAGGTCCGGGAAGGGGACGGCCGGGGTCTAGGCAGGGGACGGCCAGGGTCCGGGCGGGGACCACCGGGTCCGAAGGGGAAGGGAGGGGTCCCGGCCGCGCCGCGCTACTCACAGGATGACTCATTGTAGTAGACGTTGATTCTCTCCAGTTGTAGCGCCGAGTCACCCACGTAGCCTCCGGCCGGGTCGATACCGTGTTCATCGCTGATCACTTCCCAAAACTTGGGAAGGGCGAGGCAGGGGGACAGACGGTCAGAACCCGGAGCCTAGGGCGCCCTCCCCCGCAGCTCACTCCAGGGCTGGCCGGGCGGGGCAGGGCGCGCGGGGCCCGGCTGCCGAATTCCAGGCGCGCCAGAGCCGCGGGCGGCCGCTCCCAGCTAGAGCGGGGATGGGGTGAGGGGCAGGGGGTCCCCGGCTGTGACGCCCCCTCCTCGGCCGCGCCACTCCTCGAGCACTTCCCGGGTGCCGCGCAGGGCAGGGTTGGACTCGAGGACCGAGGGGCACGGAGGGTGCGCACCGGAGCGCCGGCACCGGGGGGTCGAGCCCCGACACCCTAGGCCTGCCAGCTGCCCACCCGCAGGGAAGCCCAGTGCCCGGCCCACCTTGGTGCCAATCTGGTTCCCGCACTGGCCCGCCTGGATGTGCACGATCTCCCTCATGGCGGGCGCCGGCTCTGCGCTCGGGGCACTCGCTGTTCGGACCGCGGCGGAGACTGCGGGCCCGCGGCGCGCTCCCCGGGACTCGACCCTCCTCTCACTCTCCACCCCCCACCCGGGCCTCCCGGACCAATAGCTGCGGGCCTCGCCCTCCCCGGCCGCGCCCCCTCCGCCCCCCCCCTCCCCCGGTCCCCGCGCAACTCCGGCTCCCCAGCTCCTCGCGCGCCCCCACCCCCGGCCTCGCCCTCTGGGGCCGCGCCTCCTCCGGTCCTGGCGGGCCTGGCGCCTCCCTCCTCTCCGCCGGGCTCCCGCTCCTCGTCCCCCAGGCCTACCTCCCCCTGCACCCCGCCGCCGGTGCCCCACCTAGGCTCGCCTCCCTCTGGGCCCTCTTCCTGGGGCCGCCTCGACGCCGCGCAGTCCTAGGAGAGAAAACAGAAAGGGGAGCCGAGGGACCCCTTGCTGGGGAAGCCTGGCCTGGCCGGGAAATGAGCCGGTCCCTGGGGCGCCCACCGAAGCGGGTTTGGGAACCGAGATAGGATGAGACGGTGGAGACTTTAAAAGTGGGGAGGCAGGCGGGAAGGACAGGGCTCCGGCCCCTCCGTGTCCCACTTTGCTGCCTCCCCCCCCCCCGCCCCCCGCTTGCCCTTCCCGAAGGGAGGCTGTTCCCGCTGAGCCGCAGAGGGCGGACGGGGTCCCACCCAGAGTCGCTCGGGAGGAGGGGGGCGGGTTCCAGGCCCGCGCGGACCTGGCGGGGCCGGCCCGGGGCGCTTTGCAGCTGCGGGTGCGCTAGGTCCCCGCCGGCTCCCCTCCCGCGCCGCGGGGTTAAACCCTGCCGGAAGAAGTGCTTTGGGACATGAAAGTGGAGTTTTTCAGTGTGACTGTGACACTCGTCCTCCGCACCCCCTACACACACACATCTAACCGCGGGCTTTTGTTCTTATGTCCTCGATTTCCCGCCTCTCCGTCTGGAAATACAGATATCATTCCATTTCGACAACTCTGAATCATTTGTAGTGGGATTTAAAGTGAATACCTGGCTCCATCTGACAATGAATACACACACGCGCGCGCGCGCGCACACACACACACACACACATGCACACACACGCACCCCACACAGTCGTCTAGGAAGCCTCTCTACTGGGAATCAGCGATGAAAAGCTCTTTGGCCCCAGGAGAGCGTAGAGGGCCAGGTTCTACCCCTGCCGGCTCCGTAGCCTTCTCTATTCCTGGGTGCCATGGACTGCCTTCTGCTGTTGGGACGGAGGTGTGCCTTTGCGGATGTTCTTTGAGTAAACGCAGCTCTGGAGGAGTGAGGACGTTAGAAGGAATGTTTAATCATACAGGTCTCTCTTCTCCATCCTCAAGGGGCCACCAGAAGGCAGGCAGATTTCCAACCAAATGAACCAAGCCCTCTCTGGGGACTAGGAGACAACTCTCTATGCAAGGCATGGCTCCATATTTCTTTCATAACCTGGTGCAGCCCTGACCTGTCTTTGAACTCTGCTCCTCCTGCTTCCCAGTGTTTGCTGGACAGCCCCCGCCTTGGGCACCTGTTTCCTTCACACCCTCCAGCAGGTAACAGTCCCCACTTGTTAGGGGCTGCCATCCGGGTTCTCTAGGCTCTGGCCCCTAGCCTCCTTGCTCAGCTGCCTGGTTCTTCCCCTCCCCCTAGTGTCTGCCCCACCCAGCCTGGGCCCCTCTGCTGCATGCTCACCACCTACACCCACCCCTAGAACTCTCTCCAGTCCGTTCCTATGGACAGTTCCAGCTGGCAGGGCTCACTCACTCCTGTGCCTGGGCAGCAGATACTCAGCATATTCCCTTGGGGAATCAAGGTTACTTCTGGGCGTGAATTAGGCGCTTGGGGTGCTATCCTTCCTCTTCCAGGCGGTCTTGTGTGGTAGAAAGGAGTGACTACCGGCGTGAGTCAGGTTGACTTGGATTTCAATTCCGGTTCCGTTTCCAATTAGCTTTGTGTTCACTCAAATTCTCTGGGCTTCAGTTTATTCATGTGGAAAATGAAAGGATTATCCGAGGGACTCTGATTCTGTGGCACCTTCAGTTGGAATGTACATCCACCAGAGACTTTTGCATGAGTTTCCCTGTGTGAGCAGTTTAGGTAGGGAGACTCCGGAAGGCCTGGACTGGACCCCCTCCCAGGCCAAATGGAAATGCCACACAAAGAGGAAGCAACAATGCTCTTTTACCCGCACCAGCAGTTTCTTTTTAGATATATGAACACTTTGGGAAAGTCCTAATGTGGGTCTGTGCTTGGAAAGAGGTAGAGAACTTTAAACTTTTTTTTTTTTTTTTTTGGAGTTTTACAAATGTTTCCAGTTTTAAGGATTAACTTCTTTAACCTTGGGGTCTCTGGCCCTGACCCTCTCCCTCACCCTCTGCAATGCCAGGAAAGCAAGTGAGGGGCTCACAGCCTTGCCCACACTCTGTCATCAAACGTTAAGCCTGAGATGAGCTGGCTGTCCTCTCCTGAGTAGTCAGCACCTATTTAGGCTGCTTGTTGTCATTGCCCAATTGAATTATTGACTCCAAGTAAACGCTCCCAGCCTGCAGCCTCCAGCCTCTAGCCCTAACTTTCAGTTTGCCCCCCCTCTCCCCTTCTACCTTTATCCCACACTGGGAAGAGTCTCCTGTGCTCCTGTGAACACCCCAGTCCCCCCAACCCCCACACAGCCATCCCTGGGCCACTCCTTCTTACACATCAATGTCCCTGTCAACCATGGGGGGTGGGAATCCTGGAAGCAGGTTGGGAAGTTTGCAAAGGGCATCCTCCTATCCTGGGTGCTGAAGCAGTGGTCTGGGCCCTGAGTGGGCACCCAGGGGCCATGTAGGAAGAGGTGCAGCCCAAGGCCTGGACCCTCTTGTGTGTGGCAACATGTTAACAATAGGTGTTATTTTATTATTGTATTATCTTCTCAACTCTCCCACAGGTAGGTAAGCTTCTCAGATGCAGTGATGGTGGCCAGGAAGGAACGGTGAATGAAATAGTCTAGTGAACAGAGGACACAGACGTCTTGGCTACAGTCTCAGTTTCCATTGGTAAAAAGCTGCCTCCAAAGGTATGATAGGGAGCTGTTTTCCCTTCATGGGCACACAGAAGGGATGGATGAGTACAAAGTTCCATGTGGCTGAGAAAAAGGGCCTCTAAGAGAGGAAGCAGACCTCCAGGAAGGGCTGCCAAAGGCTACAGGTCTTTGAAAACGGCACAGTCTCTCTAACCCATTCTAAGTCAAGTGTGATGAGAGAGAGAAGATGTGAATCCCCATTCATTCTAGAGCTCTGGGGTGCCCCCGCAATGTTGACTGGGCAGTTAGGGGCACAGGTCCTTTGGATCTAATCCAATCCCACCAACATAAACGTGTTCCGGGTGCCATGCTTGTTTGGGAGCCAGTAAGCTGCTAAAGCTGCCTGACAGCTCTAGGCAGATGGATAAGCCAAGGGCCAAAGAACTGAGAAGGCTGGGCCCAACTCTCACCTGCAGCCCCCTCCCCAACCCCCCTTTGAGTTTCTGTGAGTTCATCTGGACAATGGTGATCAGATAATGGGGCACACCCACCCACGCTCCCCCTCTGGCCGCTTTTGTGTTGGGTTGGGAACGAAGATAAAGATCCTGTTTTATATACCTTTGCTAGAGGAGACAGGTTTGGGATGTGTGATTAGAGGATATCTTTGTTTTTATGGAATCACTAATTCCCTGGAGTGTGACAGGAACAGCATGTGGTATGGGGCTGCCTGTTCTGTTCTACATGGGAAGTGGATCGGAAAGTTAACTGTGACTCTTAACCCTGCATCCTGGAAGTTCCAGGTTTACATAAAATCTGTTTCCTTACTAGCCAGGGAGAGAGTAAGACCAGATGATCTTAAAATTCCCTTGTAGCTCTCACTTCTTGTAACTGATCAATACCTGTCCTAACTTGAATCATTCAAGAGCCAGCTGATCAAAATGCGACCTCATTGTCCCATTTCATCTATTTCTAAGAAAGCAGTGAGCGTATATCCATGAAGCACACAATGAAGAATAGACATTCGTGCACAGAACTGAGTGTAGTAAATCAACTGTATAACAAACATGATGTGACATCTATCTGATGGGAGTGGAATTGTTGCCATGTTGTGTGACAATGCGGTAAAAATGGACAGCATGTCTTGCTGTAGTCAAATGGCTTTACTCAGGCCAACCTAACTTTGCTATTTTCCCAGTCATGGAATCAGCTCTAACACTGACCATTTTCCCTGCTACTGTGCACAATATAAGTCTTCAGTATGTTCTAGAAGGAAGGGCTCTGTGTGAGGTGACAGAACTCTGGGATCTGACCCTGGGATCTGGAAGCCTCAGCTACTTCCTCAGCAACATGAGTGGGGGGTGGAGTGACCAGATGCAAAGATCTTGAGTGCAAACATCTAGGTCTCCCCCAGGACCCCGAGGCCACACTCATGGGACCTCCCCGCTCACTCTCCCTCACCCTGGCCCCTTATCTTGCATACACACACACACTGCAGGGTGTGTGGGGTTAGGGGCTGAGGCCACAGCAATCAGCCCAGCACTGTGGAGGAGGGAAGAGAAGTGCTGGGAGGAGGCAGAGGCCCTCATGGGGAGCTGCCCAGGAGAAGGGGTTCTGGAATATCCCAGCCAGGTGACTTAGGCTGGAGGCAAGGGGAAGTAACGAAAGTTGCCTTCATCAGGGATTTTTTAAAAATTTTTTAAATTTATTTTTTAGAGAGAGAGAGAGAAACAAAGTGTGAGTGGGGGAGGGGCAGAGAGAGAGGGAGACACAGAATCTGAAGCAGGCTTCAGGCTCCCAGCTATCAGCACTGAGCCCTATGCAGGGCTCCAACTCATGAGGGAGTGGTGAGATCATGACCTGAGCTGAAGTCAGATGATTAACTGACTGAGCCACCTAGGCGCCCCCATCTAGGGATTTTTATTTTTATTTTTTTAATTTTTTTTTCAATATATGAAATTTGTTGTCAAATTGGTTTCCATACAGCACCCAGTGCTCATCCCAAAAGGTGCCCTCCTCAATACCCATCACCCACCCTCCCCTCCCTCCCACCCCCCATCAACCCTCAGTTTGTTCTCAGTTTTTAACAGTCTCCTATGCTTTGGCTCTCTCCCACTCTAACCTCTTTTTTTTTTTTCCTTCCCCTCCCCCACGGGTTTCTGTTAAGTTTCTCAGGATGCACATAAGAGTGAAACCATACGGTATCTGTCTTTCTCTGTATGGCTTATTTCACTTAGCATCACACTCTCCAGTTCCATCCACGTTGCTACATAGGGCCATATTTCGTTCTTTCTCATCGCCATGTAGTACTCCATTGTGTATATAAACCACAATTTCTTTACCGATTCATCAGTTGATGGACATTTAGGCTCTTTCCATAATTTGGCTATTGTTGAGAGTGCTGCTATAAACATTGGGGTACAAGTGCCCCTATGCATCACTACTCCTGTATCCCTTGGGTAAATTCCTAGCAGTGCTATTGCTGGGTCATAGGGTAGGTCTATTTTTAATTTTCTGAGGAACCTCCACACTGCTTTCCAGAGTGGCTGCACCAATTTGCATTCCCACCAACAGTGCAAGAGGGTTCCCGTTTCTCCACATCCTCTCCAGCATCTATAGTCTCCTGATTTGTTCATTTTGGCCACTCTGACTGGCGTGAGGTGATATCTGAGTGTGGTTTTGATTTGTATTTCCCATCTAGGGATTTTTAAAACCAGCTGAAGCACGGCAATTTTCAGGACTAGTCTTGGGCAATTTATATTTTTAAAAATAATCTTTATGTTATTTTTCCATTAAAAACTAGTAGATGAGTTTTGCAAGATGGAAATTCTGGAGAGTTGTCCCATGACATTGTGAATGTCCTGAATGCTGCTGAATTGTATGCTTAACAAGGGTGAAGGTGGTACATTGCATGTTAAGCACTTTCTTTAAACCACAATTTTAAAAAGGGGTGGGGTAGTAATAGACAAACTTGACAAAACTTGGAAAAGACTGAAAAGTGAACAAAAGACAAAATCCACCCCCCAAACACCATTAATTAGTTAATTAATTAATTGACATTTTGACACATTTCCTGGCAGTCTTGTTTTTTTTTTTTTTTTTTTTTTTTTTTTTTTGTTAACATATAGTGTAATATTAGTTTCAGGAGTAGAACCCAGTGATTCATCACTTATATACAGCACCCAGTGCTCATCCCAACAAGTGCCCTCCTTAATGCCCATCACCCATTTAGCCCATCCCCTGCCCACCTCCCTTCCAGCAACCTTTCCTGGCAATGTTTTATTCTACAACTAGTTTTCTTAAACTTCATTAGGTTCACGTTGCCTCTGTGCTTTAAAACAATGAACTTTGTAAACGTAGCTTCTTCATGTTTGTATGTTGCCTCATAAAACCATCCTTACTAACTGCGCAACATCTTATAGGGTATTCTAATTATTATTCTAATTATTCTTCCAATTATTCCCTTCTGTTTGGCTATTTGGGTCGTTTCCTGTTTTCCACTACTCTCAATAATGCTTCAACAGACATCTTTGTGCGTGCAATATTTTTGAATTTAGAATTGAAGATTTGTTCCTAAAAGCGCAATTGCTGGATCAAATGCTATGATTACAAGGCTTTAGATCCATGTTGTCAGTCCTCTATCCAGAAGAGAGGCCCAGAGAGTCTCCCTGCAGGGAAGAAGAGCTCATTGCAACCTGAGGGTGAGAATCTCTTAGTGGAGGAGGGAGACCCTCACGAGCCCCCAAACCTCCTCTCCCAGTCCAGGGATGCCTGGAATTCTTTGAGAGAGAGACAAAACCTGTGCTTTTCCCTTAAAGAAGAGATGCTTTAGAGGCGCACCTGGCAGAGACTTGAGGTCTGGTGTGTGTGAATGAAGGTGTGGGGCCCTGCCCCGTTTAGAGAGGTGGGATCCCTGGGAGCCCCGCCCCCTGAATGCCATTGAGGGTCTGTCTGGAGTCTGCCCTGGGGTGAGGGAAGCTTCCCTGACACAACTCTATAGACCCCACCAGGTCACTTTACTCTCCCCTTCCTCCTGGGACTTCATTTGCAAAGAGTTTTCTTTCCATTTCTATGTGACTTCTGCAGTGTCCTTTCCTTGGGAATGTTAGAGCACCCAACTCTCCGGCTAATAAAGTGAAGTGAGGGGCGCCTGGGTGGCTCAGTCTGTTGAGCGTCCGACTTCGGCTCAGGTCACGATCTCACGGTTCGTGAGTTCGAGCCCCGAGTCAGGCTCTGGGCTGATGGCTCAGAGCCTGGAGCCTGCTTCCGATTCTGTGTCTCCCTCTCTCTCTGCCCCTCCCCCGTTCATGCTCTGTCTCTCTCTGTCTCAAAAATAAATAAACATTTAAAAAATTAAAAAAAAAAATAAAGTGAAGTGACTTGCACTAGTGCATCATGGAGCTTGGAGATTGGTCAGAGGGTTTAATTTCAGCTCTGCCACATGGGGAAACGGGGGATATAATTCCAGTCTTACAGGATTGTTGGGCACATTGTGTGTTGGGAATGAAAAGGTTCTTTTCATTTGACGTCTGCCATACAACAGGCACTCAGCATGTTTGGCTTAAAGTAGGTACCTTATAAACGATTAATCTCTCAGCCCTAGAGTTGCGGAAGACAACCTTGTTTTGTTGCAGTCATAGGGCTATAAAAAATTAAGTTTGGACTGAGTAAAATAGAAATTGATTTTTCAAAACATTTTTATAGTTTTTTAAAGTGTATTTTATTTATTTTGAGAGAGAGAAGGGGTGGGGGTTGCAGAGAGAAAGGGAGAGAGAGAATCCAAAGCAGGTTCCACACTGTCAGTGCAGAGCCTGATGTGGGGCTCAAATTCAGGTACTGCGAAATCATGACCTGAACCGAAATCAAGAGTTGGACACTTAACAACCACTTAACAGCCACCCAGGTGCCCCTACAAATTGATTTAAGTGATTATGTGATTTGAAAGGATGTGTGTGTGTGTGTGTGTGTGTGTGTGTGAGAGAGAGAGAGAGAGAGAGAGAGAGAGAAATAATTACTTTTTGTTTAAAATCAAACAAATATTTACCTAGTGATATAACAGTAAGTGTTGAATTCTATGTGTTAGTAAGGGGAAAGAGAGGGCAGGAAGAGGACAAACGGGAGGAGACAGACTGGCAGACGGACTTTCATGGGTAAAAGGAGAAGGAGAAACAGAGAAAACGGGCCACGCATTTCCACTGATGTATCTACCAGTGGAAGCACCCACGCCTGTCTCTCCCTTGGCTCTCCCTCTGCCCTGCTGGACCTGCTCCCTGGCAGGGCCTGGGGTATCAAAGCTCCAAGGTCACAACCATATCAGTCTATTGTCTGGTTCTGTCGTAGGATGCTATTTTGAGTGTTGATGATTCATTGATTTACTCACTCTTTTCTTCAACAAATGTCACATGCTTACTACATCCCAGACACTGTGCTATAGATTCTGACTGTAATCGTCATGAAGTATTAGTAACCTCTGCAGCAGACAAAGAAGTAACAATTATACTGATGTGACGTGCTGGGAACAAATAATGATGGCCATAATTCTTACTATTCAATGACTTGGCACAATTTGTTTCATGTTAATATGAAGGAAGAAAGTGATGGAAGTGAATGAATGAGTCTGCCCAGAAGTGTGAGAGGGCAGGTCTGGGGGAGACATCACTGAAAGGAGAATTGCAACAAGACTTATTTGTACAGGCAGATCAGACACCACCCACCCCCCGCCCACCAGAAAGCATGAGAATGATCGGCTAGATGCTCAGGACTCAAAGGGCCCATTCTAATGAGATGAGGGGTCTTCCAGAAAGGCTGGGAGTCCCCAGTAATGAAGACGACCATCATGGTGCAACCTAGCTTTGGGGCAAAGAGCTCCAAGTCCCAAGGAGTGGGATTTCCTGGGGACCTCCTGAGACCTCCGGCTTCTCCTCCTGAGGTTGACCCATAGTTTCTAGCATCTTGTTTGTAATGAATCCAATGAGCATTTGTATGCATGCCAGGATACATTTTTTGTGATAAAAATCTTATGGGCCTAAACTTGCGTCCGTTGATTCCTGGAAAAAGATTGAATTTATCCCCGCCCTGAGCCTTGACCTTTGGCTCAGCCATGTCTCCCCATGATTTGGACACTGCTGTGAGTCCCCCTAGCCTGAGCCTCTGAGCTTTCTCTCTGCAGCCCAAGCCTCCTGAGGAGCTGAGACTCTCCCCCTGCAGTGCCTGCTGCTTGTTTCTTGTTCCCTTCAGCATCACCTCTGTTTGTTGGTCTGATTTACACCTGTGTCTTCTGCTTGGAAGCCCCGGCAATGTGCTCCAGCCACCTTTGGGACTTCTGCTTGTCACCTCTGTCAGAGGCCCTCAGGCCATTTCCCTCACCTCCTCCTGGCATGTGTCAGCTTGCCTCTCCCTGCGCCAGGATGGGTCCGGATTGTTTGGACCTGTTCATCTTTTCTTCCCCAGCCCTTCCTCTCACTAACTCAGCTGTTACATAATGACATGGTGCCAGCAAAGATATTTAAACCTTGACTGCATTTTCACAACTCTAGAAGCACACACGGGAACGTTCAGGTTTTTGTTATTTACCCCTGTGGGATGGATTAACTTAATGTGCATCGTCCCCATCTCCAGGCTGGAATAATATGATGTGTTTTTCTTCTGGTCCCAGATTCCCGTTGGACATGACATCGCCACACAGGCATGTCATGAACTTCCAGTCTGCACCAGGGCCAGTATTGTGTGCTCATTGAATGTCCCCATGACCAGATTGTCCAGGTGTTCCACATTTAGCAGTCTTACCTCCTGGACCAGACTGTAAGTTCCCAAGATTAGAGACTAGACCTCCTATCTGGTGTCCGCAATACTCAGCATACTACTTAACATGCAAATGCAGCCAGTAAGTGATGGTAAATGAAGAAAATAAGAGTGTAAGAAAATTTCCAGTGCAGAGGACTTTCCTATTCTGAAGGGAGGACTCAGAATGTCATGACAGGAAATCGTGAAGAATTTAGTAATGCCCCCCCTAAACAAAGAGGTTTCCACCAGGGTTTTCTCAGAACCAAATACAAATTCAGATGGCATTTTATTCTTTTGAAGTTTATTTACTTTGAGAGAGAGAGAGAGAGAGAGAGAGAGAGAGAGAGTTGGAGGGAGAGAGAGAGACAGAGAATCCCAAACAGGCTCTGCACTGTCAGCACAGAGCCTGATGTGGGGCTTGAACCCAGAAACTGTGAGATCATGACCTGGGCCAAAATCAAGAGCCACCCAGGTGCCCCGAGATGGCATTTTAAAACCAGAGTCAAGGGGTGCCTGGGTGGGTCATCGGTTGAGTGTCCAACTTCAGCTCAGGTCATGATCTCACAGCCCTGCATGGGGCTCTGTGTTATCACTGCAGAACCTGCTTCAGATCCTCTGTCCCTCTCTCTCACTTTACTTCCCCTGCTCATGCACGCGCACACACGTGCACTCTCTCTGTCTCAAAAATAAACATTTAAAAAGAGTCATAACGGTTCACAGCTGATTCTGATCAGTGAGTTTTTGCCTGAGTTTTGTTGCTAGTCATCCCTGCCGCTCTGGTTAGGAGCTGAGTTTCCATCTAGGTGGTGGGCGTCTGGGAAGGTGGGACAGCGGGGTCCAGCCTTCTGCCTTCCCACAAGCCCTGTGGTCACTGCTCCAGGGCTCTGGGATGGGGTGAGCCCTTCCACCTGATAGGCTTCCTGGGAGCACCCAAGGTGAGGTACGTGAAGATGCCTGCAAACCCTGAACTTCCGGACCAAAGCAATGGGCCGTTCTTATTGTTCCTTGTCTAGGGGAAGAGAAGGCTATTTGGAGAGTTCAGCTCAGTTCAAATGGGAGCCCACCAGCTCCCAGCTGCCTCAGCTGTTCTCAGGAATTTTGTGGCAGCCCGTCCCTCGATTCTCAGCTGGCCTGGCCTGGTGATTCAGAAAGCGTCACTCTCCACTCACCCTGACAGCTCGTCTCCTGGTTCTGTTCTATCCCTACCAAAGTGTATCTGTGACTAACTGCCAAGTGTAGGCTATATGGCTCATTCACTTAATCGGGAGAGATCAAGCCATCTGACGCTGTGTCCCCGGTGCTCCAGGCAGGGAGCACCGTGCTTTATTCAATGCATTTCATGTAAAAGGATTGTCCTTCCCCAGGCAGGTATTGTTCACTCTCTTACAGATGAGGAAACCAAATCTGAGAGAGGCCAAGTAACTTGTCCTGGCCTCGGGCTTCTTCTTAGACTCTAGCTGTTGCTTTTTCTTGTCTTCTTTTAAGTTCTACTATATTGTAGGGAGAACACTTCACGTGAGATCTACCCTCTTCGCAAAGCATACACTGTATCATTTATTGACTGTAGATACAAGGTTGTACAGCAGATGTCTGGAACTGACTCATCTTGCTCAACTGACACTTTATGCCTGCTGATTAGTGACTCCCCATTGCCTAGATTCTAGCTTTTTTAAAAAATGTTTTATTTTATTTTTGAGAGAGAGAGAGAGAGAGAGAGAGAGGGAGAGGCAGAGAGAGGGAGACACAGAATCTGAAGCAGGCTCCAGGCTCTGAGCTGTCAGCACAGAGCCCGATGCAGGGCTCGAACTCATGAACTGTGAGATCATGGCCTGAGCTGAAGTCAGTGACATAACCAACCGAGCCACCTGGGTGCCCCTAGATCTTATTCTTAAAGAAGAAATGGGGCCCGGAATCAGTGGCTGTATTTACACTGGCATAATGCACCAGAACTGTTTCAGCTGCAGTAGAATTGATTGGAAACTGATGAAACAGAAAGGATTATTTTGTCCAGTGCTTATTCCAGGGATAGCGGGGGGTCACGAGGCTTGCCTTGTGGGGTGAGATTTTCTCTCTGGCCCTGCCCTTCCTGTGCATCCTCCCTGGACCAGAGCCTGCACTGACCCACCACATGGATGCACTGAGCAGCCGGCCTCTGCTCCGAAGTCCTGATGGAGGCCATGCCTTGTCCCCTGTCTCCTCTGGCTTCCACTCAACAGAGCAGCTGGAGAAGTGGCACCTCAAGGGCTCCCCGACTATTTTTATGTAGCCATCTGCCTTCTAGGCCAGGCCTGGCAGGCAGCAACAGGCCTGAGGAATGCCACAGCAGGTGGGTGACGCCCAGACAGCTGAGGATGCCCAGCCCTGCCCCTGACTGTTGTTGTAGGGACGCTGGAAATGTGGTGCGAGGATACCAAGGGAAAAAGAATGCCTTTTTCATGTCACAGCCTGGGGTGATGTGGGTGCTCTTGGTTCCCTTTCTGTTTCTAGAACAAGCTAAGGCCAGCTCCACCCTGCCATTGCCAGGGTCCAGGCGGCAGGGCTGGGCAGACGGCACAGTGTGATGTGCGGGTGATTTGGCTACTGGCTGGCCTCGGGCCATCAGAGGAGAGGGCACAGCAAGAACGCTCCGCGGTGGGAAAGCCTTGGGCTTCAGTTGCACTAAGACCCCAGGGTGTCTCTGTGGCCCACCCTGACTGAAAGCTAAGCCTGGGACAGGTGGGGCTTCTCTCCAGAAACGTGGAGGGGCAGGGCCGTGGTCAGATCTGTGGTTAGAGGAAGGGCTTGCCTCACTCATAGCGCCCTAGGACAGAGGCAGCATTGAAAATCAATAAAAAACCCCTTTCCATTACAGAAAATTTGAAACATATGCAAATTAGACCTAGGATAACGAACCTAGCTTCGTGTGGAAGTATTTCTCTTTTTTTTTTGTTAATTTTTTTTTAAACATTTATTTTTGAGACAGAGAGAGACAGAGCATGAGCAGGGGAGGGTCAGAGAGAGAGGGAGACACGGAATCCGAAACAGGCTCCAGGATCTGAGCTGTCAGCCCAGAGCCCAAAGCGGGGCTCGAACTCACGGACCGCGAGATCATGATCTGAGCTGAAGTTGGACGCCCAACCGACTGAGCCACCCAGGCGCCCCAATATTTCTCTTTTTTTGTAAGTTTATTTATTTTTTGATAGCACACACACATGAGTGGGGAGGGGCAGAGAGAGGGAAAGAGAGAATCCCAAACAGGCTTCGTGCTGTCAGCATGGAGCCTGATGTGGGGCTGAAACCCACAAACCGTGAGATCATGACCGGAGCCAAGATCAGGAGCCGGATGCTCAACTTGCTCAACCGACCGAGCCACCCAGCGGCCCCAATATGGAAGTATTTCTTAAACAAACAGGTGACAATACACCTCTTCCTGATTTAAAAGACAGAAAAGAAAAGAAAGAAAAGGGTGTGTTTTGTCAGATTTATAGTAAAGGCTTAATTGGCCTTTTTCAGGGATAAGTGGGAAAATAAATGGGTCAGATATTTTGAAGATAGTGTATTGAATTTCCGGTACATCTTTCTTTCTCCTCAATGTAAAGGATGTTGCCTTCCCAAGCACCTATGGTGCCTGCTACCTGCCATGCCCCATGCCAAGCATCCACTGGCTCCTGGGATCCAGGAAGAAGTGGATCAAGGTGCCTGGAGCCCTGAACTGGCACTGGTGGGACTGTGAGAAAGGCCCCTAAATTCTAGATTCTAGGCTTCCTCATCTGCAGGGTAATCATGATGATGAGGGGCTGAATCGTATTACGAAAACCAAATACGACTATCTTCAAACTAGGGAAATATTTCATAATGATAAAAACATTAAAAAATTTAAAGAAGTCATTTGGAACATGCCTGAACCAACAGGGGCAGAAAACTTCATGTGGGCCCTTCAAACCACCCTCCTTCTAGAAGAAGGGGTTGGAAAATTGAACTGAATTTTTGCCCTCCCTGTCTCTGGTTGCAAATGGCCAATGGCCATGAGATGCCGGGGGGCCTGGTTTGGAAGTGGAACTCTCCCTCTCACTCTTCCGCCACCCTGCAGGACCCCAGAAGACCCACCTTGGACCCAGTGGGCATGTTGAGGTGCAATGGCAGCAAAGCCCAAGCAGCCCTGACTCGAGCCATCCCGATGACATGAGCGTCTAATTTCCCGTGGGAGACCCTTTTCTGCTGGGGCTGTCTAGAATGACTGCTTTTCCTGCTTTGAGCCCCGCCTGACATGACTACTCAGAACAAAAGGGGGGACATAATCACGGCACAGCCACAGGAGCAGAGAGGGCCGTGACCCAGCTGCCCCTGCGCTCTTCCTCTTGTTTCCATTTGGTTTGGTCTCTCGGATTTTTTAGGTGGCAGGGACCACAGATGCTTCTTGGACCGACCTGGGCCATGTGACACATGGACAGTTTACCTTTGGCCGCTCCATGCAAACACTGTAGAGTTGGGTACCAGCTGTTCCTCAAAGAAGGGCGTATTTGTCTCACCTGAAGAACAGGAAGAATGCTCCCGCCACCGAAACGCAGGGTCCAGACAACCAAGACAAGCGCTGGACTCTGGCATCTGGGGGTTGCATTTACTGCTGCTGAAGCCCCAAAACACAGTGGCTTGAGCCACGGGCATTTCTTTTTCTTTTCTTGCTCCTGTGGCCGCCCCTGGCTGGGCAGCTGTGCTCGGGGCTGTAGGTCATCCGCAGGTGGCTCCAGGCTGTAGGGCAGGGTCAGTCCTGCCAAAGGGGCAGTGGCTACTTGATCATGTTCTCATCTTGACGACTGGGAGAGGGGTCGGGGCCAGGCCAGCATGCCAAGTCTGCCATCCTGGGGCTCCCATGCCCAGCAAGACCTTATGCACCAGGACAGAGGAAAAGAACCATCTCCCCAGGAGCTCATGGGAGCAGTCTTCTCTGAGAGCAGCAGGGAGGAAATTGTGTCTCAGGTCTGATCAATTGAGTTAATCCGAGTGTTTGTTTTTATAATTATTTTTCTCACTTGCGACCTGCCTTAGATATTTTTGTTCTTATTTTTGTCATTTTTCCCAACAGCCAGGAACTACGTCGATTCCTGCCATTATTTAATAGAACTTTACTGTTTGGGTTATATTTTTGCCCCGTTTTAGCATTTATTATCTTATTCAATTCTTATAACCGTGCTCTGGGGAAGGCAAAATAGCATTATACCCATTTTACAGATGACGAAGTAAATTGTGGCACTATCAACTGCCCCAAAGTCACCACAGCTAGCAAAATAGTAGAATTGGAACTAGCACCTATATATTGTATGAGTCTTGAGGAAAACATCTATGTCTGGCAAACACAGGACAATATTAAAAAATGCCAAGAGCTAGTACCGTAATACTTTAATCAATCCATCAAAATACAAAATGGTTTCTTTTTATTCATAGCTAAACAAAACTGTATATTATAACACTGCCAATCATGTGATATAATTTGTAGTATAATTTTTCAAATATTTTCGATAATTTCCAATCACTTTAAAAAAAATTTTTTTAACATTTATTTATTTATTTATATTTATTTTTTTTAAACTGATAAGAACAGATACTACACTTGATCTTAGCCAAAAGGCCGAGAAGCGATTTATATTTATTTTTTTTAATATGAAATTTATTGTCAAATTGGTTTCCATACAGCACCCAGTGCTCATGTTTATTTATATTTGAGAGAGACAGAGACAGAGTGTGGGCAGGGGAGGGGTAGGGAGAGAGGGAGACACAGAATCTGAAGCAGGCTCCAGGCTCCAAGCTGTCAACACAGAGCCCAATGCGACTCACGAACTGTGAGATCACGACCTGAGCTGAAGTCGGACACTTAACCGACTGAGCCACCCAGGTGCCCCAACTCCCGTGTATCTTGAAGCACTTCCCAGATATCATTTACTTCGTCTGTAAATATTACAGTTTGTAGCTCTAAAAGGTAGTGAGTTTTTTTTGGGGAATGTAACCATTGTCACACCTAAAAATTAATTTTTAAATATGTTAGTTACTTTAACCATACAAGACAGATGACCCTTAGAACTTTGAGGTCTATTTTTAAGTTATTTATTTATTTATTAATTTAGAGCAGGGGAGGGGCAGAGAGAGAGGGAGAGAGAATCCCAAGCAGGCTCCATGCTGTCAGCACAGAGCCCTATATGGGGCTTGAAATCACAAACCGTGAGATCATGACCTGAGCCAAGATCAAGAGTTGGAGGCTCAGGGGCACCTGGGTGGCTCAGACAATTAAAGTGTCTGACTTTGGCTCAGGTCATGATCTCACGGTTCCAGCCCCACAGAGGCATTGGCTTCTGCGCTGGCAGCTTAAAAAAGAAGAGTTGGAGGCTTAACTGACAGAGTCACTCAGGCACCTCTGTTGTCTTTTTCTTTTTTAAAGTCATTTATTTATTTTGAGAGAGAGAGCATCCCAAGCAGGCTCCATGCTGCCAGCACAGAGCCTGATGGTGGAGGGAGGTGGGGGAGGGGGCTGAGATCATGATCTGAGACAAAATCAAGAGTCCAATGCTCAACCAGCTGAGCCACCAGGCTCCCCTTGGGCACTTTCTATGTGAAGATGCTGTTTTAGGTGCTGGTAGACGGTGGGACAATATTGTAGGAAGGCAAGCTTTGCAGTGATCTGAGCAACGCAAAGTCCTCATACAGCAAGTCAGAGGTCCATTCCAAGATGCAGTTTAACTTCATCTACATTAAATTAATGCTGTTGAGTTGAATTTAGTGTTTTCCCCCAGTTTCGTTTATGTTTGTTATGTAAGTTTGAAAAAAATATTTGTACAGAAGCAATCAGAATAAAGGGTTCCTATCTGATTTTGTGTTTGTTCATATTTAAATAAGTTTATAACGAAAAGAATAGACCTTTGGGCTTTCCCTCCCCTCCTACCTCCTACATGAACTCTTCAGCAGTTTCAAGTCTCTCCACTAACAACACAGGGGCACAGACGCACACGACAGGCACACACATACGTGTTAACAGCATGTGCACATGTACACAGTATGCACATGCCCACACAGCACTCGTGAGCACACACGCGCAAACGTGCACACAGCATGCATTCACACCTGCATAAGCACACACACTCCAAAGACCGCGCTGAGGTTTCCAGGGTCCCAGGACCCGGGGGAGCCTGGCAGGGGATCTTCTCGCTGTCCCGGAGGTTTAGAAGTCGCCTGGGGAGGGATTCCAGAGAGATCCTTCCTGCACTGGCGGCTGAGACACCTCCCCCTCCCCCCTCCGCCCCTAGAAGCTCCTCCGGCTGCCGGCAGACGCCCTCTCCCCCGCATGCTCTCTCCTCGCCCACGCTGCTCTGCTCTGGCGCTTGCCCCAGACCCCTCCGGAGCAGTACACTCTGAGCCAGGACCCCCAAGTCACCAACCCCATCTGCCTTCGTCCTGTGCCTTTCGAAAGCTTGTACTGTTACCAGCTGGCCCCAGCCACCCTGGCAGAGAAGTCCGAGTTGATGGAAGGAGCCTGGGCCGCCGCCAGGAGCGCTCCCTTCTGGCTGGGGGGTCCGTGCTGGGGGGCCGGAGAGCCGGCCCAGGCCGCGGGTGCAGGCTGGGTCCACGGAGATCAAAGACACCGCCTGGGGAAGCAGGGAAGATTTATTCTTTATAACTCCAGAGGGCAGAAGTAGAACCTGTGGGCGGAAGTTTTAGGGACCCAGATATTTGGCTAAAAACGAAAACAAAAAACTAACAAAACCCTCCACAACTAGAATGAGCTGCCTTTGTGAGAGACGTGAGCCCTCAGAGTGTTCATACCAAGGGTGAGGACAGAGCACGAGCGTCCTGCGTGCGGTGGGAGGGTCTCTGCACACACGCATGACACCGTGTCATCTGTGACTCATGTTGAGGCCACTGCTTGGCCCTCAGGAGCTGTCCTCCTAAGCCAAGTGCTCTCATCTGGGCACGATTCATCCCTTGGGGAGAGAGGCAATCTCTTCTAAAGCGAAGTGCCATTTGGAGTGGTAAATCACCCTTAGGTGACTTAAGTACAGGAACGAGTGGAAGCAACATCCTTTTAGGTTTCATGTTGTTTGAAGACTAACTCTACATCAGTGAGGCAGCTGTTGGCAGGCTTGAATGCCTTCCCACGACGGTTGTCCCCTCGTTGATTTCCTGTGGATCATGTCCAGGTAGACAAGGAAAGTGTGGGGCACAGCATTTGTGACCAAGGTAGTGATTTCAAGGATAGTTTTTCTGCATGTACAACCACCCCCCCCCCCCAACCTCCCTCGGGAGGGAGTGCCCAGTCTGTAGTCTGGTCTTTGCTCTGCTAAGGAAGTACTAGAAGAAGAGGCTGGGTTCACTTAGAAAAGATGGAGTGCTTTTAGGAAGGGTCAGATCCTGGATCCTGGATCCTAGATCCTGGAGTCAGAAGACCTGGGGAGCTGAGACGTGCATGGACCTGTACTCCCCCTCCTGGTGGAGCCGGGAAGCCAGCACACCTTGCAGCTGTCCTTGCCTGGCACAGACCAGGAGCCTCAACACCACAGTTGTATGGGTGGGGGGCCCTCATGTCTGGCTGGGCCAGGGAGGACCTGTTTCTGAGCAGGAGAGGCCGGGGAGATTCAGTATGACCTTCACAGGCTGAGCTCCAAAGACCGCAGCCAGTGGGCACCTTGGGGGGAGGCCTGGGTGGGACACAACCCAGTATGGTGCCTTGACATATTACCCCCGAGAGCATCTGGCACTCCTTGGGCGTGAGGTGTGTGTGTGGGGGGGGCGGACCACTCAGTGGAATAGAGGCTTGATGTAAGAAGCGGCGAATTGACAATCAGATATAAAAATCCACACTTCTGGAGCACCTGGGTGGCTCAGTCAGTTAAGCGTCTGACTTTTGATTTTGGCTCAGGTCATGATGTCATGGTTCATGGGTCCCGAGTCAGGCTCTGTGCTAACAGTGGGGAGCCTGCTTGGAATCTCTCCCTGTCTCTCTCTCGGGCCTTCCCTCCCTCTCTCAAAAATAAATAAACATTAAAAAAATAAAAAATAAATAAAAATCCACATGCATTTGAATGGTGTATATGGTTTGTCTCCCCAGTTTGCCACCCCACAAAGTTGAGGGGAAAAATGTCCCCTCCTTGTCCACTCATCTGTGGCCTGGGATTTAAACCTGCTCAAAGAGTTTGGGGACGGTTGTGCCGCTGGGTGGCTATCAGTGGCACATTTCGACCTTGACCCCTCTCTGAGATCGGGGAAGGAGCCACCTTGGAGCTGTGCTTTTCTCGGGGAGGACCCCCAGGACAAGCCAGGTGTTTGCAATTGTTCATGTGAGGGTGGTTCCAGCTCCCTCGTAGGTACTGAGATAGTTGTAACAGGGAACTGGAGTCCTCACAGAGGAAGGAGAGGGATGTTCCCCTCAGTTTTCTTCACATACGATTTATTTATCACAGAGGAGTTGGGAGCCTGAGACAGGAGACTCCGCTGAGTGAGAACAGCACCTCTCAGACTTGGGGGCAGGTCACTGTCTGTGGGCCACGAGCACTCCAGGCGTGGCTTCCTGGAGAAAGGCCACATTCTCCTAGGTCTGGGCTCTGAAGGAGAGCAACCCCGTGTCCCCAGGTGGGCAAGGCGTAGGGCCAGGCTGTGGCTCTCTCTGTGAGGGGGGCAGCTCTGGAGAGTAGTTGTGCACACCTTTCCTGCGTAGGAAGAAATGCATATAGTTGTCATGCTGGGTGAGGAGGAAGAGAACTTTCCTTGGAGGAAGTGGATTCCGGTTTTAAGATCCTTGTCTGACAAAGCCTATAGCAGGGTCGCTGACTTGGGGTCCAGGGGCCAGCAGGCGACAGACACCTTCTCCAGGGCTGGGCAGAAGAGTAGAAACATGGTGAATCAGAAAGTGCCAGGCTGACGAGAGGCGCTCTGTTAACATTTTTTTTTAATTATTTTTTTAGGTTTATTTATTTATTTGAGAGAGAGAGAGAGAACAGAAGTGATGAACAATCAGCGGGGGGGGGGGGGGGGGGGGGGAGAGAGAATCCCAAGCAGACTCCACACCACCAGCACGGAGCCTGATGCGGGGCCCGAACCCACGAACCGTGAGATCATGACAGCCAAAGCCGGACCCCCAACTGACTGAACCACCCAGGCACCCCTGTTAACATTTTTTTAAACCTGTGCCAAGAAAGACCTGTCTGGGAGTATGGACTTCCTGGCCCACCTCATTTAAAAATTTTTAAAACATTTTTTTGTATTTTTTTTAATGTTTATTTATTTTTGAAGGAGAGAGACAGACCATGAGCAGGGAAGGGGCAGAGAGAGAGGGAGACACAGAATCCAAAACAGGCTCCAGCCTCTGAGCTGTCGGCACAGAGCCCGATGTGAGGCTCAAACTCACGAGCTGTGAGATCATGACCTGAGCCGAAGTCAGACACTCGACTGATGGAGCCACCCAAGTGCCCCTGGCCCACCTCGTTTTAATCCTCATTTTACAGATAAAGAGTCTTAGGGAAGTCTGTTCACAGCAGGATGATTCTAACTGGGGTCCATCTCTGGCAGTGAGGTAATGGCTTTGGGAATATTTCATGCTAATGCTCTCAGTCCATGCCAAGCCCTCTGTCCCCTGCTCATCTGGTTACCCAGTGGAGATGCCAGGATGTGTGGGGACGTGGAGCTGTGTGTGACTGAGACGGGGGGCACACGAATACACATTGGGGTACACACAGACATGGGAGGTCATGAACTCTGAGCTCATAGGGATGATTTCCTGTTTTATGAACTGTGCTTCTAGGTCAGTAAATTAAGGGTACATGGAAAGACCCTGAGCCCTTGAAAGGGACACAGGCCACTGGAGCAGATTCAGCTCTTGACTTAGCTTTTGGTGACATCCCAAACCCAGCAGCAGTGTCTCTGACCAGCAGCATAGCCGTTCCTGCTGTCCATGGGGACCACACCTTTCTCCCAGCTAGCGGACGAAATGTGGGCTGTGCAAACACTAAGATTAGAACGGGAAAGTGTCAGTTTGGAGTGCGTGTTGCTTAATTCAAACCAGAGACCAGAGGGAGCTGCACCTGTTGGGACCCTGCCCAGACAGGAAGCAGGTTTTTATTCTGCTGGTTCTCTCCCATCAAAAGCCTCACGAAGGGCCCCAGAAGCCTTTGATGTCTGCAAAATCAGCTTTTGCCTCTCTTCACAGGCCTTGTGCATTGGAGCCTAGAGGCCCCGGGAGCCTTCCCCGAGAGCCCATCCCGGGCCATCCCCGGAAAGCACCACACAGGGTAAGAGGAAGAGAACCCCCAAACCCTAAGTAGTCCTTCTGAGTGAATCCCCCTTTTGATGGTGGGATGGCACTTCCGAGTCGTCCTTTTGCTTAATTCCCCTCCCTGCAAAACAGGCCAGAGTTTCCTGTGGAGCCGGTGAGGACAAGGGCACGCCGCCCGAGTGAGGGCGCCAGCTGAGTCAACAGGGTCAGGCACTTCAGTGAAAATTCCTTTTTTGGAAGCCAGGCGGTGGCTTTCCAGGACTGCAGAATCCTTGGGAAGTGACGCAAGCCCTCAGTCAGGGAGAGGCCCCGCGCTCCGCTCCTCCTCGCTCCTCCTCTGAAGGTGCTAGAAAGACTGGGCTGGACGAGCCAGCGAGATGTGAGCAGTTTGTGGGGCCCTCTCCTTCCTCCTGGAGCATCTGTGCAGCCCCAGCCCCAACCCGCGGAGGGCAGGGCTTTCGGCAGAGACCTCCTTATATAGGAAACGCTCTACTGAGGAGGCTTCTAAGGACTGCACAGGCACTGCCTCTGAGCCTTCTCTGTGGAACTCTCTCTACAGCAGCAGCATCCTATTCTAGAAGGCGACAGAAACGGCAGGGGGAAGGGGGGCTAAAATGGCTATATTGTCACAATGCTAGAGGCAGAGGCTGTGTTTTGAGGAATGCTGTGTGGCTCTTTTACTCTTGCCTCATCGGGCCAGGGAAAGCCTCTCTCAGCAGGCAGCTTGGACCGGTGAGCGCCCAGGACGGAGCAAAGCTGACCTCTGGGACTGCAGCAGGGGCTGTGGCCTGCGTGTGAAGGGAGGGAAGGCCGAGCCCCCCTCCCCGCCCCCCAGAAGGCCTGGGCAGTGGGCAGGAGCCCCACGGATGGTGTGGGGCCCTCTCCGTTGCAGTGACTTTTCACTGTGCCTGAACGGTCAGCCAGGAGAGGAGAGAGGCCTCCGCGCTAACATTTCCTAAAAGGAAATTCACAAATCTGAGTAGGAGTACATTTGTCTCCCGGAGTCTTAGGAGACAAATCGTGCTGCCCCTTATTCTAGTGGAAGCTCCCCCATTTCCTTTGGGGGGGGCACACTGTCCTCACCCCATGTGTGTGGCTGGGGCTGATCCTTCCCTGTCTGCAGGACCAGGTCCGTGGCCCTGTGTGGCACACCCTCTCCCCAGGATGCAACCCCAGGACTTCCTGCTGTGGGGCTGGCATCTCACTTTCGTATGAGGGCTGGCCTGGAGATGATACCAACCCAGAGGAAAGCAGGACCAAGAGATGGAAAGACAGGGGAGCCTGAGGTCGCTCAGTCGGTTAAGTGTCCCGACCGGCCTCAGGTCATGATCTCACAGTTCATGGGTTCCAGCCCCACATTGGGCTCTGTGCTGACAGCTCAGAGCCTGAAGCCTGCTTTGGATTCTCTCTCTCTCTCTCTCTCTCTCTGCCCCTCCCCCACTCACTGCTCTGTGTCTTTCTCTCTCAAAAATTAAAATTAAAAAAAAAAAAGAGAGATGGAAAGACGGATCCCTGGCTACCTTACTTGGGGGCCTGCACTCCCCAGCGCCTGCAGCTAAAGCCACCCGGTGGCCTGGGTCAGCATCCTGCCACTCACAACCATGGGTCCCAACTGACAACCTGGGTGACATTAGGAACTGAAGACGTGGTCCACTAGTGCGGTTTTTAAGCAGTTTTGTGGGGGCTGTTTTGTTTTTTCATTTTTGTTTCTTTAAAAGGCTATAAGCACTGGCTGAAGCCCTCCAGAACTTTAGGTTCTGAAGCTTCTGGGTCCCTCTGGGCTCATTCAAGACCCACAGTAGAACACCCCCACCCCCCCCGGAGTAACATCTGACAGCTCCTTAGCTTACTGGCATCGACTACTAACAGGGACTTAAACATGATCTGTTAGGGCATTCTGGCTGACTTCTGCTTATATGCAGGAGTGCTGTTTGTTGGGAACGTGGAAGAGACACAAGGAAGAATTACCTGTATTAAAAGTAGCTCTTGCGATCGATCGGTTTATTGCAGGAGGTGAGGAGCTGAGAGGCCTAACACAGGTTTGTGCGGCTCCGGGCCACCACACTAGCCTGCCCTTTGGTCCTTCCTGTCCCCACGGAGGCCCCTACGAATCTCCTCCCCTCAGGGCGTCCCCTCCTGCAGCCCCCATTTCGTGTGCCTCCACCCCTCCTCCTTCCCCTGCGTGCCACCCCCCAGTACAAGTGACAGGCGTTGTGCAAGTGCCCGTGGTTTAGAACAGAAGCATCTTCAAAATTCATCATCTGAGAGCGAATATTTGGGTCGAGAGCCGGCTGGGTCCCCTGCAGCGTGCATCCTTATCCACTTGTGAACCCACGTCTGGAGTGTGACCGGGGAGGGCTCTGCTCGTCCATGTCACCCAGCACTTGGAGCATGTACGTGCCGATGTAGATGAGCAACTGTCCGGTCACCTGGGCGGCGTGGGACAGGACCCGCAGCAGGCTCCTGCAACAAAGGGGACGGGGCACAGGTCAGGCTTGGAGCTCTGGGCCAGCGAGGGGCAGACAGTGCGGGAATCCTTCACCTCCCCCCAAACATCCGCTCAGAGCAGGCACCGCTCACTGAAGGAGCCACCCCCCAGCCCGCCAGGGCCTGCTACAGTGCACATGCTGATGCACGAGGCCGAAGACCACCTTCCTTCTAGCCGCTTCCAAACGTGGCCTGTTGTTCAGGAACTAGGAAGCCCTGAGTAGGCTGACGGTGCTCTGGAGAGCACACAGTGAGTCCTGTCCTCTGGCAGCTTGCTTACTCTGGCCACCGTGGGTGTTGGGGCTTGTTACTAAAATCAGGCAAGTCAGGTGTGAAAGGAGAAGCTGAAGGAGACTGATCCTGTGACCCAGTTTACTTAGGGTGGCCGGGACATCCCATCTCGGCCCTGTTGTGGCCTCTACGCCTCAGGGCTGAGGCTGGCATTCCTGTTATTTCAGACTAAAAAAGTGGCTTTGACTCAAATTCTTACTCTCTACCGAGTCCAGAGTTAAAGGATTTCATTCCAGTTTTAAAGACCTATCATGTCACAAGGCCTGGGGGTCAGTTGTGCTGGTCGGGAGAGCCCCCTGGCCCTGGGATCCCACAACAGGACCCTGGTGTGAGGCCTTTGATGTGGGGACTTTGGTGACTTCTGTGGCTGCTTGTGGTGCCATCAGATGTCAGATGGTAAGAATTAGTGACAAGAAGGCCGAATTTGCCTCTTAAGGATTTTGTTGAGGTGGGATTTTAGGTGAGGTTTACTTTCTTCATTATACTTTTCCAAGTTGTTAGAACTCTCCTGTCTCATTTTAGAAAACCAATCAATCAAGCTATTTTCTCCCATCTCAGCCAAAAGAGGAAGCTCCCCCGGGGGGTCAGGTGTTGAGATTTCAACACGGGCCCAGTGACAATTGTCTATGAGTTGGCCATTAATGGTTCTGAGAGGGAAATGGAAGCCATTGAGAAGCCACTGCCTGAGCTCCCTCTGTGCCAGGGCCTGGGGCCCCATCAGAGGAGGCCAATCTCATTTCCAAAGCATTTCCTTCCAAAGCTGCTGTCAGCCGCTGCAACCTTTTTAGACCTTCTGTCTCTCCCCCCTCCATCCATCCCTCCACAGGAAGTGGTTATTTAGAGGATCAATACGAATTTACTAGAGGACAGAAGTAGGTGTGTTTAGAGCCTATGCAATCAAAGCACTTAGGAGCAACCTTCTCTTTTAAAAGATGATGAAACAAAGTCTCAGAGACATTAAGCAACCTGTTGAAGGTCACACAGCTGGCTGCTCAGAGGCAAAGGGCAGGTGTCCAGCCTGGTTGCAACCACAGAGTATTCCTGGTGAACATACAGAATTTGTTCAGAAAGGTGCGGGTATGGATCGGGGATCTGTCTTGCACAGGCTCCCGGATCTGGCAGACTGGCCTCAGCCTGTGGGGCGACAGTGCCCTTGCCAGGGCATGTGGGTATGTGGAAAAGGCACAGGCCCATGCCACCTTGCTGCTAGGTTCAAGTTAGCAGTAATACAGAAGATACCAAAGAGCATTCCTTCGGGGTTCGTGGCTACTCTGTGCAAACCGGGTCAGAATCGCCATGGCTCCGTTTTAGCTGCTATTGCTTAGAAAAAAGATTTTAAAGTGCACAGCCCTAGTTTTTAAAAGAAATTTGGTTCCTTTCCATATTTATTATCTAGTTTTTGATTCCACTTAGTATCTAATGGTCCCTGAAGAAAAAAATGTATATACACCTTGGCTCAAGACTCTCTGTTTTCTGACATAAGTCTGGGTGTAAGAGGAAAAGTACCGTATGACATCGTGAATTAGTGAACGCCAGCAGCTACCAGGCAGGTCAGGGCCCCCGGGGGCCTGGGCTTGGCAGTGCAAAGCAGCAGGCTGGGGATGGCCCAGGCGCAGTTTCCAGAACCCAGTTGACCCCCATGTCTGTTACCTCAGCAGGGCTTTGACTCCCGTACACCGGATGTCGTAGGACACCGAATACATCTCATACATGGTGGCCTTCACGTTGAGGCAGCCAATGACATCCTTGGGATTCAGCTTGTACAAGTCGAAGGTGACTCTTGCTATTCCTGATTTCTTTGGCTGCTGGCGGGCTGGGACGTGGTTACCACCCTAGAACCACGGAGGGAGGAAGAGACTTAAGGAGCATCTCCGGCTATGACGTGCAAATTGTGTAATTCTGGGTTTTTGCTAGTTTTGACTCTTGGTTTAAAATCTGCTGGTGACTGAGCTGCTAATTACCTAAGGCATGGTTTCAGCCCATCAATGTGTTCATACGGCTATCATGTCCAAACCCATTAGAAAGTATCCTTCCCTAAGCTACTTTCAGTTCAGTGACGTGGGATGAGTGCGGTGTGGCTCCGGGGCTGGACTGTAGGGGTTCAGGAGATGGTTGTGTTTGGTGGACACGGACAGTCTCAGGACTGTAGCACCGTTGGCTTAAAGAGGAGCAGGGAGCACTATTTCCACTTTACAAGAGGCTGCCGGGAAGAAAGTTTCAGAATCAAGTGGCTGAAGAAAGGGGCAGGGTGAGAACTTCCCAGGGCTTCCTGTGTTTTCTAGTCACCACCCTGGATGGAAACAGACCTCCTGGGGACATGGGTTACAATCGCCCCTCTAGGTCCTCCTGAAACATCAGTAGAGCCTTTAGGTCAGGGGAGAAAGCCAGAGACCTCTGTCAATCCCCAGGTTTATAAAGAGCACGGTAGCGT
This sequence comes from Panthera uncia, assembly GCF_023721935.1. Lineage (NCBI taxonomy): Eukaryota > Metazoa > Chordata > Mammalia > Carnivora > Felidae > Panthera > Panthera uncia. The sequence goes on along the minus strand of NW_026057586.1, from coordinate 60,930,261 downwards.
CCTCCCCATAGAAAGCTTTGCAGAGAGCAAGAAGAGAAAGAAGCCATGCCAAGGTACAAATGCCAGCCCAGGGGCGACTCTCCCTACAGGCTTGCTTCACACACAGATCTTGTAGTATTCAAATTTACACAATCAGTACAGTTACTACGTCTCCGGAACCTTTGGGGTTGGGGGCAGTTGAGGCTATAAATGTTAAATTCATCAATGCCAATAATCAACTATATGTGAAGTTAAAACATAAATTCCCCTAAAAGTGTCCAAATGCTTCTTGGTGGAGCCACCCTTCTCTCCTCCCACACAGACAGGAGATATTGACGGTAAAACCCACTGTTTAACACACAAGAGTTTCTGCTGCCCCTTTAGGGGGTGCTGTCCAGCAGTTAGGAAACATCATTTTTAAATATTAAGATTACAGGGGCGCCTGGGTGGCTCAGTCGGTTGGGCATCCAACTCTTGATTTCAGCTCAGGTCATGATCCCAGGGCTGTGGGATCGAGCCCCTGCATCAGGCTCTGCATTGAGTGTGGAACCTGCTTAAGATTCTCTCTCTCCCTTTGCCCCTCCCCTGCTCATGCACTGGCTCTCTCTCTAATAAAAAATAATAATAAAAGTAAAAATTAAGATTACAGAATAAAAAGGGGGAATTTTACCTGTAATCCTCCCACTGTTCTTTCTCACCACCTTGTACTCCTTTCTGACATATGGAAGCTTTTATCTTATTCCCCCTAAATGTCTTCCTTAAGTCTGGTCTTAAATCAAAACCCAGCCCTCACAAAGCTAATCTGCTGGTGACCTGGATTTCTCTAACTCGCTGGCTCAAGAAGAAGAAATGATTGCCCCCCTGACTCACCCTGAAAGGGCTCCAGGGTGCTGCTTCCTCACAGGCCTCAGAGGCACTCAGACTGAAGATGCAGGGGGTCCTCTGGTGACTAGTTCTTGGCTGGATGTTCTCATCCGAGTCAAACAAAATTGGCCTCAAACTTAGTGGTTTGAAATAACAGAGACTTAGACCCTTACATTCTGGAGGTTGGCAGTTCACAACGAGCCACCAAGTATGGTTCCTTCCGGAGGCTGCCGGGAACACATGGCCCCCTCACCTTCTCCAGCTTCTGGAGGAGCCCTCATTCCTCAGCTTCTCACATCTCCCCTCCTCTTTCTCTGCTTCTGGCCTTCACTCTGACCCTCCTCTCCCTCTGTGAAGACCCCAGGATGATACCGGTCCCTGGGTTATCTGGGACCGTCTCCCTGGCTCAAGATCCCTAACTTAATCATACCTGCTAGGTCCATTTGCTAAGTAACTCCTCCCTGGACTCCAGGGATTAGGATGTGGACCTCTTTGGGGGGCTATTATACTGCCCAAAACATATTTCTCAAACAAAAAGTTGTCCAGCTCAAGATTGCCTTTTAAAAGATTTGTCTAATGGAGCCTGGGTGGCTCGGTTGGTTGAGCAACTTGACTCTCGATTTCAGGTCAGGTCATGATCTCACGGTCATGAGATTGAGCCCTGCATCAGGCTCCTCACTGAACACAGATCTTACTTAAGATTCAATCTCTTTCCTTCTGCCCTTCCCCCACTCTTGCTTGCTCTCTCTCAAAAAAAAAAAAAAACAAAAATTAAATTAAATAAATAAATAAATAAATAAATGATTTGTCTAATTCACCGCATGCTCTTCTAATCTACTGGCATGATCTCCTCACCTGCTTCAGAGATACTATGTTTTAAATTTTATGTTTTTTATAATTGGTCTATAGTCTTTTTTCCAGTTGGAAAAATGATGAAATATTTGATACGGATATTAGTACACATACTGATCTGTATGTATCATGGGTAGATGATGGGTATACTCACCACTCCAGATAAAATGTTGGCAACCTGTTATCACCCATATGCCTCTCCCCAGTTATATTCTTCCACCTCCCTTCAAGAGGAGACCATCTAAGTTGTGAATCACTCCCTTACTTTTATTTTTAATACACATGAGTCTCAAACATCATATTGCTAATTTTGTACATTTTCGGATTATCTATAATTGGTTAAATGTGGAGATTCCCAAAATGTACGTTGGAGACACCTGAGGTCCAGAGACCCTTTCAGGGGGTTGAGAGATCAAAACTATTTTCATAATAAACACTAAGGTGAAATTTGCCTTTTTTGTTCTCCTTCTCTCATGAGCGGAGGAATTTTCTACTACCCAGCTGAGAAACCTGCGTCACTCAATGAAATCAACATTTTCTAAAGAACCGATGCATGAGGTTATAAAATCATCCCTGGGAAAACGATCCAGCCAAAGCACAAGATAAACCAATGATTCCAATGAAACAGGAAACTTCACTGGTATGCCCTCAGATTCCACACTGCAGCAGCCTTTAGGAAAAGACCACTTAATGGATTTTGGTGTCATATCAAAGAAGAATATCCTCAATGATCTGAAAAGACTATTAAAATGCTCTCCCTTTTCTAACTACATATCTGTGGGAGGTCCCATTTTCTTCCCAAAACAATGTATTACAACAGATTGAATATAGAAGCAGATATGAAAATGTAGCCATCTTCTACTATTTGGTTAGGCATTAAAAAGATTTGCAAAAATGTAAAAACATGTCACTTATTAAATATTTTTGTTTTGGAAAATAGTTATTTTTTTATAAAAATATATAATCTAAGTTAATCAGTACTGGGTTATTATTTTTAGTAATTTAATTTTCAACATTACATTTAATTAAATTTAATTTTAAAATTAAAATTAATTTTAATTTAAAATACGTATTTACAATTTTCTCAGCTTTAATTTCAAATATAAGTAATATCTATATAGCTTATAGTTTCTTAAAAATTTTTTTTAAATGTTTATTTAGTTTTGAGAGAGAGAGAGAGGGAGAGAGAGAGAGAGGGAAACAGTGTGAGTGGGGGAGGGACAGAGAAAGAGGGACACACAGAATCTGAAGCAGGCTCCAGGCTCTGAGTTGTCAGCACAGAGCCCGATGTGGGGCTCAAACTCACGAACCATGAGATCATGACCTGAGCCAAAGTCAGACTTAACCAACTGAGCCACCCAGGCACCCCTATAGCTTATAGTTTCTTAACTTTGGCACTTTGGCATTTGGGGCCAGATAACTCTTTGTCACAGGGGCCGTCCTGTGCCTTGTAGAATAGTTCATAGTATCCTGATCTCCACCCACTAGATGCCACCAGTACCCCTTTCATCCCAGTTGTGGCAACCAAAAATGTCTTCAGACAAGGGGTAAGATCGCTCCCAGCTGAGAACCTCTGATTGATGGATATCTATAGACTCCACTGAAATCCACATAAACAAAAGCTATTTGGGGTCCTCATTAATTTTTAGGAGTGTAAAGGGGTCCTGAGGTCAAAAAGTTTGAAGATTACTTGCTTAATGGGTTATCCTGTGATGTTTTCACTCAACAGAGTTGATGAGATTTATTCATATAGATCCCTGTAGCTGTACTTCATGCATTTTCACAGCCGAAGCATATTCCATTCAATGGATAGTCACCTGTGTATTTATTTACATGTATTTATGTAGAAGCACATGGCTGGGTGTCTGTGTGCTGACTGTACATCTAGGAGAGGGCTTGTCAGGTCATAGGTGGTGCTTCAATTCTATGGGATAAAGGTAAACTGTTTTAAACAGCTGCTGGTGAGAGTGTAAGAGAGTTCATTGCTCCATATCTTAAAAAATGGAAAAAATGGAAAACCCTAATAATACCAAATTTAATTGTGTAAAAGAGTATCTTATTGTGGTTTTAACTTACGTTTTCCTAATCACCAGTGAGGTTGAAAATTTTTTACTATGTTTTACTGTCCATTCTTCAGATACCAGTTCATGTTTTTTTGCCCATTTTCCATTAGAGTGTCCATTGTTTCCATAATTGATTTCTGTGAGTTCCCCAAATTTATCAAATACTAATCTTTTGTTGGGTTATGTTGAAAACACCTTCTGCTCACTTGTGGCTTATTATTTTACATACTTTATTGTATCGTTTGATGAACAAAATTCTTAATGGAGTTGTAATTGTCATTTAAAAAATGGTTTATGCAGGGGTGCCTGGCTGGCTCAGTCAGCATGTGACCCTGGATCTCAGGGTCTTGATTTCAAGCCCCATGTTGGGTGCAGAGCCTACTAAAAAGAAAAAAACAACAACAGCTAAAAAATGGTTTATGTACAGCCTTGTTTAAAACAACAGCAACAACAAAAACATTACACCCTAAGGATGTCAAACATATATTAGACCTTCTCAGTCATGTCTCCAGCTTCCTTTGTGTTTTCTACCTCTACCTTCTTGTGCTACATGATGGGAACCTTCTTGAGACAGATCTTCCAGGTTTTTTCTTATTATCTTCAGTGATGCCTGTCTCTGTTTAATTGTTGTGTTTTTCGCTTCCAGAAATTCTATTTGGTTCTTTCAAGTCTACCTTGTCCTTTTGATTACCTCTCATCCCTTCTTAGTTTTGATTACTCTTTGAACATTTTAAATACACTTATTTTATACTCTGTATCCAATGATTCCAACATCTGAGGTCTTTGGAGGCCTGACTTTATTATTTCTGCTTACTCTCACTTATAGTGCTTTAAGTCCTTACGTTTTGTGATTTGATTCATTCTGAACCTATTTCTCCTGCTGGTTATGTGGGGGCACGGTCAACCCTGGGTCACTGGGGCTGGAGGGAGGGACCAGGTGAGCAAAAACTCAATGAATAAACTCCTTCCACTGATGCCTCCCTTCCTGGGGCTCTGGAAACTAAAAGCTCTCTTGGGTATTTTTGGAATCAGCAGTCCCTAAAACCTCATGAGGGCAGCTGGTGGCCACAGATTCTTGGGAGAGACCTTTAAGATTCTTCTGCTTTATGTGGGCATCTAAAATCTGGCCCCTTACCTTGTGTCAGCCCAAGACTTTGTCTCCTGTCCTGCCAGCACCTGTCAAAACTGCAGCCCAAAGTCACTGAAGTCAGTGGATGGCCATGAGTGAGGTGCTCAGGGGTAAGACATCACTTCTCTAGACTCTGGCTCCCATAAAAGTTTTGGCCTCTGAAGATTTTCCTTTCTGGGAGGTCAGTTAGGCATATAAAATACGTATTAAAATTTTGCTTTACTTTTTTAGGTGTTTTATAGTGGGAAGGTTTTCCAAGATATGTATATAATCTGTAGTTTTCCCGGACATAGAAGTCTTTATTCCATCTCTTTACCTTTCCTCTTTTTTGGTTTGTTTTCTATTTTATTTTATTTTATTTTATTTATTTTTAATGTCTATTTATTTATTTTTGAGAGAGAGTGCAAGCAGGGAGGGAGAGAGAGAACCCCAAAGCAGGGTCCACACTGGCAGCGCAGAGCCCAATGTGGGGCTCAATCCCACGAACCAAGAGATCATGACCTGAGCTGCATGCTCTACTGACTGAGCCAGCCAGGCATCCCTCTGTTTACCTTTCTAAATCACTGTACATTCACACACACACACGTACCTAATTTCACTGGCTGTGTTAGCTTGCTGGCTTCCTGAGGACAGAGACAGTGAATGGTCACCAGGTCAATCTGTGTGCTTTAAAAGGACCCATAGCTACTTACTGGCCTAAACCTGTTTCCCAGAACTGCTTGCTTTAAATCCTATAGCCCAGGTTCACTAAGATGCTAAGTTCCCTAGAAACACATTTAAGAATCCTGTTGAGGGTAGCAGATCCAATTATTAGGTGAATATGAAGTTCATATTCAGAAAGAGGACAAGTCAACACCAAAGTAGGGAATGCACTTTTGTGGGTAAAAAAGTCTGCCCGGTAGCTGTTTGGACAAGTGTTTTTGCTTACCGGTGTCCACCTCTGCCCTTTCTCCAAGATCATGAAATGTGTGTTGTCTCCTAAGGTCTGAAAGAACTCTTCCGTATCCACCACGGTTCCGTCTTCCTCCAGCACCAAAGTGACCAGTCCGCTGGTGATAACTAAGGCATCCAGGGTCTAGATTGACAACACATCAGAGACATGGAATAAAGAAAGAGATTCCATTTTGACCACTCAAAGCCATTGACTAAGTTATAGATTCAGAAGTGATCTGATTTTGCTAAAACTTTAATGATAAAGATCTACCTTCATTGGCATCTCGGACTCAGTCTTGGCTTGGAAAAAGAAAAGATTTTTAATGGACCAATCTTCTTCAGAGATTTCAAGGACATGAGATAAATGAAGACACCGAATCAAATTTAGAGTTTCTATAATTACTCACTTATTTTGCCAAATAAAATGAAGAATGCAACAGAATGATATTTAAAGAGCCTTAGGCTCACATCACATATCTGACCCTCTCTTGCTTCAGGGTCTGCATGTTGGATGTTCATTTCTTTTTTCCACAGGTGTCTCTGTCTGGGTTATGCTTCCATAACCTGACTCCACAGACTCCAGAGAGTCTGTGATTCTTCCTTATTTGGTGATCTAGGACACTGTTTTAGATTAAGGACTATTTTTCTCCGGGCTTTATAACCAAAAACAGATTTCCAAAGGCTGCTGCTTCCCTGTATTCTCCCTTGTCAAAGAAGAAAGGCTGTATTATCAATTGATGACTGTTTTTAAGGCTTTTGTGTCTGTAGCTAAATCTTTTATGGTACAGAGATGTAATAATGTTCCCTTTCATTCTTTTCTTCTCCCCTCAGACTCTCCAAGGCCATGACAGTGGCATTTCTGTCTCTGCCCTGGCTTAGTATCTAAGCCCATAGCCCTGCATGCGGTCAGGGGCCCTCCTGTGAGGGATGGGAAAGCCCCAGGGTTCCTGGCACCTTGCTAAGAAGCTCCTTCAGACTGTTGGCCATCACCCCTCGCCGGCTGCTTCTGTCATGGTTGGAGACCCGGAAAGGGCGAGCTGAGTGCATGAGGGGGGTTAGCAGGACTTTCTTGGTCTGTGATCCCATAAATGTCAGGGGCCTGGAAATGGAGGAGAAAAGTAAAAAATATCTTTGACATTATCTTCAAAAAAGGAATCTTCAAAGAGGGGTTTGAAGTATACAAATTAAAACAGTTTTCATATTTGCATCTGAAAGAAAGAAAATTGGGGATCATTGAAAATCCTGATATCCAAGAAACAAATAACACAAACAATTAAAAACCACAGCCATCATTATGCCCATTTTACTAGAACATTCAAAGTCCTTGTAGTAAATATGTGAGAAAGAAGTGGTAAGAGCATCAAACTCAAAAAAGAAATAAGAATTCGATTTTGCAAACATGAGTTTTATAGCTGAAAAGTCTTTTTTTTTTGCCTAACGTTTATTTTTGAGAGAGAGCGACAGAGCACAAGCAGGGGAGGGGCAGAGAGAGAGGGAGACACAGAATCTGAATCAGGCTCCAGGCTCTGAGCTGTCAGCACAGAGCCTGACTCGGGCTCAAACTCACAAACTGTGAGATCATGACCTGAGCTGAAGTCGGACGTTTAACCGACTGAGCCACTCAGGCACCCCTATTGCTGAAAAGTCTTAAGAGGTTATGAATTAGCCAAGTAGTTAAAGAATTAGGTACACACACAAAAGTTACATATTGTAAAACTAAGCCAGGAATCGAAAATCCATATAGTAGTCACTAGAGCAATAAACTAACATTTAGAAATTAACTTAGAAAAGATGAGGAACAACAGAACACTATAATAATTGTTGTTGGAATAATGAGAAGGAAAGGAACTTTGGGCCATATGTCACATGACACTTTGGAGTAAATTCCACATTTAACAAAGAATTAATTTAAAGTTTCACTATTAAAAAAACTAACACAGGGGCTCTTGGGTGGCTCAGTTGGTTGAGCATCCAACTTCGGCTCAGGTCATGATCTCACAGTTCATGAGTTAGAGCCCTGCGTCAGGCTCTGTGCTGACAGCTCAGAGCCTGGAGCCTACTTCCAATTCTGTGTCTCCCTCTCTGCCCCTCCCTCATTTGCGCTCTGTCTCTGTCAAAAATAAACATAAAAAAATTATTAAAAAATAAAACAAACTGACACAGAGAGGGAAAATAATGAACAAAACCAAATCAAGACAATTTTCTGAGGGAAAAAACCTCCAACCTTTGGTTGTCAAATTATACATACATACATATTATATATACATATATGTATATGTACATGTATATATATGTATATTATATACATATGTATATTATATATGTATACATATAATATATACATATTCTATACATATAATACATATACAAATACATATAATATACATATAATATACATGTATATAATATGTATGTATGTAAATATTTATTATACATTTATGTATATATATAAAATGGGTGATAAATGAGAAGCTTACTGCTTTAGTAGTTATTTAACACTTTTTTAAGATTTCATTTTTTTAATTATTTTTTTAAATGTTTATTTATTTTTGAAAAAGACAGAGTGTGAGTGGGGGAGGGACAGAGAGAAAGGGAGACAGAATCTGGAGCAGCCTCCAAGCTCTGAGCAAGCTGTCAGCACAGAGCCTGACATGGGGCTCGAACCCACAAACTGTGAGATCATGACCTGAGCCGAAGTCGGACTCGTAACTGACTGAGCCACCCAGGCGCCCCATGGAGCATATGAGGCTTTTGATGACAATTAAAGAAATGCAAAACCACCTTTGACACACCAGTGCATGCTTTCAAACACACATGCAAGAAGTGATTTAAAAATAACTCCAGGGGCGCCTGGGTGGCGCAGTCGGTTAAGCGTCCGACTTCAGCCAGGTCACGATCTCGCGGTCCGTGAGTTCGAGCCCCGCGTCGGGCTCTGGGCTGATGGCTCGGAGCCTGGAGCCTGTTTCCGATTCTGTGTCTCCCTCTCTCTCTGCCCCTCCCCCGTTCATGCTCTGTCTCTCTCTGTCCCAAAAATAAATAAAAAACGTTGAAAAAAAAATTAAAAAAAAAAAAAACTCCAATAAGGGGCAACAGATGTGCCTTGCTGGTGGCACTAGGAGCTGGTTCAGTCTCTTTGGAGAATAGTCTAGAAATGCGTAGTTTTCACCCAGGACGGTGGGCTTTTTAAATTTAGGGATATACCCGCAAAGAAATTATTGGAAAGAATATCAACATAAGTTATCAATAGTTCACGTGGCTCTTGCTTCATGTCAGGTGCTGTGAGAAGTGACACATGACCTCACTTAATCTCCCCCAGGCCCCGAGGGATGAGAGCCTACAGCTGCACTGGCCCCACACCTAAACAGTATCCTACCTACTGCAGGCACTCAAGTCGTTGTTGACGATCTGGACAAATACTTGTAGAGTGACATTCAGAAGAATGAAACGAAGGGTCTTATTTTTAGGACAATCTTACAGAAGATACAAAGTGAGGACATCACTGATTTCTGACACATAAAATGGACCGTCTAGATTAACCCCATGAAGGCTAAAATTGTAGGGGCTTTTATACTATCACCTAGGATTTAGCACTTTATTTTATACATATCCAAACACACATACCTACACACATACAGTCACACACATCCACACATACATATTGCCATTTATTTATCTAAGCTTTATTTTCCCAACTAGATTGGAATTTCCTTCAGGGAAAAAGCTTCTCTGTTGTATCTCCCATAATGCCTAGATTAGTGCTAGGCAAATAGGTTTTCAATAGTATGTGTTCTAACTTGAAGTTCTACAAATGGACATAAGTGAAAATTCAATGATCTAGCAAGTAATTTTCTATATGAGAAACTGATAGTGTAGTAATGAACCGGCTCTCAAAAACCATCAGGTTAAGTTCATGCTCATAGCATGACCAGCCAGTTTCAGTGAGTATCTACATATTATCCTTGGCAAAAAAAAAAAAAAAAAAAAAAAAGGGGGCATTCTAGGAATCAGACCCAGATTGTTAGTTAGCACAGGTTTGGTCTGAAGTGTATTCAGCTAGCATCATATTAGTGCTTCCTAACTGCTTGCATCCAAGCACTTGCTATGGCCAGCTTATGCTAACTTTTTATACATACTAACTAATTACCATCACAACTTTACAAGGAAAGTATTACCCCATTTCCCAGATGGGAAAACCGAGGCTCGGAGTGGTTTCTCAAGGTCACTCAGTTAACAAGGAAATGAAGTAGGACATAATTATCTCTGGACTTCTAACCTCAAGCAATAAACATCACTTAATCATCAGTCTGGGGCTGCTCTGGTTGAAAGGACCACAGTGGTCTCGGTGAACACCGACAGCTCCTTTCCCATCTAGGCCGCCAGAGTCACTGCGTTATTTGTTCCTAGTGAGGCAATGGCAAGGGGACTGTGGCAGGTTACTGGCCTCTGATGCAGGCTCCCCATTATATTGATCAGAGAGCCACCAGATGAATCCAAGCCTTGAGCTGACACAGCGGTGGGGCTGGCACACAGCCTCTGAACTTTTGCCCTGATTACAAGGAGTTACACCAGGTTCCTCGGTTACACAACCTGACAGACAAGATGCCCACATTCTGCTGAGCTGGTGCTACAGAGCCCCCTGCTCACAGTCCTGTCTCTGGTGATCTGGTAGATGGGGCAATGAGGATTTTACCTAAGATGCTTCACACTGAGAACTGGCTTTGTTGGCAACCTAATCATGGCACCTGAAACTTAAACTCGACGGTGAAGTCCGTATGAGGAGGAGAGAGAGACTAGTTCTATTCTATGCCAGACCTGTGCGCATTAGTGCATTACCTAATACCTTGACAAGACAGGCACGTCAGATGAATAAAAGTGAGGCTCAGGAAGTTAAGAAATGGATAAGGTCAGAGTTAGCCAGTGCTAGAACAGGGGTTTGAACCCAGCTCCCACTTTTGTGCCACGGTGCCTGCTCTACAAGGTGAAAAGCCTCCTATGATGCAGAGGAACCCCGGACCCTCACCAGCATGAGCCTCTCTTCCCCCTGCAAAGCAAGAACTCCTTGCCGTTGTCCTCGAGCCCTTCTAGAATCTGTACTCACTGAGGTCAGGGTCTGTCTGTACATTTTTTACTTCCCCACAGCACCTAGCCTGCCATTGGCACGCGATCAATTCACTGAGTAAAAGACAGGCTAGGACAAAAATCTGAGAAATGGGTGAACAAAGTTCATGTGCTGGAATCTTAGGTCCAGGTGCTAGAGGCCAATGACACACCTTGTGGGCATGAACAGCTTTGACCTAGTTAGTTGTGGTCCTGTACCTCCTCATTGGATGCGAACGATCACGCCTCAGTAAGCACCACTGTTCCAGTTACGTACTACAGTTGATTATACAAAGTCCTTATTGTCTTTTAACTTCTGGACTAGATAAGTGTTGGCAGTCATTTCTGGTCCTCTCCCCACGCTGCCCTCAGGACAGCCATCCTCAATAAAAAAAGATACGCACCATATTGTTCTTCTTACCCATTATGTTTCCTTAACCGGGCACTGGGTCATTGTTGGAGAAAAGGCTTACGGAGCACACCTAAAAAAAAATCCTTGAAGACAAGAAAATTAAATCCTGCCATTCTAGGAAGAGGATGAGTGATCTGACGTGTCAAATTATACAAGATCCAGGCTATATTATAGATAATATAAAAAGGAGTTAAATGAAATTTTATGTACATGAAACCTATTTAACAACTATTATAGGAGTATTTATTTTTTTTTTAGTATTTATTTATTTTTGAGAGACAGAGCATGACGGGGGGAGGGACAGAGAGAGAGGAGACACAGAATCTGAAGCAGGCTCCAGGGTCTGAGCTGGCAGCATAGAGCCTGATGCGGGGCTTGAACTCACAAACCGCGAGCTCATGAGCTGAGCCGAGGTCAGACGCTTAACGACTGAGCCACCCAGGCGCCCCCAGGAATATTTACTTTGCTCCAGCTAAAGGAGCAGCAAAGCAACTAGCTAGCTAAATGAAGAAAGCAAGGTATTGATCCAACCCACTCCTGGTCCTCTTAATAGGATATTTTATGTCACTGGCTATTAGTGCAAGATCTAAAATGTCTTGTTCTTCTCCCCTCAATATTTTAATATATCCAAGTTGAGACAGGAGCTCGGAGAAGCCTTAGACAGCACACACTGGTCACCCTCCCATCCTGGGAAAGTGCAGACAACCATATAAGCAGGAAGGAAATAGCTCACTAAAAGGAAAAGAAAAACCAGGAAACAGGTTGTTCAAGGAAACAGATTGTTTCGGGGAAACCGAGACAAAAAGAGTAGTCAGGCTTCACAGAATATTCTTAAAAACTGTGAAGAGGCATATCTCCCAGAAGTGAGGGAAACAGAAGCCTTTGTATTTTTCCCCAAGTGAACTGAGAAGTCTCGACTTAGCAAAGTGTAGCAAATAAAGCAACAGGCCACAGACTGACAGCAGAGGTGAACTTCACTCCAGTGAAAGGAAGCTAGCCTCCATGAGTCATAAACAAGCATGTTTTTATGCCACTGTATGGACCGATGTTTATTCCAGAAGTGGAATAAGAAGGAAAAGGGCAGGCCTGGGAACAAAGCCTCCCCCAGAGAGAAATAATTTGGGGTCAGCAGCGATGAGGTGGCTCCATGAGGCCCTGTAAGGTACTGCCCCCGGGGAACATTCAGAGAGAAGGGCCCCTCATTTCCTTGTTAGGTAGAAAGGAGGAACCCACGTGAGAGAACGCGCACAAGCAGGTACGACAAGCCAACCGCCCACTACTACCAAAGCCTAGGGACAAGGAACACCTTAAGAAGGGAAGTGGTGATGTCAAATGCAACAATGCAGAGAAACAGACGGGACGGAAAACAGACGGGACCCATCCGGCCTGGCTGGGTCTCAGTGATTGGTCAGGAGGGTGCAGGGTCTAACCCACTGGCAGAAGCTGGAGAAGCTTCAGCCTCAGTGATGACTCCTCCTTCCCCAGCAGTGCGGGAGCCACGTGACGGGCTACACACATTGGGATGTCTGCCCCACAGCGACTGCGGCTGGCTCACATCTGTGCCTTGACCAGCCTAGAGAAATGCTTGATGTAGTAAGAGTATTTTCAGTATATGACCATGAAGTCTTTGAACACTTGGAAATGTTATTAAAATAACAGTTTAGACCCAGGAAGGAGTAAGCATCAGTAACCTGGGAGATTTACTTGTAGAAAATGCAGTTCCTCGCTTATAACAAAAAGACAGTGGTAAAATGTGTACTGAAATGCCAGCTATACAAAACCTAGAGTTCCTGGTTCAAGGAAAGGAAAGATGTACCAAATGGCAACAAAAACAGCAATTTTGCACACAGTATAATACATATCAGCTCTGTAACAACTTCAAGGTCGGCATGAACGTTAGCACGGACAGACACAATGGCTGAGTGGCTTTGCCTATGACAACACACACTGGTATGGACATCCTTGACGTCTGGAGCTCTGCTGAGGGACCTCAGGCAGCTTTCGCCCTGACTAAGGCCTCGAGGGATCACAGATGATTAACAAACTAATGACTAGTTTAAGACTTTAGGATTGCTGACCTTAAAACATGATGTATATGTGGATGAAGTTTTTTCTTTGGCAAAATGCAATCCTCCACTAATAAAAGAGTTAAGTCCGGCTAGTTTAAATTAAGGAACACGGAGGAGGCAGAAGTCCAGCAAGACTGTAACTTACAAACATGGCCTTTACCCTGTCTGTGGCTCACATGGGTCTTCAGCCTTGACGCAGTTCTAAAGAAGGGCAGGGAAGGACAGGGTTTTCCTTTCAACAAGTAATATGGATCCTTTTTCTTCCAGTTTCGTTTGGAAGCAGGTAGATTCTTGAAAGAACTGCACTGTGCGTCCCTGACAAATAGTCACTCACGTTTAGAGTTTGCCAAGCTCAGAAGGAGTGTGTCTTTGAGTAGACATTTCCTTACGTTTTGACCTGCCCACATTTCACAAGCAAGTCACTTTCATACACACTTGACCCAGTGGAAACCTTACACAGATGCACTTTGGATTTTGGTAACCTGTTATAGGGATCAGGTGGAAGGGCAGGGTCAGCCTTAATTCTGAAGGCTCTGCCTCCTCCTTCTCCTCCAGGCAATACCAGCCAGGAATCAAGGGTGCCTTCTTAGCAGTCCTTAAATCAGCCTGCCACCTCCTCAGGGTTCACAGAAGTGGCTGAATGGGTATATTTGCATATTTGAGGGGGAGAAGTGCGGAGGATTGATTCTAAACTGCTAATAATTGTTACCCCCTGGGAGTGGGATTGTGGGGGGCAGGGGGGGTTGCGGAGAACAACAAGGAAACCCAGGGCTCACCTTCATGCTGACATGAGTTAGGGAAGATGCAGGAAACAAGTCTGTTTCCCACCTTCCCTGGTTCCTTACTACTTGACTTCATTGTTTTTGTTTTTTAAAGTGAAAGCCCAGTGTTGTTCATTCAGACAGACCGCCTTTACATTTTGGAAGCTTTCTTTCTTTCTTTCTTTCTTTCTTTCTTTCTTTCTTTCTTTCTTTCTTTCTTTTTAACGTTTATTTATTTTTGAGACAGAGAGAGACAGAGCATGAACGGGGGTGGGTCAGAGAGAGAGGGAGACAGAATCTGAAACAGGCTCCAGGCTCTGTCAGTACAGAGCCCCCACACGGGGCTCAAACTCACAGACTGCGAGATCATGACCTGAGCCAAAGTCTGACGCTTATCCACTGAGCCACCCAGGCGCCCCTGGAAGCTCTTTTTCTAGCCTTGAGGGTTGCGCACGGCAAGTTCAGCTCCATAGATCGCACTAGTTTGTAAAGTGATTCTCCCTCCCCACCTTGCCCCTTCAACCCACCCTGTCCCTCTGCTCTTTGGTACAGATGGGAATCACCTCCGAAACCTGCATTTTAAAGAACTCAAAGGGCTTCTCTATCCTTTTTGAAGTACTTTGAAGATCTTTAGAGAAGCACTATCCCTTCCATAAGTCTATACTTGAGAATTACTTCCATGCAATATTTGTAGGATTTTATCAGCAAGGACGAGTTTGGGTACGTCAAGATATGAGGATGAATGACAGCTGAGGGGGGGGGGGCGGGGAAGTGTTGCGGTGCCATCAACCCCCCAGCGGGTGGTGAGACCCGGGAAGGGAGCGAAGACTAAGAAGCCTCGGAAGGCACCTGGTCCCTCCCTGGGCAGCGTCGGCGCTCTCAGATGCGGCGAGGAGGGGTAGCGCTTCCCCCCATACATCCCGTTACAAGCCTGGGTGGGCTCATCAAGCAGGGGTCTGGGAGCGTTCAGAGCCCGAGGGGCGCTCTCTGCTCAGCCCACCCTCCCCTTGGAGCCCAGAGCCCGCAGCCCGCGATCGCCCTTAGGGGTAAGCCTGGCCCATCCCAAAGCCGCCGAGCGTCCCCACCAGCAGCGCCCCAGCTCCGGTCGCGACCCCGAGGTCCCCCTGAAGCCCGGCGCGGGAGCACCGTGGAGGCGTTGCCCGGGTTTCCCAGGACCGGGCCCTCGGTTGCCCCGGCGGCTGCAGCAGCATCAAGAAATTCAGCCACTCCCGCACTCACCACTGTCACCTGTTCCGTCGATGCCCGCGCACCTCGGGAGCGCCACACCTGGCACTTGCGGCCAGCTGGAGGAGGGGGAGGAGAAGCGCGGCCTGCTCGGACTCTGCACCCCCGCGCAGCCGCTGGGCGTGTGGGCTGGGACTGGGGCCTCGGGGCGCTCGGGTTGCTAGGCGCAAGAGGTGCTGGGGGGTACCGGGCGCACGGGGGACGAGAGACGCAGGGAAATGAGGGACTCACTGGGGTGCCAGGCACAGGGGGATGCAGACCTTTCAGAGCGCAGGGGGGCGGGGGCTCAGGGGGATGGGTGGCGCAGGGCCGCGGGGCGCAGGCGTGGCCCAGAGCCTGGCTGGCGCTGCACTCGCCTGATGAGGGCTCCGGCGTAGTCCCGGGCGGTCTCCATCGCTAAGGTCCCCCTCCCAGGCTCGGCCTCCGCCGCCCGCGCCCTCCTCTTAAAGCGCCGCCACCAGCCCCGCCCCGGCCGGCCCGCCCCGCGCCGGGCGAGGACCTTGGCTAGGGGCTCACCTCTGCAGAAGGTCGTGGCTGCGCCTCCTGGGAGAGCGCCCGGGTCCGTGCCAGTTCCGGGCCCCTGGAGGGGAAGCGGTTCTCGCAGACCGCTGCAGAGGACGGTCCCCACGACTCTCGAGACCCACCAGCTGCTCCGCGCGTCCCCTAACGGTCGTTGTTAGCCTGTTCGCCTTGCACATTCTGAGATGTGAGGCAGCCTGGGCGGCGTGGCTGTGGCTGTGAAAAGGCAGATGTGTTGCTTTCAAACCCATGGGGGCCACGGGCGGAGGGGCGGGGGTGGCGGTGGAATGAGGTGAAGGATGAGTTACTCCCAGGGCCGCACTGGGTTGGGCGCCCGGGCTGCAGCCCCCGACCGACGTCCCGCTCCAAGCTCAGCAAGCCGGCTGGCAAGGCGAGGAAGTGGCCGCAGACACCTGGACACAGCGCCCTTTAGATTCTCGGGAAGTGGGGCCGGGGAGTTGGCTCCCTTCCTGTTAGGTGCTCCGCGGCTGTTCTGATGGGCATTTGGGGGCAGTAAGAAGGGTGTTTAGAATGCAGGAGTAAACGGACCGTTGGACTTGGTTAACAATCTTTTAGCTATAGGGAAGAGACTTTCTCAGAGTAAGGGAGGCAACAGAAAAACCAAGCCAGGGCTGAGGGAGATTTTGTCGGCCTCCTGCTTGCGCAGATAATCGTACCAGAAGATGCAAGTCGGCTTGTTTGGGACCTCAGAAGAGGGCAGGGGGGCGTGTCAGGAATTCCACGGAGCTCTACCTGCAAAATCAAAGAAGTCTCACGAGCAGGTTAAGGAGTGAAACAGTCCCTCAATTCCAGCCCCTTCAAAGGCAGAAACTTTCTGGGATATAGAGTTCCTAGTACATACTGTCCTGCACATGGTCAAGTGACTGGTTCCAGAAATTGTTAGTAACTGCTGACTGCCCTGTTGTGAGTGGTAGCCTGACCTGTGCCTCCCATCACCTGACTCACCTTGGTTTTAACACATTGCCTAACACATGGCTCCTTCTGTCTGCATCCTTCAATTTAGCTCACAGAAACAAACACACATTTCTTCCCCTTTAGGGGCATGGGGATCAACATACCAACACTCATTTGACTTGCCTGAAGGTGTGTTGAAGCCAAAAACAATTTCCTTCCAGAGTCCTGGACTCCACAGGGCCTTCTGGGAACTCTCCAGGCCCAGGCCACAGAGCTGTGTTTTCGGCTCAGTGCCACTGGGGCTGGACAGGGTCTTAAGACTGATCATTAGGGGCGCCTGGGTGGCTCAGTCGGTTAAGCGTCCGACTTCGGCTCAGGTCACCATCTCGCGGTCCTGGAGTTCGAGCCCCGCGTCAGGCTCTGTGCTCAGAACCTGGAGCCTGTTTCAGATTCTGCATCTCCCTGTCTCTCTGACCTTCCCCCGTTCATGCTCTGTTTCTCTCTGTCTCAAAAATAAATAAAAACGTTAAGAAAAAAAAATTAAAAAAAAAAAAAAGACCGATCATTAGTGGCTCCTTCCACGGATACTCTGCTGTGGCCTGAATGTTTTTGTCCCGCCCCCAAATTCATATATTGAAGTCCTAATACCCAATGTGATAGTATTAGAAGGTGGGACTTGGGGGGGGGGGTACTTCAGCTATGAGGGTGAAGCCCTCAGGAATGGGATTTGTGCCTTCTGAAAGAGGCTCCAGAGAGATCCCTAGGTCCTTATACAGGGGGAGGACACAGCAGGAACCAGGAGGAGAGCTTTTGCCAGAACGCAGCCAGGCGGGCACCCTGAGCTCAGACTTGCAGCGTCCAGAACTGTGAGCAATACATTTCTGTTGTTTATAAGCCATCCATTCTGTGGTATGTTGTTATAGTGGCCCACGTGGGCTAAAACACACCCCTGGTCTGACAGATGAGAAAGGGGGTCCAGGCAAGTCAACTCAATTCACCTTTTTTTAAAGAAAAATTTATTTACTTTGAGAGACAGAAAGAGAGAGCTGGGGAGGGGCAGAGAGAGAGGGAGAGAGAATCCCAAGCAGGCTCCACACTGTCAGCGCAGAGCCCAACATGGGGCTTGGTCTCACAAACTGTGAGATAATGACCTGAGCCGAAACCAAGACTCAGATGCTTAACTGACTGAGCCACCCAGGCGCCCCTCAATTCACCTTTTAGAAAGCATTTTATTTTGAAAACTTTCGAATATAAAGACATATAGACAGAACACTACATGAGCACCCCATCGCCTGGATGCAGCCACTGGTAACGTTTTGATACGTTTGCTTGTTATTTATATGTATTATTATTGAACCCCTTCACATAACATTCTTCAGCTTGTGTCTCTGAAGAAGCAAGGACCTTCTCACACATACCACAGTGACATTAGCACTCCTAACAAAATAAAAATGATCTCTTAAGAGCACCTAATACTCAGTCTATAGTCAAGCTCCTGACCATCCCAGTTGAATGACACCTTATATTTAAGGCACTTTGCCGTGCCCAAGATACAAGTGTATTAGACCTGTTCTGGAACAGTGAAGGTCAAGGTCACAGATCTTGACACACCAATAACCAATCATATTTCTACGGTCTAGAGAGGCATCTGGATCCAAAGGCACTTAGTGTGGACTTGTTAATATTTGATGAATGGATGAGGAACTATGTTAGTAGTAATTTGTGAATGCAAATTGCAAAGGGAATAAACGGATGAATTCTTCCTGAAGGGTGTCCAGAAAGGAACACTGGAGCTGAGGCTTGAAGGGTGACAGAGCAAGTGGGGCACGGGGGGCTATTGTGACTATTCTGCCTTACTTGGCATGTCTGGGCTTCTGGGTGGGTGGGTGGGTGGGGGGTTCTAGAAGAGAACGCTCAGGGCAGCCATGCCGGAGTGAATTTGCACAGCTCCGAACGCACAGTGGCCGTCGCCCTGAGTGGGGAACCAGCAGAGGTGACTGCGTGACCTGTTCAGACATAGATTTGAGAAGACCACTCTGGGGTGGCTCAGGAGCCAGACTGGGGCCAGGGGACATGTCAGTGATCCATGTGACATATGTCAGGGGTGAGACCACTGACATTGGCTCTGGGGGTGGGGGCAGGGGCTGCCAGGGAACATTTCACAGGACCTGATGATGAACAAAAAGGAAAGCAGCTGGAGAGACTCCGATATTTTTAGATTGGATGACTGGAGAGGCAGTGATGCCCTTACTGGGAGGAGAAACACAGGAGGGGGAGCAAGGTTGTGGTGGAGATTGAGATTATGCTACAGCTCACAGGCCCGCGGACCATACTGGGCAGAGATGTGGGGTGGACCCACGGCCTGTGGCCCACATTCAGATGGAACTCAGGGAGAGGTCCCGGCTGGCAGCCAAGGCCGGCCGGCTACCATTGCTCCCAAGTGGGAACCTGAGCCATATGAGTGTGGGGGTGTGTAGAGAGGGAGAGGAGGGCAGAGGCATGTTGTGCTCATAAGCATGTGGCAGCCAAGCTCAGGAGCCAACAGAGAAGAAAGTGAGTGACAGGTTGCAGGTGCCGGCTGGTGCCTTTCCAGCACATTTCCAGCCACCAGCTCTGACACAACTAAGCTCCTTTCTCATTCAACACCATTTAACGCATCTTTATTGAGCAACTACTATGTTCCAGTGCAACTAAGATCAGAAATCCCATGTTTTGTGCTGACTTCAACCACTGTTTGTCGAGAGTCCCTATAGAGTCTGTGTGCAGTTCTCCTCAGGGCGACTTCCAGAGTCTGACCTCCCTGGTTCCCTGCAGCTGCCTATGGGGGTCCTTGCAGCCTGGTCTCACTTCTTCTCCAAGGTGGGGCATCCCCCTTCCTCTCAGAGTCCTGGCCGAGAGCCTGTTCTGGAGCACAGCTTCCTAGCCCGGCCTTACCTCATTCCAACGTGACTGCGGGCAGGTCACCTAACATCTCTCAGGCTGTAGATCCTCATTGGTAAAAAGGTGCAGGGCTCTCTCTCTCCTCAGGCTGGGAGAGAATTGAGTCCTGTAAGGGAAAGCCTGGCCCAGCCCAGTGCCCGGGCCAGAGTGCTCTATCAGTGTGGGTGACCAAGGCCACTGCGATGCAGGTGATGGACAGTTGGAGTTCAGCTCCCAGCCAAGGGTCAATACCTGATACAGAAGCTGCTTCTCATTTATCAGGACTATATTATGGAGAACATAGATGCTTAAAGCTCAGGGAAACTTGGGCAGGCATCTAACCCGATTTCTGTGTTGTTTTTTTTTTAATAACAACGTGGATAAAACAATGAACACTGGGTCAGAACCCTGGCCTTGCAACCTTCAGATTCTGTGATTGTGGGCAAGTTTTCTCGGCATTTCTTTTCTTGTTATGAGCTTCACTTTCTTTATTTCTAATAATCCCTGACCATCTGTATTCCTTACCAACTCTCAGTGGGTTGCAATGTGGATTAAATGAGATAAACTTTTGAAATACATTGTCAGCTGTCAATCACTAAAAAGTGTTAAGGTCTTATAATGGCATTGATAAGGAAATTGAGCCCTGGGAAAGGGCTAACTCTAAGACTATTGACCACATAAGCAGGGCATCTTCTGAAGAACTTTCAGGAAGGCAAAGAATTTCGTTCAGTTTGCTCCACTATTTCTCATAGCCAAAGTGCCCAGTGTTCTCTTATTTCCATATTGCTTCCCAGTAAACTCACGTTGGAAACACACACACACACACACACACACACACACACACACCATATATTTATTCATGCTAAGGTGTAAATGATTGCTATCCCACTCAGCAAACATTTACTGAGCATCACACGTGTTATTCCCCGCCCCCACCCCCAACCCATTCTCTGCTTTTCTTTGCCCAGCCTTGGGCTCCAGGATGCTGGCCCTTGGGATTGCACTAGCAGCACCTTGCCCTTTGGCTTCTAATTGGTTTCATTAATGGAAAGCACTGGTGGCCTTTTTCTAAAATTAAAAACAATTGTATTGCATAATAATATGCATATGGTAAAGTGCACAGTTCTTTGTTTTACAACTCATAGAATTTGTATGTTTATAAGACGCTCAGATCAAGATCAAGAATATTTGCAACACGCCAGTAGGCTCCTCTTGCTCTTTCGTGGCAGTAACCCCCTCCTTGCCCCGCCCCAGCAATAACATTATTTTGGCTTCTATCACCACAGATTAGTTTTGCCTGCTTTTGAATTTGAGATAGATTGAATCCTACAGGATCTTCTCTTTTATACTTGGCTTTATTTGCTCTGGATCGTGTCAGTGAAATTCATCCACGTTGTTGCGTAAATTAGCAGTTTGCTCATTTTTTATTACAACCAAGTAGAATTGCATTGTGTATTCCAGTTTCTGCCATTGGAACTGGGCTTTCGAAATGAGTAAGAAGCTACCTTCCCTTTAGGAGCTCACCCTGAGGGCACGGACGTGTCTACAGACAATTACAACACAGGGTGCCATAGGAGGAGGGAGGAGAGCATCCATTTTTTCCCTCAAGGAAAGCAAGGAGGATTGTAGAGAGGGGAGCAGAGTCTTAACAGTATGGAGTTGTCTAGAAAAAAGCGAAGACCATCCAAGGGACATAAATAGCAAATCTAAAGACATGGGCACTCTACATAAAGTGGGTCGTTTAGAAGGATGGAGGGCAGAGCAGAGGGACAGAGGGATGTGTGGGGAGGGGACACATTTGAACAGAGGGAAGACTTTGTAAATCTCAGGAACACAGTTCGGATGGAAAGATGTCCTCTCTCAGGAACAGGCAGGAAAGTGATTTGGGGCTTGTACATGAGGTCTGCCCAGGGCATCTGTATTTCCACCAGTGCAGGTGTCGGGTTCTAGTGCCTTTGAAGCCAAGTCACAAACACAGAGAACTCTGCCTTATTCATGAGCCGGCTAACAAAGATTCAAGGTGAATTTTCACAAAACCAGGGAGCATTGCTTGTGGGCAACTAAGCAGTCTTTTTTGCACATTTTAACGAGACCAGGAATCACAATTAGGAAAGATCAGACAGTTACATTTTTAGTGAGGAGGGCAGGGCTATGGATGGGGCGTCAGCCAATTCACACTTGAAAGTCCCAGGGGCTGCTGAGCCCCCTGGTATGGAAGGGGTGTCCAGAAAGCCAGAGCTTGGTCCTTCTTCAGTTCTCGGGAACACTGTGGGGTGTGCCCCAAGTCTGCCACTTGCTGGGAGTGAGACCCTGGACAAGCCGCCCAGCCCACCTGAGGCTTAGCTATGGTGACTCAGAACTGGCTGGCTGGGGATTCATCTGCCCTGCATGCCAGGTCTGAAGGCAGAGCCCTGGGTCTGAGTGAGGAGCCCTCAGTCTGGACAACTGTTTCTGCAGCTAGATTAAAAGTGCTTTACATTCTGGAATGGGCATTAAGGTTTTCATGATTTCTTGTGTAGCAGGAAAACCTCAGTGTTGAGTTACTGCCTGCCTGTGACATCATGTCATCCCAAGGCAGTGATTCTCAACCTTTTGGGGTTCAAGATCCCTTAAATAGCTGATGAAAGCTATAGACCTTTCTCCAGAAAGTCTCACGTAATCAACCTGCTTTGTGGGGTTCCATGTGCCACAGGCTATGAGGCCTGCTCAGCTGGGACAAATGGCTTAGCCCTGCAGCCCCAGGCTGGCCCTCGGTGAGCAGGCTGTGAACAACCTGGGGTCACCGGCCCCCGCTGCCTGCCATCATGACACTCATGTTGGTTGTTCTCATTACTGGGTGTGGATGTTTCTTTTCCTTTCAAATATAGGAACAAAGGTGATGTTCTTTTCTGCTGATTTTGATTCAAATTTTTCTCTCTGAAGAAAGTGCCCAAAAAAGCCTGTGCTTTGGCTAATTCCAGGGTGAACAGTCCTTGCCTCTCCCAACTGGGCAGGAGGGCAGAGCAGAACTCTGCTTTTCGCAACAAGTTGTGCCAATATCAACAACAATGTGTCTATAGAAACCAGCACTAGACTCTTTTTTTTTTTTTTTAATTTTATTGGTGGGGGAGCGGGGGAGAGGGGCAGAGGGACAGAGAATCTTAAGCAGGGCTTGATCCCATGACCCTGGGATCATGACCTGAGCCTAAATAGAGTTGGACGTTCAATCGACTGAGCCACTCAGGTGCCCCAGCACCAGACTTTTTCTACAAAGTGTCCTGGTCTCTATAAAGGTTTTAACGAAATCTTAAGTCTATAAGTCATACGCAAATACCTTGTCATTAGGAGACATTTTCATGAAAACATTTTATTAAACCATTACCGATAGGGAAAAATCTCAGACCATTGTCACCAGCTCTGATCCTGTTCCTGCCTAGTTCCTCTGTCCCACATGAATCCTTCCATGTCTTTTTCTCAACATTTCCCTTCTTGCTGAATATTGAGCTGTTTTCATTTGTTCATGGGTAGAAACAGTGCTGTGCTAAGTAAACACTCTCATAAATGCATCCTGTGGGCATGGGTTTTTTGTTTTTTTTTTTTTTTTCTGGGGTATACCACCAAGAAATGAGAATGCTGGCTTTTAGGGTATGCACACTTTTTTTTTTTTTTTTTTTTTTAAAGTAGGCTCTACACCCAACATGGAGCTTGACCTCATGACCCTGACATCAAGAGTCACATGCTCTCCTGACTGAGCCAGCCAGATGCCCCAGGGTAGGTACATTTAAAAATTCAAGTAGAGGGATGCCTGGGTGGCTCAGTCAGTTGAGTGGCCAACCGTTGATTTCGGCTCAGGTCATGATCTCACCGTCGGTTGTGAGATTGTCCCCTCAAGTGGGGCTTTTTTGCGCTGGGTGTGAAGCCTGCTTGGGATTCTCTGTCTCTCTGCCTCTCCCCTGCTCATTGTCTCCCTGTCTCTCTCAAAAAAAAAAAAAGATTCAAGTAGATACTACTTTCGTATTCCTAACATGTATGCAGGTTTCTTGGCATCTCTGGGGGCCCTTTCCCCCGTCCTTCCTGCGCTGATCAATAAGCTGGTTGCAAAGCCTCCCTGGACAGCCCTTCTTCCCATTTCTGTTAAACTGTCATCATTACAATAATAATTTAATAGCTGTCACTTTCCTTCAAAAGGTATTTAAAAGTGTACTCTTTATTAATGTTTACTTGTTTTTGAGAGAGCACCAGCAGAGGAGGCGCAGAGAGAGGGGGACAGAGGATCCGAAGCAGGCCCCAGGCTGACAGCACAGAGCTGGATGTGGGGCTCCAACCCCGGAACCGCGAGATCATGAGCTGAGCCAAAGTCTGACGCTCAACCGACTGAGCCACCCAGGGGTCCCCAAAACACCCCTTTTTAAAGCATGTATGAAAGGCTTTCAGAAATGGAAAAGCGAGTGGCTTGTGAGGAATATGCTTAAGAAAATGTTCAAGCTCACTAATGTTCAAAGGAGTATAAATTTAAAAAAGAAGCAGTTGCCACCTTCTGCCTCCTGTCCTTTAGCAAAGATTTTTTAAAAACCAGCCCTGGTGAGAGTGCAGGAGAATAGGAATTTATACTCTTCCTCCTGGTGGGTGTGTACATTGTTCCATCCTTCTGGAAAGTAATTCGAGAACATGTATCACAAACATGAGAAAAATGATCATCACCCTTATCTGTTCATTCTGCTTTAGGGAATGTATTCTGGCAAACGCCAGTCTCGTGGAGGGTGTTTCATCGTCTCCACTGGTCTATGAGCTCCCCGCGGCTCACACAGACCCACCGGGCCCACCAGGGAGGACCCAGGCAAGGGTGCAGCACCACGGGTCTCTCAGAACAGCATCCTCCCGGGCAGTGGCCCGTTCTCCCCGTGTGGCGGGCCTCGCCCTCTGCAGGCGCCAGCCTGGGGCCGTGCCTT
The DNA here is from genome assembly GCF_023721935.1 of Panthera uncia. Taxonomy (NCBI): domain Eukaryota; kingdom Metazoa; phylum Chordata; class Mammalia; order Carnivora; family Felidae; genus Panthera; species Panthera uncia. The sequence continues at coordinate 60,905,576 of NW_026057586.1, read as the reverse complement.
GGCTGCCCTGGCGCCACCCCCACTCTGGGGGAATGATCCTCCTTCGAGCCGGTCTGGTGAAGTGTCCCGATCGGAAAGCTGCCCTCGCCTCCTCCTTGGCATGGTTCAGTGTCTCAGGGGACGGACGGAGTCCAGGGCTCTGGCCTGGGAGGAGGCGACGCGCGTCAGCTTCCGCGGGTGCGTCCTGGGACTCGGGGAGGCCCTGCTGGGAGGAGAGCACCCAGGCTGTAGGGGCCCAGGGCTTCAGCCCACTTGTGGGTTGGTAATGTTCTTGGGAGAGACTCTCCCTTTGTAGGTGGGGTGGGCCAAGCCCGGCCGCAGCTCGGGGGCCAGAACAACAAGACGTTGTGTGAGCAGGACACAGTCTTGACACTTGAGGATTTATCCTTGGGCGATAAATAAAGCATGGGTTTCAAGCTCTTTCACTTTACGAATTAGCGCATTCATTAAACAAGGTATCTGGATTCAAAGACCAAGCACTCAGAAAGGGGGGCGCTTTCATAAAAACGAAATTGTGACCAACCGACCAACCGACCAACCAACAAAATACCAAACAGACTCTTCTTACACACAGAGAACAAACTGGTGTTTGCCAGAGGGGGAGGGGGTGGGGGTGGGGAGGTGGGTGGAATAGGTGAGGGAGATTAAGATGTAGGAACCTCCAGCTATAAAACAAATAAATCACAGAGCTGAAAAGTAGAGCATAGGGAATAGAGGCCATAATACTGTAACCACGTTGTGTGGTGACACATGGTGACCACACTCACTGTGGTGAGTACTGGGTATGGAGTTGTCACATCACTATATTGTGTATGACTATATAATTGGGCCTCAGCTATTGACACTACAAGAATGTGCTTGTTGTTAGCTACTGCAACAACAACAACGACAATAATAATATTAATAATAATAGGAATTGTGTTAAAGCAGAATCTTCTGAATCTTCTCTACTTCATTATTCCATAACACCTAGGATTGGCCTAGAGATGGGCAGTTCCTGCCTTTCCACTTTATAACGAAGCCCACTTGTGATGGTGGAATTTCACAGATCATGCCAGTGGATGATAATTGCTTAAAGGACAGAAAAAAAAAACCCATAAATCCACTGGGCTTATTTGTTGTGTACAGATTGCATTCACAACTGATACACAACATGCAATTATTTTTTTAATGGATGTACTCTAATTATTATAGTCTTCCTGAGCCCCTCCACTTTTTTTTCTATTAAATTGCAATTTCTGATAGCTATTTGGTATGTGGATCTGATGAGTTGGTCAATAAATATTGCCAGAAGTAGAAGAGAAAAAAGAAAAGAAAAAAGCTTGCCACCTCATATTTGTGAGCTTAAAACTCCGCCATACCTTGTTTGTCTTTATCTACATAAGTGGGAAGAAGAGAATAAAATAGGGTCTTTAAAAAGTTCTTAAGTGCTGCTTATGATGTCACAGGTGAATCCCTTACAATGAGCTGGAAACGATTTGTAATACCCAAATCATACTTTGTACCTGTGACACACACATGTGCACACACTCACGCACACACACTCACAGGCCTCAGTCAGAATCTCAATGTTGACTTACGTGAAGCCTGTCTTTTTAAGTTGCTCAGAAAACTGCTAACAGCATTTGCACTAATGGGCAGCACTGGGGGTAAGAGAGACAGAGAATGAGAGGGAATTTAATTTCTATTCTATAATCTTTTGTACCTCTAGAATTTTGTACCTTTTAACTTAGACCACACACATGTATTACCAATTCAGAATAGTAATCAGTGTTGTTTTTTAAAATTTAGCTCCAAATGCTCTTCAGTTGCTTCTGTAAACATACAGACCTAATTATGGAGAAATCCTAAAAGAAAACTAACACTGACTGAGGGGCCAAATCAAATTTTGCCAAGGGCAAAAGGAAGATCTTTTTTTTAAAAAGTGGAGCTGGAACAGCTAGATATTTATATAGAAAAAAATAAGGCTTGGCCCATATTTCACTCCACCTACAAATATTAATTCAAAGAGCCAGAACCATAAAGCTTCTAGAAGAAAACAATAGAAAACAATCTTTGCAACTTTAGGGTAGACAAATATTTCTTGGACATGACACAAAAAGCACTAACTACAAAACAAAAATTTGATATATTGAATTTCATTAAATTTTAAAATGTTCTGCTTATCAAACAATAATATTTTTTATTTTATTTTCATTTTTTTAAAGTTTATTTTTGAGAGACAGAGAGAGCAAGAGAGTGAGCACGAGTGAGGGGAGGGACAGAGAGAGAGGGAGCGAGAATCCCAAGCAGACCCTGAGCTGTTAGCAGGGAGCCCGACACGGGCCTCAAACACACAAACTGTGAGGTCATTGCCTGAGCCAAAACCAGGAGCTGGCCAGTTAACCAACTGAGCCACCCAGGTGTCCCTCAAACAATAAACTTAAGTTGAAAATTCAAGCTACAAACTGGGAGAAATATTTAGAAAAATATATCTGACAAAGGACTTTTAGCCAGAATGTTTAGAGAACTCCTATCAATTAACAATAAAAAGATGAACAATCCAAATAAAAAATGGACAAGAGACTTGAACAGTCACTTCACAAAAGATCTACAAATGGCTAGAATTGTGCTCAGTACGGGTCATTACTGGCCAAGTCAGTTTCAACATCTGAACATCAAAAAAGTTCACATCAACAGAATAAATTAGGAAAACCATACCTCACCATACCATAACGGAAAACCATTATCTCAGCAGATACAGAGAGAGCATTTGACAAAATTCAATAGCCATTTATGACACAAACTCTTAGCAAAATAAACATAGAAGGGAATTTCCTCAAGCTGATTAAGGGTGTCTACAAAACAAAACAACTACACTGGACTTCATGAAAATTTAAAACTTTCAGGCATCAAAGGGCACTAATAGGAAAGTGAAAAGAGAACCTACAGAATAGGAGAAAACATTTGTAAATCATATATCTGTTAGGGGTCTAATATCCAGAATATATAATTTTAACAACTCAACAATAAGAATAACTCAATTTAAAAAACAAGCAAAGAACATAAAGAGACATTTTTCCAAAGAAGATATACAAATGATATACAAACATGTTCAATATAATTAGACATTAGGAAAATGCAAATGAAAACCACCGTGAGATAAGACTGTACACCCAATAGGCTGGCAATTTAAAAACAACAACAACAACAACAACAACAACAACAACCAGAAAACAAGTGTTGTGAGTATGTGGAGAAATTGGAACCTTTGTGCTTTGTTGGTGGAAATGTAAAATGGTACAAGTGCTGTGAAAAACATTTTGGTGGTTCCTCAAAAAATGAAAAACAGAATTACCATATGATTCCAGCAACATGGAATATAAGCACAGAAGAATTCAAAGCAGGGACTCAGATATTTGTACATTCATGTTGATAGCAGAATTATTCACAATAGTCAAAAGACAGAAGCCACCCAAGTGTCCATCAAGAGATGATTGGAGAAGCAAAATGTGGTAAAGCCATACAATGGATATTATTCAGCCTTCAAAAGGAAAGAATTCTAACACATGTCACAACATGGATGAACCTTGAGAACATTATGCTAAGTGAAATAAGCCAGTCACAGAAGGACAAATACTATGTGATTTGACTTATATGAGGTGCAGAGAGTAGTCAAATTCATAGTGACAGAAAGTACAATAGATATAACCAGGGGTTAGGGAAAGGGAAGGAATGAGAAGTTATTTTGGCGGGGGCGGGGGGGGGATTTTTATTTTTTATTTTCCTTTTTTTTTTTTTTTTAACTTTTTTTACATTTATTTATTTTTGAGAGACAGAGAAACAGAGCACATGTGGGGAGGGGCAGAGAGAGAAGGAGACAGAATCCAAAGCAGGCTCCAGGCTCTGAGCTCTCAGCACAGAGTCCGATGCGGGGCTCAAACTCACAAACCATGAGATCATGACCTAAGCTGACTTTGGACGCTTAACTGAGCCACCCAGGTGCCCCAGTTTTTATTTTACTCTTTAATTAATTTTAAAATTTCAATCCCAATATAGTTAACATGCAGTGTTGTATTAATTTCAGGTGTACAATTTAGTGATTCAACAATTCTATACATTAGTCAGTGTTCATCATGATTAAGTGTGAGAAGTTAACATTTAATGGATACGGAGTTTTAGTTTGGGATGATGACAAAGTTCTGAAAATGCTTCGTGGTGATGAATGCACAAGTGGTGGGAATGTATTAATGCCTCTGAAGTGCATATTTAAAAATAGTTAAAATGTAGTGGAGCTTGGGTGACTTAGCCGGTTAAGCGTCTGACTCTTGATTTCAGCTCAGTTCATGATCTCATGGTTCATGAGTTCAAGCCCTGCATCAGGCTGTGCACTGACAGTTTGGAGCCCACTTGGGATTCTCTCTGTGCTCCTCCCGCTCTCTCTCTCTCTCCCTTTTTAAAAAAATTATTTATTTGTTTATTTATTTATTTATCTATTTATTTATCTATTTATTTATTTATTTAAATTTACATCCAAATTAGTTAGCATATAGTGCAACAAGGATTTCAGGAGCAGATTCCTTAGTGCCCCTTCCCCATTTAGCCCATCCTTCCCACAACTCCTCCAGTAACCCTCAGTTTGTTCTCCATATTTGAGTCTCTTATGTTTTGTCCTCCTCCCTGTTTTTATATTATTTTTATTTCCCTTCCCTTATGTTCATCTGTTTTGTCTCTTAAAGTCCTCATATGAGTGAAGTCATATGATTTTTGTCTTTCTCTAATTTCACTTAGCATCATACCCTCCGGTTCCATCCGCGTAGTTGGAAATGGCAAGATTTCATTCTTTTTGATTGCCAAGTAGTACCCCATCGTATATATATACCACATCTTCTTTATCCGTTCATCCACCAATGGACATTGGGCTCTTTGCATATCGTGGCTATTGAGAGTGCTGTTATAAACATGGGGGTGCTTGTGTCCCTTCGAAACAGCACACCTGTATCCCATGGATAAATGCCTAGTAGTGCAATTGCTGGGTCAGAGGGTAGTTCTATTTTTAGTTTTTGGAGGAACCTCCATACTGTTTTCCATAGTGGTTGCACCAGTTTGCATTCCCATCTCTTTTTCTCCCTCTTAAAAAAATAAACTTAAGAAATGATTAAAATGGGTAAAAATTTACATTATATATATTTTACCATGATAAAAAATAGCAGAAACAACAAAAAATACTTGAGTAGAAATCTAACAAAATACATTCAAGACCCATATTCTGCAAACCACAAAACACAGATTAAAGAAATCAAGGAAGATATAGATAAATAGGGACAGACAACTTGTTTGTGGGTTCAATATTGTCCAGTATTGGTAAGATGCCAATTCTCCCCAACTGAGAGGTAGGGATTCAATGTGATCCCAATCAAAATGCTAGCAGGAATTTTTTTCTTTTAGAAATCAACAAGATGATTCTAAACTTCAGATGGAAAGTCAAAGGAGCCCAAAAAATTTTGAAAAAGAAGAACAAAATTGAAAGAGTCACTCTACCTGACTTCAAGACTTTCTATAAAGCTAGTCATCAAGACAGTATGGTATTGGTGAAAGAAGAGACATACCGATCAAATGGAACAGAATGGAGTTCAGAAACCTGAGTTTCTGAATGCTGAGTTCCAGGCATATGTGGTCAACTGATTTCCAACAAAGTGTAAAGTTAAGTCTGTAGTCTTTCAACAAATGATTCTGGAACGTTGGATATCCATATGAAAAAACAACTTTGATCCACACCTTGAACTATATACAAAATTAACTCAAAATGGGTCATAAATGTACAACCTAAATGCACAACCTAAAACTATAACATTTCTAGAATATAAAATAGGAGAAAAGTATTCTGAGTTTGGGTTAGGCAGAGATTTCTTAGCTACCACATCAAAGTCATAAGCCATAAAAGAAAAAAAAATGATAAACTGAACTGTATCAAAGTTAAGAACATTTCGTCTTCAAAAGGGATTGTTAGGAAAATGAAAAGTCAAGCCGTGCATTTGGAGAAAATATTTGCAAATCACATATTGTGATAAAGGTCTTATATCCAGAATAAATAACTCTCAAACTCAATGATAAGAAAACAAACAACCCAGTAGAAAATGGGGAACAGATTTGGAGAGAGACTTCACTAAAGAAGATAATTCACACTAAGAGACGATCATCAGAGAAATACAAATTAGAACTATGATGAGATGCCACTTATTAAGATGTGTGCAATTTACAAATTAAAAACAAATCTGACAGGAAGCATCTGGCCGGCTCAGTCAATATAGAGCATCGACTCTTCAATTTGGGATAGTGAGTTCAAGCCCATGTATGGTGTGGAGTTTACTTAAAAAAAAACAAAACAAAACAGGGGTGCCTGGGTGGCTCAGCCAGTTAAGGGTCTGCCTCTTGATCTCAGCTCAGGTCATGATCTCGGGGTTGTGAGTTCAAGCCCTGTGTTGGGCTCCACACTGGCATGAAGTCTACTTAAAGAAAAAAACAAAAAACAAAACTTACAAAACAAGACAAACCCAACAAACCTGACAATGCCAAGTGCCGACAAAGATGCAGAGCCACTGGAACTCTCATGTTTTGCTGGTGGGAATGTAAAGTAGACAACAGCACGGCAGTTTCTCATAAAGTTAAACATTCAACCATACAGCCCAGCAATCCCATTTCTAATTATTTGCCCAAGTGAAACAGAAACCTATATTCACATAGAGACCTGTGCATGAATCTTTAGAGCGGCTTTACTCATAATGGCCCCAAGCTGTAAGTAACCCCCGAAATGTGCCTCAACTGGGAATGGGTAAACACGCTGGTTTATTCATACAACAGACTACTGCTTGGCGGTAAAAAGGAATGAATTCCTGCTGTGTGCAACAACATGGATGATCGTGAAATGCATTTTGCTAAGTGAAAGAAGCCAGATTCAAAAGACTGTGTATGAACTGTGTAATTCATTTATATGACATTTTGGAAAAGGCAGAGATATAGCAATAGTTCAGTGGTAATGAACCAGGAGCTGGGGTTGAGGGGAGAGTGACTACAAAGGGGACACCGGTGAATTTGCAGACGGTGATGGGCTGGGTTGAAACTTGGTTGTGGTGGTAGTTACACAAATGTATGCATTGTGAAATTTTGCAGAGATGTACATTAAAAAGGATGAGTTTTACTGGCTGTAAATCATACTTCAATTAAAAAATAAAGACTGGTAGAGGCGCCTGGGTGACTCAGTCAGGCAAATTACTTCAGCTCAGGTCAAGATCTCCAGTTCATGATTTCAAGCCCCACGTTGGGCTCTGTGCTGACAGCTCAGAGCCTGGAGCCTGCTTCAGATTCTGTGTCTCCCTCTTTCTGCCCCTCCCCTGCTCACACTCTGTCTCTCTGTCAAAAAGAAACATTAAAAAAAAACTTGTGGGGGCGCCTGGGTGGCTCAGCCGGTTAAGCCTCTGGCTCTTGGTTTCAGCTCAGGTCATGATTTCACGGTCTGTGGGTCCGAGCCCCAAGTCAGGCTCTGTGCTGTCAGAGCGGAGCCTGCTTGGGATCCTCTCTCTCTCTCTCTGTCTCTCTGCTCCTCCCCTACTCACTCTCTCTTCCTCTCAAAATGAATAAATAAATCTAAAAAAAAAAAAAAAGCCTGGTCAGGGTGCAAAATGGTATCACCCTGGAATTCTCTTTAGCAGTTGTTTTTTGTTTTTTTTTTTAATAGTTAAACGTAACTGTATCCTATTACACAGTGATTTCACTATGCTTAGGTATTTTACCCTAGAGAAATAAAATATTTGTTCACATAAAGATTTATACAGGAATGTTTATAGCACCCTTATTCATAATAACCCCAAACTGGAAACAGCTCTAATGTCTATTAACAGAATTGGATAAACACATCTTGGTACATGTATACAATAGAATACTACTCTTCAATAAAAAGAAACCAAGTATCTACACAGCCACAGCGGTGACTCTTAAAAACAATTATGCTGAGTGAGAGGAGCCAGACAAAAAAGAGCACGTATTGCAGGATTCCATTTGTGTGAAGTCCAACAACAGATGAAGTGATCTGTGGGGAGAGAAATGAGAACGGCCGGGGGAGAGGGGAGGCACAGACTGGAACGGAGCAGTGGGAACTTTCTAGAGTTCTGCATAAACCTGGATCTGGATTAGGGTGTTTGTTACATGGGTATAGACATTTGTCAGAGCACAAACAGCACACTTACGCACTGTGCATTTCAGAGTATGTAATTACAACCTCAATACAAAATATGTATCTACTGACAGGTGTCGGCAAATGGTTGCCTGGAGGGGGTGCTGACAGGAAGGGGCGCAAGGAACTTTGTGGGTGATGGAAATATTCATATCTTGTTTGGAGTAATCAAAACTTATCAAACTGAACACATAAGAACGGTATAATTTATTGTATGTAAATGATACCTCGATACAAATAATGTAAACACATAAAATAAAGCTGCATAAAAAGGGGAACAGGAGTCAGCACAAGAGACATCATATTTTTAAAAATAATTTTAAAGCATTTTTAATTGTGGTTAAAAAAAAAAAAAAAGCACATACCGTAAAATTTGCCATCGTCACCATTTTCCCAGAGCGCAGTTCAGGAGCGGAAGTGTATTCACACTGTTGCGCAACAGATCTCTAGAATTTTGTCATCTCGCAAAACTGAATCTCCGCATCCATTAGATAGTAGCCCTCGGTTACCACTCCCCCAGCCCCTGGCAGTCACCATTCTATTTTCCGTCCCTATGAAGTTGACTACTCTAGAGACCTCAGATAAGTGGAAGCATACCAGTATTTGTCTTTTTCTGACTGGTTTATTTCACTCCAGGTAATGACCTCAAGGTTCGTTCGTGCTGTAGCAGCTGGCAGAATCTCCTTCCTTTCTAAGGCTGGATATATTCCGTTGTGGGAATATATCACATTTCGTGTATCTATTCATCCACCAGTGGATGGCTTCTACCTGCTGGCTATTGTGAATGATGCTGCTGTGAACATGGGTGTAAACATGTGGCGTCAGGTTTTTGTTTTTTTTTTTAAATAAAAAACCAGGGTAGCACAGACTGTCTTACTGTAACTTTCCCCTTCCTTTTCTGCACTGACCTTGCTGCTGACCAGAAATTCATCAGAGGCCAGTGCAGTAACAGCCTATGACACCCATACCAAGCATTGAATCCTGACAGTGACCCCGTGGGAGCAAAAGCTCATGCTTTTCGCAAAGCCCAAAATTTGTCTTTGGAGGCAGTGCAGAAATCCAGTTGGAGGTTAATCCAAGCCAAAAGGCAGCAAAGGTCATCTTTCGTATGTGCCCAGGAAAAAGACCTTCCGGACTGCCAGGAGTGGTGGCTCTTTCTTACCCAACAACTCCTAGCCTCATTTGGCTCCTCTCTCGACCCTCCATCTTCCCTGAGGTGTAGCAGGAAGCTTGCAGAGGAGGAGGTGTGTGCCTATTACCAGGTGGCAGTAGACCCTCCCCTCTCCCAGGCCCTGTGGGACCCAGAGAGGGTGTTGCCCACATGACTGGCTTTCTCAGCTGCTTGCTATCCTCTGTCTTGCCCTGTACCCATCAGCCTTCCCGCATTCTAGGCTCTGCATATTCTCTAGCCATAGCTGTCCGTAGGCGAACTGGTAATATCCCTGGGGAAGCACTGTTCATACACACATCTGTGAATTTGCAAGCTTGTATATTCTATAATGCTCTGGGCAAAACAAGATGGTGGCCAACGTATGTCGTTTTGCATGCCTTGCACGCAGGCCCAACACAAGTACAGCTTCTCGTGTCCCCCAACAAGACCTTACAAATCCACCTGAGGGTGCAAAACAGGCTCCAGGTATACACACAGGCCGGGAAGCTAGGGATTTGGCTTCCGCTGGAAACACCATTTCCCCACTTCCTTACAACCATGATGGGGAATACACATCCGCTCCAGCCATGGCCCCAGAACGGCTGCTTCCTGTCATAGCCCGAGAGTTAATCTCCTCCCAACTGGCTCAGGAAGAAGATACTACATTCAGATACTCTGTACTTGTTATGTTCAAGCTTTGTAGAGCAGAGACTTTTGATAGAAACTGCTTCCCTACTTGCCTTTATAGTTTTCATCGATTCTAAAACAAGCCATGTATCTTGAATGTTGTACCTACTCATGCCTTCTGGGTATCAAGTATATTTGAACTATGTCATTACTAAGTTTACACCTTTTATACCTGTGTGGGACTTGCCACTATTTATACTCTACCACCATCCAGTTCAATTTAATCCTACAGGTGTTTACCCAGAGTCTGCTGTGTGCTCCACCCTTCTGCAGATAGGGACCCGCTCAGATAGCTTTAATGGTGCCTCATTGTCTATTAGACAAATCACACAGTCTGCAGCATGGCTCATACGGCCTGTGATTTTCTTCCAGTCTGGGGTGCCTGGCATTGGGTAAGTCTTTACCAGATGCTTGCCACTGATTATGATCATTTCTTTAGCCTCCCTGCCTGCTGCCCCCACTCCTATATCCCACCCTTGGGTCATACTGGCCATTGGCTGATGCTGAATTTACTACACACTGTCATGATGACTCAGCATTGTTGTTCCTGTGATTCCCTGACCCCCCCCCCCCCCCCCCCACGGAAGCTGTTTCTCTACGTCCATCTAAATCCTAACTCATCCTTCAAGATCTATCTCAGATGTAACCCATCCTGTAAAACCTTTTGATGTCCTTCCCCTCCGACATAATATACTTCTCCTCTCTGTTGTCCCCCAGCACCTTGTTATGCTTTTTACAACATCGATCATTTATAATCTTATATGCCTGTTTGTGTCCATCTGTACTTTAAATTGTAAACTTCTCGAGGACAGGAATCATGTCTTATTATGAGTAACCCCAGCACTCAGCTCAGAACCTAACTGTAGTAAGTGTAAAAATAATAACAAACATTTCACATGAGCCCTCAGTCTGGCCAGGAATGGATATATCTCATTTACTCCCCACTCTGCGAGCAGGTAATATTATTACCTATTTTACAGATAATGAAACTGAGGCACGGAGAGTATAAGAAGCCTAAGGTCTTACACAGCTAGTAAGTAGTGTTGTTGGGATATGTTAAATAAATGATTATTAGCATGTTGAATTGAGTTGAATCAAGATTTTTTTCTATTCTGGGAAGATGTCGAAAAAATAAAAGTCACGGTCCCTGTCCTTGAAATACTTAATTGGCAACACTCTTTGCCATCACAAGACTGTGCATGTCAATGTCCAGAAGCATAGCTTCAATTCCATCTTAAATCTACCTAAAAATCATTAAACGGCTTTTCTAAAGTTATTATTGTAGCCTTGAAAAACAAAACAACCTCTTGTCAAAATCTTGATTAAACTCTGGATGAGCTAGTTCAATTATATCTTGTTTTCTTATTGGACTTAAATTTTACATCATATCTTTACTTTGGCCATGACCAAATGTATCTCAAAAATATGCTGACTTTTTTTTTTTTTGGTTATACACACGCTATGTCATATTACATAGAATGATGGCATTTACTCTCTCATGATTCCTAAATCCTGTGTCCACACAGTCGTGGATACGGGAGAGCACAGCGGCTAAGCATCCCTGCCCTCCAGGGGCGGACATCTCGAATCACACTCTACAGTTCAGGGTCAACTCCGAAGGGAAATGGTTTTTGCAGGCCGCCAACATCTGAGAGCACGGGCACCGCGCAGTTCGCCACCGCGGACAGCAGGGGGCGCATATCCACCCAGAGCCGCGCGGCCAAGCCCTACAGGCCCCCAGGCCCAGGGGCGCAGAGAACCGCCTTGGGGGCACCCTGCTGATGTTCCACTTGAGATGTGGAGAACCAAAGAATTCACAACGTGGAAACACTTCTGGTCAGCAGCAACTGGAGGCTGAAACCCAAAACAAGGATGAAGGAGCGTTTCATCACCCTGACCCTTACTGGGATGGTTTTGATGAATCTGGTCCAGGTGCCAGATGTGCACGGCACTTGGCCAGCTGGGGGGCGGGGCGGGGGGGTTGAGAAGCGAGGTCGTCCCAAGGGATGGGAAGGGGACAGAGGACATGCCTGCGCTGAGTCAGACGATCCGGACCCAAGCAGTGGATAGGAGAGTGCACAGCATTGGCCCTGAGCCAAAGCTGATGGGGGACTGAACTGATACCATGGAACACGTCAGGCAAACCGACAGTGTACCGTAAGGCTAGTGCCTGGTGGGACCTGCAGAAGAGAGGCCAGGTCACTCACCTGTGCAGGAGGTTGGACCAGGTCATTCCTATGCCTCCCCTACCCCTCCTGGGAGACTGTTAGGTTGAACAGGAGACGCTGTCAAAGTCCCCAATTACTTTATGCACATATGTGTCAGATCATCCTACAAAATGGAAGATAACCCTGTGGCATGACTGATGAACGGTGAAATTGCCTCATGGAATCATAGCATACCTACCACCTGCCTGAGAGGTCCCTTTCCTCACCCCAAAATTACAAGCAGCTCTCTGGTAGACATGCCAATATGTCTCAGTGACAAAGGTACTGAGTGTTTCCAGCACGAAGTGCTCACTGCTTTGCCTTGTGCCCAAGGCCCTCTGAACTGGCCCCAGTGTCTTTCTTTTTTCTTTCTTTCTTATTTATTTTTTTAATTTTTTAAATGTTTATTTTTGAGAGAAAGAGAGAGAGAGAGAGCAAGCAAGAACGGGGGAGGGGAAGAGAGAGAGGGAGACACAGAATCCAAAGCAGGCTCCAGGCTCTGAGCTGTCAGCACAGAGCCCGATGCGGGACTGGAAGTCACAGACTGTGAGATCATGACCTGAGCCGAAGTCGGACGCTCAACTGACAGAGCCACCCAGGTGCCCCTGGTCCCAGTGTCTTTAACATCACCTTCCTGTCCCTCTCCTGGGTGACACCATGCCCCTGCCCAGCCAGCCAGCACTCAGAACTTTCCTTCATGGCACCCTCTCCACCTGGAATGCCCCACCCTGATTCTTGACCTAACCTCCACTCACCTCCTCAAACTCAGATTCAACATCACTTCCTCCGGGAAGCCCGCACTGATGCTCATGGGTGACAGTGGAGCCCTGTGCCAGCCCCTGTTGCCAGCCCTCTCCTGTGGACCCCCTCGGTGCCAGGCACTGGAGGGCAGGGGCTCCAAGGTTATGGAAACCTATGTTTGCTTTTTCTCCAGATCAAGACACAGCTTTTGTTGCATCTTTAAAATACCACAAATAAGCCTGAGGAATGGTCCAGCATCTTGCTGCTTCTGCAGCTGGACAACTTAAATCTTATCAGCCATCTGCTGAACTGTTTCTTTTTTGGAAACATAGATACCATCCCCAAATGTTCTGATACTTTATTTCTGACTGTTGTGGCTTGCTGAATCAGAGCAGTTGAATTCGATACAAGTTCAATGTCATTTCAAGAACTGACTCCTCTTGCTGGGCCTGAGATACTGAACAAGCGATGCCGGGCCTCATCCAAACCCCACAGATATATTTTTTACCCAAGAAATCTCAGGTTTCAACAAGGGAACCATTCTCCCGAATAGCAGTGTTGATGGGGAAGTGAGCAAACACAGACCTTCTGTTTTACCGGAAGCCCAGGGTAACACTCTTGGTCATGTTCTGTACATGACTACAGATAGTGCAAACTGAGGCCAGTTCCTTTCTGTCTCCACACCACTTGCCAGCCTGGAGCCTCTTCCCAAGGAGATGGAGTTCTACACTGATGTGATCGAAGTCCCTCTGCAGGTTCCTCAGGGGCCCTTCACAGTAGCAGCGTGCCGCTTCGGAGTAATGTCGACATTTTCCGGAATGTCGACAGTCTAATTGCTGAGAATGTTCTTCACTCTTGCCCTAGATGAAGCAAAGCCGGAGGTAGATGTTAGGACGAGATACACGAATAGTCGCGGACAGGCACCTCTGACCTCCAAGAGCCCGGGGGAGCATGGCACACGAGGAAGCCGGGGTGCTCCCTCTGTATGAACTTGCGTGTTCTGAGTCATAGCACTCCCCAAGGCCAGAATCATGTCCCGCCTACCCCCCCCCCCCCCCCCCCCCCAACTCCAGGCTCGGGCTCTTTCGCTTGTCCAGCCCAGCATGATGATGACGGTCCTGTCCCTCAGCTGCTTCCATGTCGCACCTGGATTTGAAGCTGCCGTTGGGATCATTGCAAGAACCCCCCTCCTTTCCTACACTGGGTCCTCAGCTTTCACTTACTGTCATCCTTCTCTCTTCTGCTGCTTGTTTTGGATCAGTCATGGGGCGGCTGATGTGTGATGACGGAGCGACACCGGAGGGGCCAGGTCCAGGCTAACGCCGGGAAGCCGTGTGACTCAGTGTTCGAGGTGAGCCTCGGCGGACGCCGTACAGAACTACCCAGATATCCAGGCTTTTGCCTTCCTGTGTCCTTTACAGGAGGCCTTTATGAGGTGACTGAGCAGCACTCCACTCTGGGGACCCGCCAGCAGGAAGGGAAGCCTGAGTTGGCTGCGGCACAGAGAGGTCAAAGCGGCTGAGCGAGAAGACTTTGCCGTCGGCTTCTCTGTTCTGGCTCCTGCAAGTCGATCTGCGCTCTGGTCCGTCTGTTTGATGCAACCGCGTGTGCACACAATTTCATACACTTTTCCCGACCCTGGGAGCAGCACCATTTAACTTGTTTCACAGAGAGGCCCAGAGAGGTTCCACGAGTGGCTTGGGATCACCCAGCTCGTCAGTGGCGCCCGCAAGCACAGGTCCCTGCACTTCCCACCATCTACTTAGGAGCCCAGGGTGTTGGTTCAGAGGGCCTGGTGCTTCTGGAAATCATCCAAACTTTTAGGCCACTGATTTTGTCCTTTGCTTATGCTTTTAAGGGTCTGTTCTTTGTAGGGGCACCTGGGTGGCTCAGTCGGTTAAGTGTCCAACTCTTGATTTTGGCTCAGGTCATGATCTTGTGGTTCGAGAGATTGAGCCCCCTGGGGGCTTGAGATTCTCTGTCTCCCTCTCTCTCTGCCCCTCCCCTGCTCTCTCTCTCTCAAAATAAGTAAATAAAACACTAAAAAAAAAAGTCTATTTATACCTTGTCTCCATAGAATAAAGCATGAGGATTAAAGTTTTTTGTATACTTTAATGTGGTTATTACTAAGGAAAGCGAGGGGAGGTATTTCCTGAGATTGCCTCAAGTGTCGGGTGCAGAATAATTGTAGAACTGATCGTAAATGATTTAATAAGTCAGGCAAAGCCTGTCTAAGCTATGGTGTAATCTGACTAAATATTTCTAGTTTTCTCCAATAGCTGAACCATTCCATTTGGCTGTGATGTGATCCTGTCACTCTTGAATATTTAATTGTAAAAAAAAAAAAAAAGTCACCTGGCATTTCACAGCTCTGGATGCTTTCACATAATGTCCTGTGCCACCTTCACAATAGCCCTGGGAGGGCGGTTGAACAGGGTCCACGTTACACATTTCACCAAGGATCAACGGGGGGGGAGTGACTTCAAGGTTACACAGCTATTTAATCGTGAACTTGGAACCAAACACCACGTTTCCTGACTCCTAGTTTGGATAGGGACACTTAGGGATGTGTTAGGACAAATGTTTTCCCTTTTATTTCAGGCTAGATCATCAAAGAGTAGGTGAACATTATTTTGAAAGGAAGTCCAAATGATATTGTGAGCAGTCTGGTTGTCTCTGAAGATCACAAAGTGGGCAGCTTAGTTGGCTTCCGGGAGGCTCATCTGGGCAGTGGCACCTGGGTGTCAGGTTCCATGATGGGTTGAGCTCTGCACCCCAGCCTGGCCTATGGCTTCAGGGTCTCGGGCACCTCCCTGTTCTCCGGGGGTCTCTCCGCTTCTCCTGAAGAGGCAGTGACAAAGCTTATGCCAAAAGCGTACCAAGGCCAGCTCCGGACCCCCAGCAATTGCAGAATGCAGAAACAAACGGGGAGAGACCTGGGGCGCCTGCAGACATTTATGTAGGCTGTAGCCTCCAGGGTCTTGTGGTGCCCGTAGGGTGCTCTTAAAGGCTTTTCCTGTGGGGAGTGATTTCTCCAAAGAAACCTTCCAGTAGACACTTAACGACGTCACATGATTAATGAGTGTTACCCCTCAAAATGCATGTTAAAGAACATGAGGAGTTTCTTGTGTGCATTTATACTCAGAAGAACTGTTTGGGTAGATCCTGAGAAAATAAAATCTTGCAAACAATTTGGTGAAACATGAGCATACATTTTAAACTTGCATTCAAAAAAGCTATACCATTAGAAAGTCCCATGCAATGAAATGATAAAATGGCAAACTGGGCTGTTTCCAGAGATGAGAGAAAACCTAGTCTCTTCAAAGATGACTGTCCCTGTGCTTCAGGAACTGGTCCGTAGCTTGGCAAGCTCCGGGGACCCGGGCCCATGAGGACAGAGGACTCAGACCAGTTCTGGGTTTTCTCAAGGGTCGTCAGACATGGAGTAGGCTCCATATCTACAAAATGTGATTAAGCTACAGCGCTCACAAGGTGAACCTATGTAAACACACACAAACCCAGAGTGACTTAACACAAAATGTATTTACTATCCCAGCTGGATAACACACACCTCTTCTTTATTCCTGCTGGGAACTTTGGCCAGGTGTGGTATTTACTAGTTCACAGGCTGAGGGAGCAGAATCTGGAAAAAGCCCTGGAGAACGTTAATGCACAAGTGTTAGGGACCAACTGGGGCCTCGGCTTCCTTAAGTGGTCACTTTGCCCAAGGTCACATGGCTGGTTGGTATAGAGCCAGGATCTGAACACAGAACCAGTTCCAATCCCTGTCCAGTGTGCTACCCACACTTCTGTGCACTTTCCCTTGAATCTTTAAGCATTAAAAGTTTATGCTCAATAATCCACGTTGGTGTTTTCAGATCACCGATATATGCCTGAAAGATACTAATTTATGTTCAAAATGACATTAACCTTACCATAATATTTTTTTTTAATGTTTATTTATTTTTGAGACAGAGACAGGGCATGGACGGGGGAGGGCTAGAGAGAGAGGGAGACACAGAATCCGAAGCAGGCTCCAGGCTCCGAGCCGTCAGCACAGAGCCAGACACGGGGTTCGAACTCACGGGCCATGAGATTATGACCTAAGGTAAAGTTGGACACTTAACCAACCGAGCCACCCAGGCGCCCCACCATAATATTGCTGGTATTGCTTTAAGTTTCTTTAAGTTTCTTTTTTCCTTCCAATACATGTGGGTTTCTAGGAAGGCTCCCTTATAGTTCATTTTTTAAAGTTTATTTAAAGAGATGGAGAGAGAGTGAAAGAGCATGTGCACACACTGGTTGGGGAGGGGCAGAAACAGGGAGAGGTAGAGAATCCCAAGCAGGCTCTACACTGTCAGCACAGAGCCCAACATGGGGCTCGAGCCTATGAACCGTGAAATCATGACCTGAGCTGAAACCAGGGGTTGGATGCTCAACTGACTGAACCACCCAGGCGTCCCCTTACGGTTCATTTTAAGGGTATCTTCATATCACAAGTAGGTTCCCTTGAGACAGTATAATAATGGCTAAAGGTTGCCTATGTGCACATGCAAATATAACATACAGATTAGGAGACTGATACTTAGGGAAAACACTTTTTTTAAATGATCATTGTCCGGGTACCAGACAATCCCTTCCAACACCACATATGTTGAACCCAGGTGATAAAATAGCAACGTGAGCACCAGAACTGTTCCCAGTGTACAGCAGTTTCCAGGAAGCTTGGAGAACCAAGAGGGTAGGTATGCAGTACTTGCTTTTATTAACCACGGCCTTCACGTATATTTAGTATGGACATGATCACTGCAAGGATGGTGGGGCAGCTATCCTTAGAGCATGCCCCTAACATAATAATATCATTTACTTTTGCCCCTGGCGCTTTTGTATAAAGCAATGATCTCACATACATATCTGAAGCCTAAACCTGAAGTATAAACCTTACTCCGGGCTCCTCCTAAGGCAATGGAAAAACACTCCCACCCTTTGACAGCCCAAAAGATTGCATCCTTGGTATTTCACATCCAAGTTATTAAGTGTCTGCTTAACTAGGTCTAGCACCTGAGGAGAGAAACCTGTCACCCACCATAGCAGGGGTGGTTCATGGCGTGAGGTACATTTTAGGGAGGGGACTCGCTAAAGCAATTTTAAAAAGTGACTGTCATCTCCTCTGGAAAACTTAGTAAATTAAGTTCCGAAACTATAGAACTTAGAAATTAAATTGACAAAGTGCCTCCTTTGCTTACATAACCATTTTTAGTAGGAATGGGAAAGCTCTCTTCTGGTCAGTTATTCTATCAATCTGAGCCCTGAAATCTCCAGGAGCCCCACCTGCCCGTCCCCCCATCAGGATCTACATGGCCTGCTCCCCTTAGCTGGAGAAGCTTGTCTCCATTTATGCCACTAATCTTCAAAATGTGTTAAAATGAATCTCATTCAGAAAATCTTGGCTAAGTGCTTACATATTTCAGCTGCCCGAAATGAACTTGAACACAGAAAGGACATCGTAATGATCTGAAAGATCTTGGTGTGGGTGTGCTCTCTGGAGGAATGGCGTGCCTCTCCTGGGAGTCAGCAAGAGGCTGGACACTGGTCAGCAGGGCGTGCAGGAGACTCGAGACTCCCAGGGGGTGGAGAAGCTTCAAGTAGTCGCTAAGGCCCTTGACCCTGAAGTTCTATGGCTCTGCATGCCATGTGCTAACTTCCTGCAGGTATCAAAAGTGAGAGCCCCCATGCACATTAGACTCGTTGGCCCCAAAGGAGACCCCCATCCTCACACATCCAAGCCCCTCAACCGTGTACCTTTTGGGGGTGTGCCTGGTCACCCCATTCAGATCAGAAAAGGAAACTCCTTTTTGATAGTTTTAATTTGCCAAGTAGTAAGCCAAGTGGAAGTGGTGGGAAGGCATCTCGGTAATCTACTCCCAAAGGGAATAATCCTCTGGGGAAGTCCACTGGGGGCTCTGCTAGTTGCAGCCTGCACGCAGGTTGGCCTGTGAGAGGCGGGTGGCAGGCAGGAGCTAGCAGTGAAGGTCCACCAGCGTCCAGAGAGGAGAGACCTTGGGGGCCAGCCCAGGACTTGCTGAGGACTCCCCAGGGGTACAGTCTGGTGAAAATGATGGGGTTACTGTATAGGCCAACCTCTGAATTTTAGGAGCCAGAGTACAGCAGATGTCATGGACGCTTTCAAATACTCTCTATTTGTTGACGATGATGGTAAATTAGGAACATGAGAGGAAAAGTTAAGGGCAGCTTACAGCCTTCTCCACCTAAAGACTGACTATCTCAATTCTTAAATTTCAGAAAAGATACCTGGCTAGCTGGTCAGTGAATATTCTTTACGTAATTCTATCTCCTACAGAGGGAAAAATGAGGCCCAGAAAATACAATTCCTCATTAAATAGATGGATCACACAAAGTAATTTTGGAGATTTGTTTTTGAGCTATTCATTTTTCTTCAGTCAGTCCCATGTCTTGGATTTCAAATACTAACATGCATTAGGCTAATGAAACAAGGAGGCCAGCAGACTGAGGTGGCTTCAATGCCAGGGCACCTACATAAGCAAATCAAACTCTTAAGCCTGTAAATGCCTCAAGGTTACAAAAGCGAACCTAAGGACAACCACTCACAAACAGCAAGCTAGCCTTATGCCATAGGCAGTCAATATCTCCTCACATTGCTTCTGCTTTTTCCCCTGTAAATGTTTCCCCCCAGCTCCTGTCGGCAGGGCTCTCCTAACCACTGCTGGTTTGGCACTGCCCGGTTGGAATCCATTTTTGCTCAAATACACGCCTCTAAAATTTTAACATGCCTCAGTTTACCTTTTAACAGGTCTGGTGTCAGAAGTACGATCCGAAGGTGAAACACTGCCATGCCTCGGGTTCTGTGTCTCCCTCTCTCTCAGCCCCTCCCCTGCTCATGCTTTGTCTCTCTTAAAAATAAATAAATATTAAAAAAAATTTTTTTTAAAGAGCTCCCTGACTTTATTTGAGCATTCTTTTTCTGGACTGGGTCTGGGACTGACTGACTTAAAAAAGAAGAAACCACACCAGGTCAAGGGTCAGACTAGGTCCAGCTTAAGCTGGACTGGGTCCAGACCAAGGTCTTACGGAATAAGGGGGGGAAAGAGAGAAAAACTTGGAATTCTGACTGGAGCTTATGATCTGGGGCTGTAGAAGCTCTACCAATTTATTTGTGTGGCATTAGGAAATGGGTGGGTGAAGTCAAATGAGAATTTGCTAGGAGCAATAGGTAAAGACCCACATACATTTGCTCTGCCAGGGATGGACCAAAATGCACTAGAAAAATAGCCCAAGACCTACTTGAAAGTATTAATAAGGCACTTCTTCAAAAGACTGGTCTCTATCACTCAATCTTGCAAACAAAAAAGGACAAACCAGTCTCAGACTACAGACAAAATTGGAAACCTTTTTTTGTGAAACATTCTGTTCCTTCTTCATTAAATGCAGGCACAGAAAATGCCCTGAATTCCTTATTTATTACGGGGCTCCGGCCTAAAAGTGGCCTAATAAAGAGGCACAAACTGGGTTGGGCAGTGGCCCTTCTTGCTGAACTAACAGTCCTAGCTGAACATCTAAAAATATTTTTTTAATGTTTATTTATTTTTGAGAGATTGAGAGAGAGAAAGTGAGCAGGAGTGGGGGAGGAGAGAGACAGACAGAGAGAGCATGGGCAGGGAAGAGGCAGAGAGAGAGGAAGACACAGAATCCAAAGCAGGCTCCAGGCTCCGAGCTGTCAGCACAGAGCCCGAGGCAGAGCACAAATCCATAAACTATGAGATCACGACCGGAGCTGAAGCTGGGATGCTCCACCAACTGAGCCACCCAGATGCCCCAGATCCCTAGCTGAACATTTTGAAAAAACCATAGGGCCAACATGATATTTGAAAAGCCAATAAACTTGTGGCCGTATAGTTACAACCACTCCAAGGGCTGAGGACCTCCATGTATGCATTTCAAGCCAGAACCTAGAACTCAGGAATACTCTGTCCCCAAACGTCCTCCTTCACTGTAAACAATCAGGGCACTGGAAAAAGGAATGCCTTCTGCTGAACCCATCGTTTTGCAGACTTCCACCTATTAATTCACACTGTTTTTCCATCAGGGGAAGTCTTTAAAAATTTGATTGTCAAAATTATGATCAGCATTGATGGATTTCCAAGGGATTCTCCAGTAAATTGCTCCCCATGATACCTCTAAATTAGCAAGGGGAAATGAAGATAACAATTTTGAAGGGGTTCCTAGGGTGGCTCTGTTGGTTAAGTGTCCAACTCTTGATTTCGGCTCAAGTCATGATCTCACAGTTCGTGAGATCGAGCCCCACATTGAGTTCTGCTGACAGTGAAGAGACTGCTTGGGATTCTCTATCTCCCTCTCTCTCTCTGCTCCTCCTCAGCTCTCACATGTGCACTCTCTCTCAAAAGGAATAGATAAACATTAAAAAAAATCAGTGGAGAATCCTGTACAGTATTGGTGGGTCTACAGTAAACTTCACCAACAATAAATCACACTTTCATAAAACAGCAAATCCCTCAGAATAAAGAAAATATTTCCATAGAGGGAGTTTCCAACCAAATTCAAAGGGTACCTATATCTAGACCAGTCCAAATGATATTAGGGCCATTTCCAGGAAACAATACATTCCTTCTCCATGGCACTGCCCCAGCAAACCTGTTAGGAGGAGATAAGTTTTCTAAATTGAGGGCTCATATAAAATTTAATTCAGAAGGAGAAACGACCTGAGTTGCTCTGCTCTCTGCAAGCAGGACTTGATGAAATTGAGACTTGAAAGTGTGAAAGCCCCGATCTCTCAGAAGTGCCTGCCTGCCTAGGAGCTTCTTCCTCAGCCAACACAGGCAGAATTAAGAGTGCTGAACCCATGCAATACCTACCCAAATAACACCAGCATTCTTCACAGAGCTAGAACAAATAATCCTAAAATTTGTATGGAACCAGAAAAGACCCCGAATAGCTAAAGCAATCTTGAAAAAGAAAACCAAAGCAGGAGGCATCACAACCTGATTTCAAGCTGTACTACAAAGCTGTAATCATCAAGACAGTAGGGTACTGGCACAAAAACAGACACTCAAATCAATGGAACAGAATAGAGAATCCAGAAATGGACCCACAAATGTATGGGCAACTAATCTTTGACAAAGCAGGAAAGAATATCCAATGGAATAAAGACAGTCTCTTCAGCAAACGGTGCTGGGAAAACTGGACAGCCACATGCAGAAAAATTAACCTGGACCATTTTCTTACACCATACACAAAAACAAACTCAAAATGGATAAAAGACCTAAATGTAAGACAGGAAGCTATCAAAATCCTCGAGGAGAAAGCAGGCAAAAACCTCTTTGACCTTGGCCATAGCAACTTCTAACTCAACACATCCCTGGAGGCAAGGGAAACAAAAGCAAAAATGAACTACTGGGACCTCATCAAAATTAAAAGCTTCTGCACAGCAAAGGAAACAATCAGCAAAACTAAGAGACAACCAACGGAATGGGAGAAGATATTTGCAAACGACCTATCAGATAAAGGGCTAGTATCCAAGATCTATAAAGAACTTCTCAAACTCAACACCCAAAAAAGAAATAATCCAGTGAAGAAATGGGCAAAAGACATGAACAGACACTTCTCCAAAGAAGACATCCAGATGGCAAACCGACACATGAAAAGATGCTCAACGATACTCATCATCAGGGAAATACAAATCAAAACCACAATGAGATATCACCTCACACCTGTCAGAATGTCTAACATTAACAACTCAGGCAACAACAGATGTTGGCGAGAATGTGGAGAAAGGATCTCTTCTGCATTGCTGGTGGGAATGCAAACTGGTGCAGCCACTCTGGAAAACAGTATGGAGGTTCCTCAAAAAACTAAAAATAGAACTACCCTACGACTCAGTAATTGCACTACTAGGTATTTATCCAAGGGATATAGGTATGCTGTTTTGAAGGGACACATGCACCCCAATGTGAATAGCAGCACTATCAACAATAGCCAAAGTATGGAAAGGGCCCAAATGTCCATCGATGGATGAATGGATAAACAAGATGTGGTATGTGTATACAATGGAGTATTACTCGGCAATCAAAAAGAATGAAATCTTGCCATTTGCAACTATGTGGATGGAACTAGAAGGTACTATGCTAAGCGAAATTAGTCAGAGAAAGACAAATACCCTATGACTTCACTCATATAAGGACTTTAAGATACAAAACAAATGAACATAAGGGAACAGAAGCAAAAATAATATAAAAACAGGGAGGGGGATAAAACATAAGAGAGTCTTAAATATGGAGAACAAACAGAGGGTTACTGGAGGGGAGATGGGCTAAATGGGTAAGAAGCATTAAGGTATCTACCCCTGAAATCATTGTTGCACTATATGCTAACTTGGATGTAAATTAAAAAAAAGAAAAAAAGAGTGTTGAACCCATAAAAATCCTAATAGATCATTCTGAACCCCTGCCTAAATTGTCTCAATATCTACTAAGACCAGAATCTATTGAAGGGCTCTCACTAACTGTAGAAGACTTAATTAAGCAAAGACTCAGAACCCCATGCACTAGTCCCTGTAATGCTCCGATCTTATCCATTAAAAGACCAAATGGACAAGGTTGGAGATGTGTTCAGGATCTGCGTGCAATCAATAAAACTGTGATACTAACGTTCCCTGTGTTCCAAATCTCAACACCTTGTTATCTAATGTAACTACAAAGTCAAAGTGGTTCACAGTGGTAGATCTTTGCTCTGCTTTCTTTAGTATCCCAGTTGACAGTGAGAAGCAATATTACTTATCTTCATTTGGAAAAATCAACAATATACCTGGACTATAATGCCATAGGGTTCGCTGAAGCCCCATCCTATTTTTCATAGGTTTTACATCAAGACCTTACATCCCTAAGAATGCTACACTCATCAGTATGTAGATGCCTTACTGCTGTGTTCCCTTACAAGGGAAGACTCAGAAACAGGTTCACTTTATTATAGCAATTAGTTTGTAAAGCACATAGGCTTCTAAGGAAAAACTCCAATTCACAAAAAAGAAGGTCCGCTATCTAGGACATGATTTGAATGCAGAAGGTATTTCCCTCTCACCTGAAAGAGTAAAGACCACGCCAAACTTTCCCAGAAATACAACTAATGACAATTTCTTGGACTTGCAGGATATTGTAGATCTTAGGTTCCACATTTTTCTGATTGCATCTCCTCTGTATGAGCTTACAACAAACTCGATTCTCAAGCCCTTCTCCTAGGAAGAGAAACATGAAATAAGCCTTTAGCCAACTAAAATTAACCCTGCCAACAAACTCTAGCCCAGGGCTCCCAAATTATACTAAGCCTTTCACCTTATCTGTCCACGGGAGTGATAACCAGGCTTTAGGAGTTCTAACCCAAGAGCATGGAGGAAAACACAGACCTACTGAGCACAGCTTACAGTCAGACCTGGCAGGCGGAGCATGTCCAGACTGTTGGAAAGTGGGAGCCACAGTGACTAAGCCTCAGCTGAACTGGTATTTGGAGATGACTTAATACTACAAGTACCTCATGCTGCTCAGAATCTGTTACCCCCTGATTAGACTCAACACTTCCAGCAAGAAGATGAGCATCTTGTGAGAGGCTTCACCTTCTACCTTCTAACCTCCGTCTTATGTGCTTTGACTCACTCAACCCTGCTGCCCCGGCCTGACGATGGTACAGAACCCCATAAATGTGTACATGTGGTGTCATGGTTACTGACCCTTCACATGACTTATAGGACAATTCATCAGAAAGCCCAGATTTGATACTTCGTCAATGGGTCCTATGCTAAGAATGCAGAAGGGAGGTATCAAGCAGGATATGCTGTAATAACTCAGTATGAACTACCCCAAAGGGTATCTTGCCCATTTTAAGTCTGTGCAACCAGCAGAGCTACATGCCCTTACTCAGGCTTGTTGGCCACCCAACGGAAAGTCAGTAAACACTTATACCCATAGCACATATGTCTTTGGGGTGGTCTCTGACCAGACATTTATGGAAACAGAGTTCCTCACTTCTAGCAGAATCCTAATCAAAACTGGACTCTGAGTAAATGAACTGCTGTCTGCCATTCTAGTGCCCAACTGAATTGGAATTATTAAGAATGAAGTTCGCACTAGAAAACAGAACCCGAGTATCAGGGAAATGGTCTAGCAGACTTCCATGCTAAATCTGCCAGCACTAAAACTCTTCTAATATACCACCTGAATGAAGTCTGGAAGACGAACTCTAACCAAATTATTTATGATAATCTATATAAAAGACAAAATCAGGCACCTGAACTAGAACAACAAATGTTGAGACCAAAGGTACAAATTTAATGTTAGATGAGGACACACTGAGGGCCACCAGATGGCCTCCTGGTTCTTCCTGAGCCCTTAAAATTGCCATTACTAGAAGCTCTGTATTCTGCAAATCATGGCACAGAAAAAAATGACCCAAATTATGAAAAAGAATTGGTGGGTGACTGCTCCAAAGTCGCAAAAGTGGTTTATGAGCAAATGTCTAATTGATCAAACCCCTAACCCTGGAAAGACCATTAAGATGGTTCATTTGATGGAGCATCTCCACCACCTACTGGGCCATTTGAACATTTACAAATAGATTTCACTCAATTGCTCCTACAATGGATTATTGATATGTCCTTGTAATTATTTGTATTTTCTCAGGATGGACTGAAGCCTTCTCATGCAGAAAGGCTGATGCCACAACCATGGCTAAGAAACTTTTAGAAAGTTTAGGGGGTATCCCCCAGAGAGATCTCCAGTGATTGGGAACTCATTTCTCTGGGGAAATAATTAAACAAATAAGGCGTTGCTTTTAAACAGTGGCATTAGTATCATCCTTACCGTCCTCAGTCATCTGGTGAAGTTGAATGAACAAATGGTATCTTAAACCTGAAGCTAGCTAAATTAACAGAATCAACTGGACTGCCCTGGCCAAAAGGTCTACCATTGGTTTTGATGGCAGTTAGATTGGCACTCACGGGAAAGCACAAATTAACATCTCATGCAGCAGTAACAGGAAGACCTAGGCTTTTGATGATAGAACCACGTGTCTACTGTACTCATAAATTCTGATGTGACTCAGTATTGTCAGGCTTTAATGCATTATGCCGAAGCGTACTGCCACCAGGAAAAGGAAGCTTTCCATGATGCTCCTATAGCTGGCTTAACCTTCCACAACTTAGGACATGGAGAGCAGGTCTTCTGGAAATGACACCTAAGAAAGACTGCCCAGGAACCTCACTGGAAGGGACCACACCAGGTTCTCCTCACCACCCAGATGGCAGCCCAACTTCAGGGATTTGAACCCTGGGGCCACAGCACCCAGTTGAAAGGGCTCCTCCAGGCTCTGGCACTGTATACCAGCCAGAGATGTGAAGTTAAAACTGGCCACAGACGTTCCTCCTCAGAAGCATTCAACAGCTTGGGGCGAGCAGCTCTCCCAAAATCACTGATCCGGATCTTCATCTCCTATAAGAAACCTTTATTCCTTTGCCTATTTGCGATCTGCCTTTTCTGTCCCTTAATTCAGGGGAAGACAGGATTTCACAAACAACAGCTACCGCAGGAAACTAAACCACTAAACCAACAGCTGGATTTGTCATGCTGAACCAAACTCAAGATGTGAAGGGAATCCTGAAGGCCACTGTATGCTGCCACTGTTCTGCAGGTCCCTTTAACAAAGTTCAAACACCAGATCTATGTATCCTTGTTTCTTGTCTCAATTTAATCCAATCCTGGAATGGGAAAATCAAAATCCACCGAGTGCACATCTGAAAGGCTGCAGAGCAGCCAGTGTCAATCAGACCATTTGTAGGCTTGCTATTGGGCCCATACATTTGGCTGGTCTTTCAATGTGTGGTAATACAGTATTGGAGTCTTGGATGAATGATGCACTTCTATACGGAGCAATGGGTCCATGAATGCTAATACTTGAGGGAGCCCTACGTGGACCTCCTAGCTACACC
Source organism: Panthera uncia (assembly GCF_023721935.1). Classification (NCBI taxonomy): domain Eukaryota; kingdom Metazoa; phylum Chordata; class Mammalia; order Carnivora; family Felidae; genus Panthera; species Panthera uncia. The sequence goes on along the minus strand of NW_026057586.1, from coordinate 60,878,553 downwards.
TTTACACGTGGACCTTTGGGCAGCGGCCTCCATGCTTGGGCAGCTCGCTGTCTGGAGGGTGTAAGGACAATGCACCCTTGCTCTAAGTACTGTCCCACTGTCCCTTCATAATACCTCAGAAACTCCACATTGTCCCACTCCCCTGAAAGAGAAGTTTTACTAGCAGCTGTTAACCCCTCTGGATGCGCATCATTTGGAAGGTCCCCTCTTCCTTGGCTTGGAGTTATTACAAACAAATGTACAATTAGAAACTTACCCTCAACTCCGGCAACCACTGCTGAGTCTACCGCTAACGCCATGGCTGCACCACAAAAGTCCCCAGGGGCTCTCTTGCTGAGATGGTTTTAGATAATAGAATTGCTTTAGATTACTTGTTGGGGGAGTCTGTGCCACGGCAAATAGTTCCTGCTGTACCTAGATCAACACCTCTGGTTTTGTAGAAACTCCAGTACAAGACATTAACAAACATGCTCCTTGACTTATACAGGTTGATTCTGGTACATTCTTTGATTTATTTGATAGCAACTGGTTTGGTTCATGGGGGCCATGGCTAGGAGTATACTTCAGTCGCTTGGTATTATCAGTCTGGTGTGCTGTGTTCTCTCAAAGGTCTTACAGGCGTGCTTGCAGCCATCAGCACAGCAGATGGTCTCAGTGTGCTTGGAGAAAAAGAAACAAGCTGAACAATGGGGAAAAAAGCAAAAGCAATTCTTCCATGGATCTGACAACATAACCTGGGAGTTTCACAGTGAGGCAAGAGCAATTTAACTCTGATGGTGACAGAGGGTGGTGCTAATACCAAATTTTTGGGCAATCTTCTCACATATGACAGGATAACCAAAAGGGGGGATTGTTAAATTAAAAAGGAGGACATCAGACTGAGGTGGCTCTAATGCCATAGCACCTGCATAAGCAAACCAATGTAAGCCTGTAAATACCTTAAGGTTACAAGAGTGAACTTAAGGACAACCAACCACAAACAGCCAAAGAAAGAGGTTTTAAGCTACAGTCAATCGAGAATTTCCTTTGGCCTTTTCTCTAGAACAGTTTTTCCCCAGCGTTTTTTGCTCAAATAAATTCCTAAAATTTTTGTATGGCTCACTTTATCCATTAACACATGATAATTACTAAGGTAGTTTTCACAGTGCTTATCAAAAGCAGCAGACAGACAGCAAACACTGCCAACTTCGGGCTTTAATATGCAAACTTTCCTGAAGAGCCTGGATCTACAGCTGTGGGCGTTGTGGGTTTGAGGAAGCAGGCGACACACTTATGGAGGGAAACAGATAAGCAGAGCGCCATTATTTTGATTTATTGCATTCTGAAGTACCATGGGGGAGGGCCTGAGAACAAGTCCGCTTCATCAGCAGTTCTAAAGCCTTATTACCTGAGATTTGCATTCTGGAGGAAAAAAAATCAAGACTCAATTTTCAATACGTATGTCACACGAGATTTGGATTTTGGCCCTGATAGAAGAATGTGTACTAACCTGATAAAGGCTATGTGAGATTAAAGAGAGACACCAGCTAAACACCGAATCCCGGTGAAAGACGTGGATTTAACCAGAAAGCCACATACTTTAGCAAAACACCTCCTCTTGGGGGTGGTCAGAGACACTTGATGTGTGCAGGCTGCTGGAGGCAGCTTTGTCCCAGGGCTCGCCGCCAGCCTCAGCATTCCCAGGAGGGCCCAGTCCTTGGGTCACATTTCTCTGCCCCTCTGCTCCCTTTCACTTCTCATCATCCCGCCCATAGTTAATCGTTTGTAAGGCCTGAGCTATGAGCGTCGCCATTTCTCGGGTGCCCGCAGCCACCACTCTGCAAGACATGAGGTCGAGAGGTCCACCTGAGGACAGAGAGAGAAGACAGGGTGCCTGAGTTACCGGAAAGGGCAGAACAGTCCCGAATGGCAACTGAGCACATGCACTTTCCAAGGAAAACCAAGGTCCAGGCCAGGCTGGAGGCGGGACCAAACAGGGAGGTCTAGACGTGAGCCTGGCCAAAGCAAGGGTGCAGCCTCTCAGCATCCACTCTGCTGCCCCAGGAAGGGAGCACTCGAGGCTGTGCTGGGGGAATGGAGGCTAAGGTCCAGCCATCAGGACTGAGGTTCACATGATCAGTTAGACCACCACAGTGGAGAGCAATTCTCAAATGTCTGCTGTATGGGTTGCACCGGGGACCCCATGTGATGGATGGAAGTCTTAACTCAGCAGGTCTGGGTGGGGCCTGTCTGGGCAGTGACCTGATGCAGGCTGGCTAACAAGTCGTGACTAAAAAGCTAGAGAAAGGGATCTAAAAGGACTCACCCAGTCTCAGACTGCTTATTCCTAAATACTAGATGAGGGGTCTGCCTGAAACTAAGCGGAGTTATGGGGGCAGACATGTTAGGGGACTCACACCCAGGGGGTCAGTCACTGGGACACGATGACCTTGAAGTAGAAGGAACAAGTCACCTTTTTGAGTCTGTTCTCCTAAAAAGCTCACAGTGTGCTCACACTCTACACCATGCTGACCCCATGCGGAGATACACGGTGTGTGTGTGTGGGGGTGCTAGCCTCCTCTTCATAGAATGGGGGGTATGATGCTTATTCTGCCTATCTCGTCGGATTTGGTGGGGTCAGAATGTGTGCTAGAAAACCGTCAAATGTTATGTATGTGTACAGTGGTCGCGTGTTCCTATCTGGCCGTATCCTGATCCTGGGGTCTCTTTTCACGCCTAGAGGCATAGAGTAGGAAGGCAGGAAAGCTGAGAAGGCACTAGCCCACTGAACTTCCAACATCTTCCACATGGTGTCTCATCAGTAGACTCTGAGGAAGTAGAGGGGACATTTGGTCTGGTGGTGGTACTTGGCCTGGTCTGGGGGACGTTGGGTCTGGTGGTACTTGGTCCAGTCTGGGGGATGTTGGGTCTGGTGGTACTTGGTCCAGTCTGGGGGAAGTTGGGTCTGGTGGTACTTGGCCCAGTCTGGGGGATGTTGGGTCTGGTACTACTTGATCCAGTCTGGGGGACATTGAGTCTGATGGTACTTGGTCCAGTCTGGGGGACTTTGGGTCTGATGGTACTTGGTCCAGTCTGGGGGACGTTGGGTCTGATGGTACTTGGTCCAGTCTGGGGGATGTTGGGTCTGGGAGATGTTGGGCCCATCTGATGGTACTTGGTCCAGTCTGGGGACGTTGGGTTTGATGGTACTTGGTCCAGTCTGGGGATGTTGGGTCTGATGGCACTTGGTCCAGTCTCAGGGACGTTGGGTCTGATGGTACTTGGTCCAGTCTGGGGGATGTTGGGTGGCACTTGGTCCAGTCTGGGGGATGTTGGGTCTGATGGTACTTGGTCCAGTCTGGGGGACGTTGGGTCTGATGGCACTTAGTCCAGTCTGGGGGATGCTGGGTCTGGTGGCACGTGGCCCAGTCTGGGGGACGTCGGGTCTGGTGGTACTTGCCCCAGTCTGGGGGACATTGGGTCTGGTGGCACTTGGTCCAGTCTGGGGATGTTGGGTCTGATGGCACTTGGTCCAGTCTCAGGGACGTTGGGTCTGATGGCACTTGGTCCAGTCTGGGGGACGTTGGGTCTGATGGCACTTGGTCCAGTCTGGGGATGTTGGGTCTAATGGCACTTGGACCAGTCTGGGGGACGCTGGGTCTGATGGTACTTGGTCCAGTCTGCGGGACTTTGGGTCTGATGGTACTTGGTCCAGTCTGGGGGACTTTGGGTCTGGTAGTACTTGGTCCAGTCTGGGGGATGTTGGGTCTGGGAGATGTTGGGTCTGATGGCACTTGGTCTAGTCTGGGGGACATTGGGTCTGGTGGTACTTGGTCCAGTCTGGGGGACGTTGGGTCTGGTGGTAGTTGGCCAGTCTGGGGGATGTTGGGTCTGGGAGATGTTGGGCCCATCTGATGGTACTTGGTCCAGTCTGGGGGACGCTGGGTCTGATGGTACTTGGTCCAGTCTGGGGGACTTTGGGTCTGATGGTATTTGGTCCAGTCTGGGGGACTTTGGGTTTGATGGTACTTGGTCCAGTCTGGGGCACGTTGGGTCTGGTGGTACTTGGCCCAGTCTGGAAGACGTTGGGTCTGATGGTACTTGGTCCAGTCTGGGGGATGTTGGGTCTGGGGGATGTTGGGTCTGATGGTACTTGGTCCAGTCTGGGGGACGTTGGGTCTGATGGCACTTGGTCCAGTCTGGGGGACGTTGGGTCTGATGGCACTTGGTCTAGTCTGGGGGACATTGGGTCTGGTGGTACTTGGTCCAGTCTGGGGGACGTTGGGTCTGGTGGTACTTGGCCAGTCTGGGGGATATGGGTCTGGGAGATGTTGGGCCCATCTGATGGTACTTGGTCCAGTCTGGGGGATGCTGGGTCTGATGGTACTTGGTCCAGTCTGGGGGACTTTGGGTTTGATGGTACTTGGTCCAGTCTGGGGGACTTTGGGTTTGATGGTACTTGGTCCAGTCTGGGGGACGTTGGGTCTGGTGGTACTTGGTCCAGTCTGGGGGAAGTTGGGTCTGGTGGTACTTGCCCCAGTCTGGGGGACATTGGGTCTGGTGGCACTTGGTCCAGTCTGGGGACGTTGGGTCTGATGGCACTTGGTCCAGTCTGGGGGATGCTGGGTCTGGTGGCACTTGGTGCAGTCTGGGGGACGTTGGGTGTGATGGCACTTGGTCCAGTCTGGGGGACGTTGGGTCTGATGGCACTTGGTCCAGTGTGGGGGATGTTGGATCTGATGGCACCTGGTCCAGTCTGGGGGATATTGGGTCTAATGGCACTTGGTCCAGTCTGGGGATGTTGGGTCTGGTTACATTACCAGGTCTAGACTGGGGGACATTGAGTCTGGTGGCGTTACTGGGTCTAGTCTGCTGTCATTCCCCTGGGGATGGACTGCAGGCTGAGGGTCAGAGGGGCTCACCTGAAGTGTCCATCACGATGCCACCTGCTTCTCTGATGATGACGGTGGCGGCAGCCAGGTCCCAGCAGTGCAGGCCAAACTGGTAATAAGCATCCGCAGCCCCCGAGGCCAGGTGGCAGAGTGCCAAGGTGGAGCTCCCGATAACTCGGACCCTAGAGGAGAGGGAAGAGGGCAAAGATTCCTGTGAGTGGTGCCGTGCACAAGTCAGATTTCCCTTAAATAGCTGACTTCATCCAAAGTCACCTTCTGCTGGGTATTCCCAGTCATTAAAAATGAGCCACAGGGCTTTTCTAATAAGCTCTCTAGATTCAAGATCTGTGGTGCAGAGCAGTGCCATTCAAGAGAACTTTCTGTGAGGATGGAAAAGTTCTGCAAATGTGGAAGCTACTAGCCACAGCTGGACACTTGAAATGTGGCTAGTGCAACTGAAGAACTCATCTTAACTCTACTGAATTTTAACTTAAATGTAAATCACCTTGTGTATCTGACAGGTACCGCACAGACCTAGGGAGGGTGGGAGACGGGAGAAGATCCATTTGGACTTGTTAGGATTCATTTTTCCTAGACATTTGCCGGAGTGATATCATTTATGAAGGGCTCTAAGCCCACACAGGATTCACTGGTTGGGTGGCTTGAGATCAGTCACTTGGCTTCTGGAAGCACTGCTCCGAAAGGAACACAGGTCCCCTGTTGGTTTTCTAACAGGCACGAAGGAACACACCGGCAGAGGAAGCATCACGTGGCTCTCCCGACCTCTGCATGGAGGGGCCACCTCCCATCACTCGGGATCTTTTCCTCTCTCCCTGGGGAGCTGTGAGCAAGACTGTGTGTTTGGCACTTTCCCCTTTGGCTCCAGGATGTTCTGGGAACTGAAAAGTCATACCCATGAGCTTTGGCGTGGAGTAACCTCTCCATGTTGCTCAGGAACAATTTCAGAGTGGCAGGGTCACGTTTGGGGCCAATTTCCGTTAGAACCAAGGCCTTGGAGATATCTGCAGTAGAAAGAATGCCCCATGATCAGAAAAATCAAGTCTTGGTTCTAACTGAATACTCAGCGTTCCCTCTGAAGCAAACCTCAAACGTCAGCCTCTCCTTCCCTCTCAGAACAAGTACCATCTGTTGAGTGGTTTACGCCATGAAGTTTTTCTGATAGCTGTGCAGCATTGTAAAGACAGTGAAGGGAGGTCAACAAATCCCACACTTGACTATTTCCTCATCACTCCTTTAAGGCTGCTTCCTGTTTCAGATTCCAGAGGGAACAGACTTTCAGATCTCTCTCTTTTCAGGGACAGTTAGCATGAAGAACCTGGAAGAGTCAGGTGGCTCATGAAAATCACCATCATTCAGCCATAAATAAAAACAAAATGATGACAAAAAAACTTCATCAAATAAATCTGTCTTTAAAAACCTTTCTCTAACTGCTATGATCACGGAGATGGAAATAGCGTCCCTGTAGAGAAAGCAGGATGTCTTTGGAAAGGGAATTCTCAGGAGTAACCCCACTGGGCGTAAGGAAGGCTGACGCAGGGGCTGTAATGGTCACCCCAGTGTGGAGTGGTGAGGAGCTCGGGCCAACCACACGGCTCCTGTGACAGGGGTAGGAAGCTGGCCTGTGGGTGTCAAGGGACGTGCCTGGGCTCCCTTCCTATGCCTGACTCATGGGTAGGTTATCACAAGTGGTTTGTCTTTGCTTTGCTATACGCCCAAATACAACCAAATTCAGTCTCACGCCTGGTCAGGCTTCGGGCTGAGCACAATCAGCCGTACCAGGTGTATTTGTTCAGATAACAGAACAAAGTCTCTCCATGAACTGGAGGAAAAACACTCTTCACAAGTTATGTCACTCAATGGGCCCAATCCTATGTCAACACCTACAGAGTCTCTCACTGAGGGACCAGATGACGGCGAGAAGGCCATCTCCTCTCAGACAGACTCTATGCCCATTTCCCCTTTTCTTAAATCGGAGGCACTCATTTTCTACTTTAAACACTTTCTGAAAATTGCTTGGCTCCACACCAAAGCTAGCTGCCTTGGAGAGGTCTGAATCACTCCCTGCCAGGCACACCCAGCACCAAGGCTGAGCCAATGACGTGCCTCCCCCATGTCCAGTGTGCACAAGGAGCTCTACCCACAACAAGGGGCCATGGGGCCGGACAGCTCCAGGATCCCTGTGGACAGGTCACTGCACGAGCTTACCTCCTAATTCCCTCCCTGGGCTCCAAACTGAGATGGCGTTTTCTCAGGGGCAGGAAAGAAGACCTCTTTTGGAGAAAACAATATCAACAGAACCAGGCACACAGCAGGCGTCAATAAATAGTCACAGAAGCAATGAGCACTTTTCCTCGAACACCAGCATCAGGGCAACCTTGGTAAGAGTCTTCTTGTTTGAGCTGATTTGTTAAATCAGTAGCATTTTTTAATTTAAGGCAGGAATACTTGAGTTAGGTAGAATTTGGTTGGCTAGTGTAAGAATCTAATAACTATGTATAATGGCACTATTTTGGGGGGGGATGAATTCTTGAATGATAAATATTTCTGTTAAAAACACTCTTGAAAGATAACATTGCAATTTGGATGAGCTGTCCTAGACGAGGCCGCGGGGGAAAACGGAAGCGAAGGAGCAGGGTATGTGGCCCGATCTTGCCCTAATTTCCTTATCTAACTTCAAATCTTACACACCCACACACAGACACTGTATTCTTATTTTTTATTTTTAGTTTTTGAGAGGGGGGGGCAGAGTGGGGAAAGAGTACCAGCGGCAGAGCGAGAGAGAGAATCTTAAGCAGGCTCCACACCCCATGGAGCCCAACATGGGGTTGGATCCCATGACCCTGAGATCATGACCTGAGTCGAAATCAAGAGTCAGATGCTCAACTGACTGAGCCACGCAGGAACTCCATATACTGTATTTTTAAACACAGTTCATTCTGTTCCTTGCTCTTTTCATAAAACAATATATCACATACATCTTTCTCCATCATTCTGTAATTGTAAGGACTACATGTTATTCCCATAGATGAACTGCTATTGGCTCAACCATCCCCTACAGATAAACATTCTCAATTCCTGTTATTATAAACAATGCTACCTCTTTTTCTCTATAGGTTTGTGCACCAGTGTTGATAGAGTTTTCAGGATAGAATGACAGAAGTGGGATTTTTGGGGGCACCTGGGTGGCTCAGTCGGTTGAGTGTCTACCTCTTGATTTTGGCTCAGGTCATGATCCTGGGGTCATGGGATCGAGCCCTGCATCAGGCTCGTGCAGAGTGTGGAGTCTGCTTAAGATGTTCGTTCATTCATTCCTTCATTCATTCATATTCTCTCTCTCTCTCTGCCCCACTTTCCCGCTCATGCTCCCCCGCCACAAAAGTGGGATTTCTGAATCAAAGAGTATGCATATTTTAGATCTAAAAAAATTTTTTTCAAACTGTCCCCCACAAAAGCTCTATCAGTAGTACCATCATCCCCTCTGCACTAAGATAAGATCCTGTACTATTTTCTAGACCCTAACAGGAATCTCTTACTCCATGGTATATGCTTTAAGAGTGATTTTTCTCAGAGAGCTAAGATCAAGAGAATAATATCCCTACATTCAGGGCATTTCCTGGTTCTAGGATCTCAGTCACACTGGGAGACACTGAATTTCCTTCAGGAACTAGAAAGCCACACAATTTCATTGGGGAAATAAGTACTACTTTTAATCAGGTTCATAAGACGTGGCTACTTGGATGTTATCTGGACTTACTGTGGTGATCATTTTGCAATATATACAAATGTTGAATCATGACGTTGTATACCGAAACTAATATAATACTATATGGCGGTTATACCTCATTAAAAAAAATATTATACGGCATAAAAAATAATATGACTACTTGTTCAGGCCAAGGCCTAGGGGCTGGCTGCAGGGTGAGTGGAAAAGTCCCCAGAGTACCAGCCCAGACAAGCAGATACCCCACATGCAGGGCTGGTGCAGGAAGCGCAGAGGGTTTCAGACTAAGTGCCACAAGGCTATTTCACAAAGGGAAACTAAGCAAGGTGTGGAAACAGTAGCTCACATTTACCAACCTCTGAATCTCTCCAGACAGGCCTGTGCTAAACACTTTCCATTTATGCCTCTGTTCCTCTATTACATTTATGATACATTTACATTTCTATTCCTCTATGACATTCACTGTCTCACTGCTGCCCTTGTTTCACAGATGGAGAAACCAAGCCTAAGGAAGTGACCAGTACGTAGTCATGTGGCCCTTAGGTGGTGAGGCCCAGACTTAAACTCAAGCTTGTCCAGTGATTATGTGAAAGACAGCATTTCTTCCCACAGTTTTTAAGTCTGTAAAGAGATATCTCTGCACCCAGTTGTTTCCTCTTCTTCTAGCTGCAATGTATCTATTTCTTTCTTACTCTCACTAAAACTTTTCCCAAATGAAATGAACAAGGAAAAAGGAAGCCTTAGTGCTGCCACCTACAGGCAAAATGCTTTCTACGGTTTAACACAGATAAAACCATCCCCTCTATTTAACATCACTTTATATTATGGTTATTTCAAACCCATAATCACTATGGTTTTTGCATTATCCATTTTACATATTATCATGCCATAGTATTTTATCCCAATCAAATACTAATGCATATATTTTGTAATTTAAAATATTTTGTGACTTCATGGGTATGTGTGTGGGGGGAAAGGGGAGTTATTGCTTAATGGGTGCAGAGTCTCATTTGGAAAGATAAAAATTTGGAAACAGATGGTGGTGATGGTGGGAAAACATTGTAAATGTAATTAATGCCATTGAATTACACACTTTAAAATGACAAACTTCATGTTCTATATATTTTACCATGATAAAAAAAAATCCAACAGATTTTGAAGTAGGGCATCTCTGTATACTTTTTTAACGAACAGATTTTAGGGTGAAAACAATTGTCCATTAATAGACTTACAACAGTTTGAAAACTATTGTTCTGATTGAGCATGGTTAAAGTACCCCAAGTATCATAGAGTATTGTTGTCTTAAGAAAAATTTTACAACTTAAGAGAAGCAAGCCGTTTGTATACACTGAAATATGTACTCACAGAGAAAGAGGTGAGTAGGCTTTAAGTCTGGGAAATATGCCCCACGAACACAAGCTGCTTTTGCTGAACATAGAGCCCCCAACCACCGCCCGCCCGGCCCCGCCCCACCCCATGACAACACTTACGACAGCAGGTATTTTTACACACATGTCCTAATTCTTTCAGACTTCTTATAGACCATTAAGAGCTACTCATATGAAAATAAAGTTTAATTTTATTTAACTTAAAAACATTAAGTACTAGACAGACGGGACGTTGGTGATTTGGTGGGGGCTGGGCAGAGGCGGAGGTGTGGGGAAAGGGGGCTTGATGGGCACAGGGTTGGAACTTGAAGCCAAGCAAACTAGGAGAGAAGAAAGCAAAACTGTAGACATCATCTACAAAAAACTATATCCGCAAGGTGCATCCAAACCCCAGAATACAAATGGGTGGGGCAAGCCTCCAACAGCTACGAGACCGGGTGGCAGCAGGAGGAAGAGAGAAGCACGGAGCATCTGCTGGACCCCAGCAGCCACTCCCTGGAAGTCAGCGCGGGCCCAGGTGAGAGAAGTGGGCGCTGAGAAGGGCCGCACACACACCAGTTCAGGAGCCCCTGGTGCGTGATAAGGGCTGAAGGGAGAGAACCACCAGCCCTATGATCTCTCATAACTGACTTACCAAGACCCCTTAAGGGAAGGATCCAGCACTGGGAGTAAACTCCAAATTCACTAGACAGGAGTAACAGTAGTAAAGAAAAGAGAAGATCCCGGGAACAGTTAAGTAGAATAAAGCCAAAAAAACCCACAAAAAAACAAACAAAAAAACAAAATCTAAGGTTAAAGCCCAGTTTTTGAACACTTCACAAAAACAACACAAAAGGGAACTCTAGAGCCACAAAACTACCAAAAAGGTCCTGAACTCGCACCCCACCCCTTCAAAAGCCCTTCCCCATTTCAGGAATACAGATTTCAAGCAGAAATAAGTAATTAAAAAGAATGATGGGTGAGCCACACATACACTTACATGGGAAAAAAAAAAGAATAGAGAACATCTCTTCAGTTAATCAAGGACTGCAAGAAATATTTGTCCACAAAACAGAAGTACTTTATATAAAATAAATAAAGAATGCCTAAAAAAACCAGCCTAACTAGAAAAGTGGAGGGGATACAACTTAAGAGCGAATTAGAAAAGAAAATATTTCAGCAAAGAAGATTAAACTGAAGGAACAAAGTATAAATAAACAGAATAGATTGTACTTTATAAGAAATGGAGGTTGAAAAAAGATTGGTGGAAAATCAGCCCTCAAATACAAAAAGATCGAGAGCATACTGTGCATATTTTCAGACCACAATACTATGAAACTCAAAATCAACCACAAGAAAAAATTTGGAAAGGTAACAAATACATGGAGACTAAAGAACATCCTACTAAAGAATGAATGGGCTAACTAAGAAGTTAAAGAGAAAATTAAGAAGTTCATGGAAGCCAATGAAAATGATAGCACCACAGCCCAAAACCTCTGGAACACAGGAATGGTGGTTATAAGAGGAAATATATAGCAATCCAGGACTTCCTAAAAAAGGAAGATCTCAGATACACAACCTAATCTTACGCCTTCAAGAGCTGGAAAAAGAACAGCAAGTAAAACCCCAAACCAGCAGAAGGCGGGAAATAATAAAGATTAGAGCAGAATCAATGCTATCGAAACCAAAAAAACAGAACAGATCAATGAAACCAGAAGCTGGTTCTTTGAAAGAATTAACAAAATTGATAAACCACTAGCCAGTTTGATCAAAAAGGAAAGGACCCAAATAAATAAAATTAAGAATGAAAGAGGAGAGATCACAACCAAAACAGCAGAAATAAAAATAAGAGAATATTATGAGCAATTATATACCAATAAAATGGGAAATCTGGAATAAATGGACAAATTTCTGGAAACATATACACTACCAAAACTAAAACAGGAAGAAATAGAAAATTTGAACAGACCCATAACCAGTAAAGAAATTGAATTAGTAATCAAAAATCTCCCAAAAAACAAGAGTCCAGGGCCAGATGGCTTTCCAGAGGAATTCTACCAAACATTTAAGGAAGAGTTAACACCTATTCTCTTGAAGCTGTTCCAAAAAAATAGAAATGGAAGGAAAACTTCCAAACTCTTTCTATGAAGCCAGCATTACCTTGATTCCAAAACCAGACAGAGACCCCACTAAAAAGGAGAACTATAGACCAATTTCCCTGATGAACATGGATGCAAAATCCTCAACAAGATATTAGCCAACAGGATCCAACAATACATTAAAAAAATTATTCACCATGACCAAGTGGGATTTATACCTGGGATACAGGGCTGGTTCAATATCCACAAAACAATCAATGTGATTCATCACATCAATAAAAGAAAGGACAAGAACCATATGATCCTCTCAAAGATGCACAGAGAGCATTTGACAAAATACAGCAAACTTTCTTGATAAAAACCCTCAAGAAAGTAGAGATAGAAGATCATACCTCAAGATCATAAAAGCCATATACACAAGACCCAACACTAATATCATCCTCAATGGGAAAAACTGAGAGCTTTCCCCCTAAGGTCAGGAACAAGACAGGGATGTCCACTCTCACCACTGTTATTCAACATAGTATGGGAAGTCTTAGCCTCTGCAATCAGAAAACACAAAGAAATAAAAGGCATCCAAATCGGCAAGGAGGAGGTCAAACTTTCGCTCTTCGCAGATGACATGATACTCTATTTGGAAAACCCAAAAGATTCCACCAAAAAACTGCTAGAACTGATTCATGAATTCAGCAAAGTTGCAAGATACAAAATTAATGCACAGAAATCAGTTACATTCCTATACACCAACAATGAAGCAACAGAAAGAGAAATCAAGGAATCGATCCCACTTACAATTGCACCAAAACCCATAAAAAACCTAGGAATATATCTAACCAAAGAGGTTAAAAATTTATACACTGAAAACTATAAAAAGCTTATGAAAGAAACTGAAGGAGTCACAAAAAAGTGGAAAAATATTCCATGCACCTGGATAGGAAGAAAAAATATTGTTAAAATGTCAATATTACCCAAAGCAATCAACATATTTAATGCAATACTTATCAAAATAACACCAGCATTCTTAACAGAGCTGGAACAAATAATCCTAAAATTTGTATGGAACCAGAAAAGACCCTGAATAGTTAAAGCAATCTTGAAAAAGAAAACCAAAGCAGGAGGCATCACAATCTCAGATTTCAAGCTGTACTACAAAGCTGTAATCATCAAGACAGTAGGGTACTGGCACAAAAACAGACACTCAGATCAATAGAAAGAATAGAGAATCCAGAAATGGACCCACAAACACATGGGCAACTAATCTTTGACAAAGCAGGAAAGAATATCCAATGGAATAAAGACAGTCTCTTCAGCAAGCGGTGCTGGGAAAACTGGACAGCCACATGCAGAAAAATTAACCTGGACCATTTTCTTACACCATACACAAAAACAAACTCAAAATGGATAAAAGACTGAAATGTAAGACAGGAAGCTATCAAAATCCTCGAGGAGAAAGCAGGCAAAAACCTCTTTGACCTTGGCCATAGCAACTTCTAACTCAACACATCCCTGGAGGCAAGGGAAACAAAAGCAAAAATGAACTACTGGGACCTCATCAAAATTAAAAGCTTCTGCACAGCAAAAGAAACAATCAGAAAAACTAAAAGGCAACCAACGGAATGGGAGAAGATACATGCAAACGACCTATCAGATAAAGGGCTAGTATCCAAGATCTATAAAGAACTTCTCAAACTCAACACCCAAAAAAGAAATAATCCAGTGAAGAAATGGGCAAAAGACATGAATAGACACTTCTCCAAAGAAGACATCCAGATGGCAAACCGACACATGAAAAGATGCTCAACGATACTCATCATCAGGGAAATACAAATCAAAACCACAATGAGATATCACCTCATACCTGTCAGAATGGCTAACATCAACAACTCAGGCAACAATAGATGTTGGTGAGGATGCAGAGAAAGAGGATATCTTCTGCACTACTGGTGAGAATGCAAACTGGTGCAACCACTCTGGAAAACAGTATGGAGGTTCCTCAAAAAACTAAAAATAAAACTACCCTATGACCCAGTAATTGCACTTCTAGGTATTTATCCAAGAGATACAGGTATGCTGTTTTGAAGGGGCATATGCACCCCAATGTTTATAGCAGCACTATCAACAATAGCCAAAGTATGGGAAGAGCCCAAATGTTCATCGATTGATGAATGGATAAACAAGATGTGGTATATATAGACAATGGAGTATTACTCAGCCATCAAAAAGAATGAAATCTTGCCACTTGCAACTACATGGATGGAACTAGAAGGTATTATGCTAAGCGAAATTAGTCAGTCAGAGAAAGACAAGTATCATATGACTTCATTCATATGAGGACTTTAAGACACAGAACAGTTGAACACAAGGGAAGCAAAAAATGATATAAAAACAGGGAGGGGACAAAACATAAGAGACTCTTAAATATGGAGAACAAACAGAGGGTTACTGGAGGGGTTGTGGGAGGGGGGATGGACCAAATGGGTAAGGGGCATTAAGGAATCTACTCCTGAAATCACTGTTGCACTATATGCTAACTTGGATGTAAATTAAAAAAATAAAATTAATAAAAAAAAAATAGGTGGATCCGGTAAACCAAATTAAAGAGAAAGCAACAAATAGAAAAGATAAGCAGAGAAGACTCAACATAGTTAATAATAGAAGACCCAGAACATAAAAGAGAAGCAAAAGAATTGGGAAATGAACAAATATTAACAGCTATAATTCAAGAAAACTCTTCTAAAATTAAAAAAAAAAAAAAAAAAAAAGGGGACTCAAGGGGCGCCTGGTGCTCAGTCAGTTAAGTGATCTTGATCTCAGCTCAGGTCGTGATCTTAAGGTTCATGAGTCTGAGCCCCACAGTCGGCTCTGCACATCAGCATGGGGCCTGCTTGGGATTCTCTCTCTGCCCCTCCCCCACTCTCTCTCTCTCAAAATAAACAAACTTAAAAAAAAAAAAAAAGAAAGGGTGTATAACATGGTGTGCCTAGGAAACTGACTGAAAACAAACACTGGGATATACTCTATTGAAATTACTGTGCTTGAAAGAAAAAGAAAAAAAATCTATTGGGCATTCAAGCAAACAACTGAACTCCCTTATCAGGGAAAGAAAATGATACGGTCTTCAGACTTTTCAACAACATAGATACGCCAGAAAATGATGGAGACAATTTAAGACACTCGGCACAAGAAAATGTGAGCCATGTGTTTTGTTACCAGAAGAATGGATCTCCAGGTATAAAGGCCACTGATAAGCTGCTGTGAGCACGTAAGAACACAGAGAATGTTGTTCCCAGGAGGCCTTTCTGAGAAACCAACTGGAGAAATTCTCTGAGGGTGTCCTTGAGATTCTTCCAGGAATCTGCGAAGTTAAAATAATTTTCTTAATACTACTAAGACATGACTTGCCTTTTCACTGTGTTAACATTTGCACAGAGTAGACAAAGCCAGGCAGGGCACGCCCTGTTCTGGTGGTCAGTGCGGTCCTCTCTGCCACACTCACATTCTGGGGGAAAACAGGTTGGTTTTACTTAAGAATGAAAAAGCTACAAAAATGACGAATTGCATTGAGCCTCAAAACCTAGGCAAATGTCTTTTCAATCCTGTGTGATGAGACGGGAATTACGGGGAGGCTTAGACAGGAAGAACAGGGATGCTTAGACGGGAAGTACAAGGAGGATTAGATGGGAAGTACGGGGGGCTGAGACGGGAAGTACAAGGAGGCTTAGACAGGAAGTACGGGGGGCTGAGACGGGAAGTACAAGCAGGCTTAGATGGGAAGTTGTGGGGGGCTTAGACGGGAAGTACAGGGGAGCTTAGATGGGAAGTCCGGGGGAGGCTTAGAAGGGAAGAACAGGGATGCTTAGATGAGAAGTACA